>NC_082694.2:55219579-55548954 GCF_949987515.2 Delphinus delphis
TTAAAATGTGAAATTAGTTGCTTTGTGTTTGAAGGTGACGTAATTTCTTTAGGCCCGCGATGAGTCATTCAGTTAATGTAAGAAAACAGTTTATTAACAGTAATAAATGTCCCCAGTCATCTAAGGGAGTTGAGTGTGACACAGTTTACCTCAAGTCAGTCACAAGTAGGTTGTCTGCTGAGTGGATTTTCTGTAGGATACTTTGATTCTCCAGCTAGCTTTCTATCCATATCACAGTTTGTTTCAAAACTATTTTAACCCCTACTCTGATGGTGGATATTCAGGGACTGAAATCAATTTGAACGGTAACCTGACTAAAACGTGATTAGGAAGGCAGTCCTTAAAAACAATATACTCTGGTAATGCATTCTAGATCCATAGGAACCTCCTTCCTGAATTGTGTGTAATTTGGAATTTTTATTCTACTGCTTCTTTCCTAGGCCACAGCATAGTGCCAAGCAACTACTAGGTACTTAATAGATCTTTTTTCCAAATGACTGAATGAAACCTACTGAAGCAAATAGTAAGAGAGTTGATAATACCTCTATCATGAACCAGATCAAACCAAATGTATATCTGAGCATTTAGGACAGGCACCTTGAAATAATGCCTTTAATTTATTAATAGCAAGAGCTTTGGTGTCAATCTACATTTTTATTCTCTCTCTGTCACTTGTTAGTTGTATATAACCTTGGGTAAATTATTTAATTTCTCTCCCCGCCATCTCTTTTTGCTAGATTAAAAATAGTGTGAAAGTTATTCCTTCATTTAGCT
Source organism: Delphinus delphis (assembly GCF_949987515.2). NCBI lineage: Eukaryota > Metazoa > Chordata > Mammalia > Artiodactyla > Delphinidae > Delphinus > Delphinus delphis. The sequence goes on from NC_082694.2 coordinate 55,220,354, forward strand.
CTTGAGTATCTAAGCAGTTATTTTAATGTTTTTGTCAGACTGCTCCATAAAATTAAGCTTCATGTAGAGTGAATTTATGTTCTAATTACTGATTTTTTTAGATGTCTTTTTTAATAAAAACCTTATTTCTGTTTTGAATTTTGGTTTGTTGGCTATGATTGGGAGGCTTTTTAGTTAGTTTGTTTTATTTATTTCTCTCTCTCTCGGCTCATTCCTTTCTAGCAGAGGAACTAGATTAAATAGTGGCATTTTGGATCATCCACAGTGATACTGGGGATATCACAGATCTGGTCACCTAGTTAGTAATCAGCCTGGTTGATAGAGTCTCCCTTGGACCCATGGCTTTTCCTACTGCTTTAGCCCCAAGCAGCTCTGGCAGTAGCCTTTACAACCTTTCATGGGAGAGGGAGCCACTGAAATTCCCTGTTTCCTAGGAGGTAGGCAAGTTACCCCACAGGAACTGACTTCCTGGCCATTACTTCTGCTTCTAGAGCTAGAACCCAGCAGATCTCCGGTATCAGCTGTTGACTTAAACCAAATAGACTGCCAGTTATTTCTCCAGCAAAAATGGGTTTATTCCAGATCAACAAAGAACTGCAATTTGCAAAGTGAACAACCTTACTAGAACAGAAGGTCTGCATAGGAATTTGGAAGAATTTTTAAGGTTAGATTCAAGTAGGAGGGCTGGAGCCAGGACATAGGGGACCTTTCCAACTGGAAGATTTGATCAAGATGGAAAATGAGTTAGCTCAAGATTTCTTAATAGTCAAGAGCCATTGTAAGTTCAGGCAAGGAAGGGTGATGCCTGGCGAGGTGGCCCACTCTGATCCCAAACCTGCCTGCCTTCTCTGATTGGCTGATTTTGCTAGAACCTCTGTGTGCCAGCTCAGGGAGGCCCGGGAACGGCGTTGAGGAGGAGGAGCATTACTGAACTAGTATTTGTTGTCCTAGTATTTCATTGAGTATCCCCATCTCCTGCAGTTCCTTTTCCCCTTTCGTTTTTCTTACATAGTGAATTCCTACAGGAATACTTAACCTTCATCTGAAGCATTATCTGTAAGCCAGTCCTTCACTGCCAGTGGTCCTGTGGTGGGGAAGAAAATATAAGTAAATGAAATCCACAGATAACCTTAGATCAAGTAGTCTTCTTTTTTCACCTCTGTGACTCCAGCTTTTTCTTGCATGGTTAGATCACAGAAAGGTGACTTTGCTTTAATTCTCTTTTTTTTTTTTCTCTGCTCACCCATTGTGGTGTAAATTAACCCAAATGTACTTAAAAGACCATGAAAAATGAGCAAAAAAAGCAGTAATCCATAACTGTATCATTAGCACTTAAATAACAACTCCTAGGGATTTAGATTTCAGCTTTTGACTGGGCAACTGTGTGAGGATTATACCACATTGGCAATATTAGTAGTAAACTAGAGAAATTATTCTATGAAACAGATGCATTTATCATAATTTTTAAAAGATACAAACCCAGTGATTGGGAAATAACTTCAGTAATGTAAGTAACGTAAGTGTGGGAGGATTATTTTTATTATAAAAAATTCAAACATAGAAATGGATTTTTTATTATTAAAATTTTCAAACATAAATTACAAACATATAAAGCGTATTAAAATTTCAAACATATATACACACACACACGTATATGTGTATGTGTGTGTGGTATATATATGTGTATGTGTATGTGTGTATATATATATAGAGAGAGAGAGAGAGAGAGAGAGAGACTAATGTAATGAACCACCTTGCCAACTGCTTGGCAAGGCAAGCAGTTGCCTTGCCACACTTGCTTCATCTATCCCTTTCATTGTCCTTTGCTGAAGTGTTACAAAGTACATCCCTGAAATGTTATTTTTACTCCTATGCACCTCAGTGTGCCTCTCTAAAAAATACTTTCTTCCATGTCCCCAATGCCATTGGCACATCCTATAAATAATTCCTTGGTGTCATATAATATCTAATATATACATAACTATCTGTATTATTTCAAAGTATCTTTTTTTACATTTGTTTTTTTCAAGTTGGAATCTAAACAAGGTTCACACTTTGCATTTGGTTGTTCTGCCTTTGAATCTCTTAATTTTGTGGTTCAGTCTGTTGATGGCTGGTTTTTATGGCTGAGGGAGCTGAGGGGGAAGAAGCAGGAACAAGGTGATAGACTTTAAGCCAGGCTAAAAGAAAACCTTTAAAATCACAGGGCCTGCTGGGAGTAGGGAGATTTGGTTGTAACATTTGTGGCTGAAATAATGTTTTTTAGGCCCATGTCAAACTTTAAAAAATGCCTCCTTCAAAGTAGTATTATTTATGTATATTTTGTTCTATATAAGACATAAACAACTAAATTTGAGTTGCTATTTGGAATATTAGTCAGAAACTGAAGTTGTCTATCTTAACACCAAACTAAAATAACGAAAAAAAAGTCCCCACCAGAAACTAACACAACATTGTAAATCAATGATACTTCAATTAAAAAAAAACAAAAAACCCACATGTTTTTAAGAGCTCTAATTCTCTCTACAAATTAGAAATCAGTTATCTTGCTGAAGACTGTCTTCTTCAATTTAAAAAAGAGAGTATTTTTCCTTTGGACTTTACCTCTTTATTTTCGTATTAATTTTAGTTAAATCCAATTATGATCCTTCTAAAATAATTGTGCCTGTCTAACATTAAATATGCTATTTCTTAGGATAATGTTATATAACTGTATATTAGGGCATAAGATGAAAAATTTTTTAAAAGTCACATGTTTTTAAGCACTCTAGAATAACAGTTAACATAGTACAGCAGAATCTTACTAACAGTAAAGTCCAAATAACTTTAAAATGTTCAAGGTTCTTTCCAAATAACTTGCTTTATGAATTCTCCATAGGATGTGGATGAAAATTTTATTTGTGATAAGCCACACTTGAGAAAGCTAAAATGATTACTAAAATACACTTTCAAAAATGTGTATATGAATATGTATAATCTCTGTAACTGTAGAATATAAACTACAGTAAACTATAAGGTTGTGTTCTGCTTGTTGGAAATCTTGAATTTTGCAATATAGAACATTGGTGAGAGTTTGATTAACCTTCAGAACATTTTGGGCGTGGGTGCAGGCCTAGATATTAAAGTTCATTGCACACAAGACACATGCTTTTCATGCTTTTGTAAGAAATGGAATCTATAATAGCTACAAATGCTAAGACCCATCATAAAGAAGAAAGTAGGTGAAAAGTGGAAAGTGAGACATTTTTTAGTTTCCCTCCCTCTGAATGTAAGGATGTTTATTCTTTCCTAACAGTGTTAATGTATATCGATAGTTTATGCTTTTACTTTTTGGTACCTGATAATGCCAAATGTTTGCTTTATATATGCCTTTTAGGTGCCCTGATTTGAGTCTGCAGAAGCTACCGGAAGAGTGGTTATGGAATGTTTTAGAGGAAATCAGATGCAGTGATCCTTCATCTAAACTCTGTGCTACAAGACGCAGCGCTGGAATTCCTTTCTACATACAGGTAGATACTTATCTACAGGATCATAGCTGGGGGCTTTGTTTGTTTGTTTTTGGTCTTTTGATAATAGTGTATTCTAACCCCCCTGACATATAAGTGAGCATATTGCATAAGGGACATTTCTGTCTTCTCTGTAGTACATTTCACAAGTACTATAGCATTTGTGATTTTGTTTTAATGTGTGGACAGTGTGTTCCTGTGACAGATCTCTTCTTGGAACAAACCCTCTAAGAGGTCAGTCTTGTAATATGAACAGAGGGTGGTAGAGATTTCCGCCTGTGTGTGAAGTAGGAAGACATCGCTGTGGTGCATTCATTGCTCACTTCCAGGAAGTGCGCATGCTGCCCTTTATTTTTTTTCTCAATTAGAAAAAATATTCTTCCTTTCATGTCAAAGACCCTTAAGACTGTAGGCAACCAGCGTTAACAATTTCTTTTGAATCCTTCTATAAAATATCCATGCATAAAATAATCCTAATCCTAATAGTAGCTAACTTTTATAAGTGGTTATTTCACATATGTTATCTCATTTAATCCAATGAGGTAGGTCCTATGATCATCCGTATATTGTGGATGAAGAAACTGGGCCTTAGAAAAGTTAGGTAAGTGATTTGCTAATGGCCACAAGGATAGTAAGAGCAGCACTAAGAATTGAGCCCAGGCACCCTGCTCTGTGTGTGTGTGTGTGTGTGTGTGTGTGTGTGCGCGTTTTCTTTATTAACACAGATGAAAGCATACTCCACACAAGAGACTGTTTTGTCTCTTGCTTTTTTTCACTTAATGTTATACCTTAAAGATTGCTTCATATCAGCATACTCAGATATTGCTACTCGATAAGAAAATATTTTATTTCCACAGTGTTGAAATTAAGAGGCTGTCACCATTATGAATCCAAAGAATAAAAACCAAGTCTTCACGATACTAAATCAGACCCGACCTGAATGATCTTTGTTTAATATTCAGGAAGATAAAATCTAGGAATGGGGTGATATAAAAAAAGCAATGAAAATAAGTGAAATGAAGTCTGTTTTTTAGTGCCCCAACATGTTTTCTTTCCCTTTCTTATGCCTCCCTCAAATTCGCAGAGTCATGATTTTTATGACAACGGGCACCAGTCGTGGAGGTTGATTTGGCATAGAGATCACCAAGGTGGTTCTGCTGGGTAGATTTTGGTGACCTTCAGAAATCGACTCCTCTCTGATCTGACCCGTTCTGGACCAGTGTGGGTCATTCTCCTGCCTCTGATTCATTCTGACCTAGTGTGTTTTTGCCTCATATGTCTGTCTGAGGACATGTGTTAATGCAACAGCAAGGTTTGGTTGCATCTTTGTGCTGTGTGCCTCCATCTCTGGTTCCCAACTGGTACTACATATTGGTTATAGTGATAGAGGGGTCAGAACTGCACCTTCTTAGCCCAGCCTTGGGAAGAATGTCATAACTATGCACAGCTCTTGGGGAAAAAGAACTATCGTTCCTAGGAGACACATTAGTGATCATATATAGATTTCTTATTTATTTTAGTTGAATAAAATCTAAATTATCGGAAAAATCTGCTCAGAGAGGCCCCATTTTTCCTAGCATAACTTACCAATAAAGTAATGTTCTTGTTCTGGTGGAAACCTCTGCTTGGTGTTAGCTATGGAGAAAAACTCCCCATTACTCCCAGTCCTACACAGCTGCTAATCTATTTTCTGTCTCTGTATAAATGGAATCATATAATATGTTGTCTTTGTGTCCTCTTTCACTTAGCATCATGTTTCAAGGCTCATCCGTATTGTAACATGTATCACTACTTCATTCCTTTCTATTGCTTCAAGTGGTTTGATATTCCTATTTTTACGTTTATTGAATATTGGCAAAATGTTAGACACAAAATAAATAAGCACCTCTTGAATATTCAAATATAGGACCCACTTTGAAGTTTGTAGTATTTCCTTTTGTCCCATGGAGTTTCCAGTGCTACAGTTTGATAGTCCTCCAGGTAGACTCTTGTGAAGAATTAAATAACTGATCAATCTCCAGGGAGTTTCCAAATCCTTACAAGAAATTTAATCCAGAGGTTTTTTGTTTTTCAAGTGAAGAGAAGTTTCTTGTTGTATAAATTTGTTATTAAAACTGACGTGCTTATTGTGTCTGAGACCTGCTACCCAGTTATGGTCTTAGAAGAGATGTCAACAAGAGCCATTTTCAACCTCTTAGAATTACATAATTAATAAGCAAACTGGAGGTGACCTTAGAGATGCTGTGATATCACCACCTAATTTTACAGATGAAGAATCTGAGGGATGGAGAGGTTAAGCTGCTTGCCCGAGGCCACGTGGCTTAATTAACTTGCTTAACACCACATGTTTTTATAAAGGGGATTTTGCATTGGGGAATCAATTCTGGGAAGTAGCAAACAGGTGTATATAAAATAATAGTCCTGATAATTTCTGTCTTGTTTTTCCATAGGCATTGTTGGCATCTGAACCTAAGAAAGGCAAAATGGATTTGTTGAAAATAACTATGAAAGAGTTAATCTCTTTGGCTGGACCTACAGATGACTCACAGAGCACAGTCCCTAAGGTAATAATGGAAATATACAAACCCTGCTAGGAAGGCGGTGGTTTTAAATGTTTGCTGTACTTAAAAAGAAAAAAAAAAAATCTGCTGAAGGTACAGAACTCTTGAGGATAAGACAGACATTTGAAGCTTATTCAGAGGGGTTTTGTTTTGGTTTGGTTTTTCCAGTCCACAAAATAAACCATTGCTTTAGTTGTTATAGATTGACCAAGATGATCTGTTTTTAAACTGTGGTGAAAACATTCAATTTAGACAAGATATTTTGTAATATTACAACTGTATCTAAAAATTTAAAAAGGAATGTGCTATCACCTTCAAATTTCATGTGTGCTTCTTTGAGTCGATGTATATTTTATGATTGGGCAGTTGGATCTTTCCCTAAAATGTAGTGTCTGGCTTTGGGTATATTCATATTTTAATTTTAGCTAATACTCCTTTTTATGTCACTGCTAACGTTGAGTTAAGTATGTACTTATGTGTGTGTATGAATTTGGGTTAAGTGTTCCTCACAGCTTCACTCCACTCCACTCCATGGTAGTGCATACTTGTCAGATACTTCTTGTCTAGGCTTTCTCAGCAAATGCTTCATAGTAGGATGTTCCTACCCACCTGTGGGAGGCCCATGCTAGGTCAGAGAACAGACTGAGAGCTGAAGTTTACAGTCAAGTACATATGGTTTTATGTCAGAGCCTGTGGGAGGTATTAAAGGGAAGCCCATGGGCCAGAATGTGGACCGGTGGGAAAGGATAGGGTTTATTAACACATGTCACATAGTGGCCTGTGACTATACGATGTGAAATTTCTTTAAAAATTTTAAATAAAAAGTTACTGATCACCTTTCAGAAATGATCATTTTATTTTCCCCCAAAAAGTGTGAAAAATATAATTGGCTCCATTTTCTTAGACTATCACTTTAAAAAATAACATTGTTTAATAAGAACACTTGAAAATAGTGAAATTTGGTTTTAAAGAGTACTTTAAATTATTACCTTACTCTGCTTCAAGGTCATTAATTACCACTAGTGACCATTTTTATTAAATTGGTGAAAGTTTAATATTTTATCTCTGACCAGTTCTTCTAGGTGTTGGATGATGACTTGCTTTCCTTCTCCCCTCCCATGGTTTACTTCTGTATTATTTTTTTATTATCTGTGAAATATTTCAGCACGTAAAAATGTACAGTGAATAATCAACATCCATGAAATCAGTTCCAAGTTTAAGAAGTAAAACGTGGGCTTCCCTGGTGGTGCAGTGGTTGAGAGTCCACCTGTTGATGCAGGGGACACGGGTTCGTGCCCCGGTCCGGGAAGATCCCACATGCCATGGAGCGGCTGGGCCCGTGAGCCGTGGCCATTGAGCCTGCGCGTCTGGAGCCTGTGCTCCGCAAAGGAGAGGCCACAGCAGTGAGAGGCCCGCATACTGCAAAAAAAAAAAAAAAAAGAAGAAGTAAAACGTTAAAGATACAGTTGCATACACTGTGGATTCCTCCATATTCTGTTTACCTTTGGTCCTCCTCATCCTCATCTGTAATCATTAAACCAAATCATTTCGTGCATTTTTTTCATTCTTTTAAGAGCTTTTTTTTTTTTTTTTTACATGAATTGTGTTATCTACACATTGTTTTATAATTTGGCTTTTTTTCAGTCAACATTTTTTAAAATTAGTGAGCTCCAAGTTCATTTTAATTTCTAAGCAGAGTTTCATTGTATACAAATGTTTTCCTTTCTGCCTGGTGTGAAATTTGTGTTTCCCAGTTTTATTTTGCATTTCTCTGATAACTGGCTAGCTTTAACATCTTTCCATGTATTTATTAGGCTTTAGTATAACTTCTGTGAATTGCCTATTTAAAGACTTTGGCTTTAATTTGGTTATTTGTCTTTGTTTTGCAGGAGTTGGGTTTTTTGTTGTTTTAAAATTATTTTCCTGATATTTTTTTCCTTTTTGGTTCTTTGAATTACACATATCTTCTCCTAGTCTATCACTTCTTTTCACTTTGCTTATTATTCTGTTATTGCCTGGAAGTTTTAAATTTTAATAAAATGGAATATGTCAGCCTTTTCTTTTATGGTTTGTGCATTTGGATCTCATTTAAGAAAGCCTTCCATACCCCAGGGTCAGAAAGATACTTTATATTTTCTTTATATAATACATCCTTTCCTCTTGTGCTGTCGTACTAACGCCACTTCTCATGTACTGTTTCTGTCGATACGCATGTCTGTTTCTGTGCTCTATTCTATTAGTCTGTCCCTGGGCCCAAATCACTATTTTAATTACTGTATTTTTTTAAATAAGTTTTGATACTGGTAGGGTGAGTCTCCTTTTTTTTCCCTTCAGAATTACCTTGGCAATATTTGTCCCATTGCTCTTCCATATAAGTTTTAGAATCAGCTTGTTAAGTTCAACCAGAAAGCCCTTTTTAAATTTTGGTTGGAATTTAAATTCATTGATTTATTTGGGGAAAATGACTTCTTTTTTTGATACTGAATCTTTCAGTCCATGTACATGGCTTTATTTTTCCACTTATTCAGATCTTCCTTAATGTTTTTCATTACATTTAAAAATAATTTTCCTTAAAAGTCTTACACATCTTTTGTGAAATGTTCAGCAACCTACCCAAATTGCTGTAATTCAACTGATGACTTGTCTGTAAATTCTTTGAATTTTCTTTATAGGTAATCATATCCTTAGTAATGCTAAATTTGCTTTACTCTTCTAATTTTTTTGCGGTACGTGGGCCTCTCACTGTTGTGGCCTCTCCTATTCTGGAGCACAGGCTCCAGACGCGCAGGCTCAGCGGCCATGGCTCACGGGCCCAGCCGCTCCGCGGCATGTGGTATCTTCCTGGACTGGGACACGAACCTGCGTCCCCTGCATCGGCAGGCGGACTCTCAACCACTGTGCCACCAGGGAAGCCCTCTTCTAATTCTTTAAAAAAATTTTCTTGTTCTTCTGGCTGGCACTTGTAGTACAGTTTTGTATAGAAATAGAGATAGCAGACATCCTTATGTTGTATCTGATATTTGCTGTAGGTTTTAACGTGTCTCTTATCAAGAAAACCAAATTTTATTGAATGCTTTCAAGCATTTTTGAGATAAATGTTTTGTTCTAGAATTTGCAAACATCATGAATTATATTGACTTTTTAATGTAATAGGATCTTTGCCTACAGAGAATGAACTCCCAACTTTGAAATGATAGATTTTTTTACACATTGCTAGATTCACCTAAAAATTAGAAAAAAAAATTTTTTTCACATATTTTCACTGGATTCATAAGTGAGATTAACCTGTGGTTTTCCTTTTTCATGCTGTACCTGTCCTCATTTTTAAAATTTTTTTATTGAATTATAACAAACATACAAAGATGTGTACAAATAATATGTTTGCCTCCACAAAGTGAGCACATTTCTATAACCAGCAAGAAACAGAACATTTTAGCACCTGAAAGCCCATTCATACTCCTTTCTAATCAGTACCTTTTCCCCAAATGTAACCACTAGCTTAGTTTTAACACCATAGCTTTACCTGTTTTTTTTTTAAATTTCATATGAATGTAACCATACATTATATACTCTTTTGATATGATTTCTTTCGATGAACATTAAGTTTACGATATCCATCCATGTTGTGAATTATTCATTTTCATTGCTATGTAATAGTATACAATTTATTTATCCATTCTTCTGTCAATGAAAATTTGGGTGGTTTTAAATTTGGGGTTATTTATTAAGAACAGTACTTTTAAGAACATTCTTTGACACGTCTAATGGTGAACAAATATGTACATTTCTTTTGAGTAGATACTTAGGAGTTGTTATTGAGTATGTGTATGTTGAGCTTTAATAGATACTACTTTTTCTCAAAGTAGTTGTCCCTACCTTATTTTGATAGCCAGGTGGTACTGGACTGATAAAATAAACTTGGGCATCTTCTCTTAACAGTTTAAATAAGATTGGGATTATATATTCTTTGAATATTTGGTAGAATTCGTCCATAAAATCATGTGGGTCTTTGTGTGTGTGTATGTGTTTGTGTGTGTGTGCGTGTGTGTGTGTGTGTGTGCGTGTGTGTGTGTGTTATTTTGGTGGGTTTGGTGTCTTGCTTTCTTTTTGGTCTATGAGTAGGATTTTTAACTATTGATTTTCTTTATATAACGATAATATCTATATAGCTTTTCCATTTCTCCTTGAATTTGTTTTGATTAGTTCTGTTTTCTAGGAAATTGTTCATTTTGCCTTAATTTTTCTAATTGACTAGGGTAGAAATATTTTTGTTTTATTCTCTGATGTACCTTTAGTCATGTCCTCTTTGGTATTCATGATATTGCTTATTTTCTTCTCTTCTTGGTTAGTCTCATCAGAGGTTTGTTTCTATTTCAAAGAATCACCTTTCGGTTTTGTTAATGCTCATAGTTATGTCATTGACGTTTTAAAATTTTCTACTCTTTTAAATTTTCTTTCTCTCTTTTGAGTTTATTGTTCTTTTTCTGTCATCTTAATTGGACGTTTTTTCCAATTCATTTTTTATTAAAGTATAGTTGATTTACAGTGTTGTGTTAATTTCTGCTCTATAGCAGTGATTCAGTTATACATATATATGCATTCTTTTTTATCTTCTTTTCTATTATGGTTTATCACAGAATATTGAATATAGTCCCCTGTGCTATACAGTAGGACCTTGTTTTTATCCATTCTGTATATAATGGTTTGCCTTTTTTTTAAATAGATGCCACTTAAGGTGTACATTTCTTTTATGTTCCACTTAAATGCATCGCACAAGTGTCAGTGTGTAGCATGTTCGTTATTGTTCAGCTCTAAATATTAAAAATTTTTTTCTTTGACCAGTGTTTTAAAATGTGTCAGTTTTAAAAGTATGTAAAGAAACTGATTCCTAACTTAACTCCACTGTGATCAGAGCATAATCTGTAAGAAATTAATTTTTTGGTGTTTGTTGAGGCTTTGTGGCTAGGTTTGAGGTCATTTTAAAAAAGAAATGTTTCATGTGTGCTTGAAAAGAATGTATTGTCTCTATTTGCTAGGTGCGGGATTCTACATAGGTCCATTGGATCAAACTTTTGTATTGCATTGTTCAAATCTTGCTAACTTAAGAAAATTGATTTATCAATCATTAGGCATGTTTTATTAAAATCTATTTTATTTGTGAATTATCCATTTCTTCTTGTAATTTGGTAATTTTTTTGTTTGGAGGCTATGCTACTGGATATGTACAGATTTGGAATTACCACAGTCTTCAACCTACAACTGATTTTGAACTTTTTATTCTAGGTTCATGCTTTAAATATCCTTAGAGCCTTGTTCAGAGATACACGTCTGGGAGAAATTATTACCCCTTACATTGCTGATGGAGCTAAGGCTGCAATTCTGGGCTTTACATCACCAGTCTGGGCAGTAAGTGCATTTGCTATTTATTTTCATTGACTTAATTATACCTCTGAGTAGGTTTTAATAAACTAACCTTTCACTGGATGATACAAAATATGTACTGCATTTTATTAAGGAGTTACTCCAAGGGATAAATCCTTGGATCAAGCTACATTTTGACCCTTGGTATTTTATGGTTACATTCTGTCTCCTTTGTTGGCTTATTAGCCATAACTCTGTTTTCTTATTTTAGTATTTGCTTTAGAGTTTATAGTATATATCTTTAACATCACAGTCTGCCCTCAAGTAATATTTTACCATCTTAAAGTATAAGAACCTAGCAATATGTACTCCCATTTCTCTCCTCCCAACCTTTGTGCTTTTATTATACATTTTACTTTTTTGTATATTGTAAACCCACACTACATTGTTATTATTTTTGTTTAAACTGTCAATTATCTTTATTTAAAAACTGACCATTTAAACTATTTTTAAGTATACAATTCAGTGGCATTAAAAACATTCACAGTGTTGTGCAATCATCACCACTCTCCATTTTCAGAACTTCTTCATCTTCCCAAACAGAAACTGTACCCATTAAATAGTAACTCCCCACATCCCACTTCCCCCAGTCCCTGGTAACCTCTCTTCTTTTTGTCTCTATGAATTTGCCTATTCTAGATACCTCATGTAAGTGGAATCATATATTTGTCCTTTCATGTCTGGATTGTTTCATTTAGCATAGTGTTTTGAGGGTTCATCCATGTTGTAGCATGTATCATAATTTCATTCCTTTTTAAGGCTGAATGAAATTCCATCATATGGGTATATGACATTTTGTTTATTCTTTCATCTGTTGATGGACACTTAAGCTGTTTCTTTTTGTTTAGGGTGAATAATGCTGCAGTGAACATTGGTGTACAAGTATCTGTTTGAGTTCCTGCTTTCAATTCATTTGTGTATATCATATAGTAATTCTGTATTTAATTTTTTGAGGAACTGTCAAACTGTATTCCACAGTGGCAGCACCATTTTATACTCCCATTAGAGTTCCATTTTCTTCACATCCTCGCCGGCACTTGTTATTTTCTATTTTTTTGGTAACAGCCATCTTAACAGGTGTGAAGTGGTATCTCATTTGATGTTTTGATTGCACTTGATGTTGAGCTGGAAGCAGAATGACTCTGAGTATCTGAATGTGTCTGTTGTGGGCTCTGGGTATCAGTGTGTTGAGGGAATGCTGGAAATATACATATGAAAAGGTGAAAAAAACAGATGCAAAACATGAAAATGGGGGAGGTTAAATGCTGAGTCACTTTTTTTGTTTTCTTTTGTTTTTTGCAATATGATTACTGTCCAGAAACTTCTTGATTCAGAACTCCAAGATTGTGGGCAATACCCAGTACAGTTTTCAGATTAAAGAAAGTAAACTTTCACTTTTTTTTAATAATTCCTGGGAGAAACACCATGATTTTATTGTTTTTTCTACATCATTGTGCCTTCTAGAATAAAGGAGACTAACCTATGGTTTGTAGGCACTTGACTGTAGCGTTAAAAAAAAGAAAGACTGGCAAAGGGAGAGGAGAAAAGAAGCTAGACCTTAATATATTACCTGCAGAATGGAGAATTTACTAGAAAGGCAGGCTTTCCAATTAGTGAGCTGCACAAACCAATTCATAACTCTCTGATGAGCCTCTAATTGACAGTCAGTATATTGCAGTGGAGCCCAAGGCACAGACTCCCAACGTAAAGAGGAATCCTCAAGATTGCCAACTGTTGCCTGGAAAATCGTACATCTTCCTGTAAGAAAGATAAATGTCTGAAATTCTGTCTAGGAGCATTGCCTAACTACTCCTGAGGACACGGTGTTTACCTTTTACATTTACAGGAAAACGGAGCAATACCTGTATACCGTCAGGAGAGGTAGGTGGGAATGTGGCTTCACCATCAGGAAGAGTAGAGATCATAAAGCTGATTGCCAGAAATGTCAGTATTGTTTTCTTTAAGCCACTCATTCCAGATGAACAGAGAAATGTTCTCTATGAAAGGGCTTTCGGAGAGTGAAACCTGGTGACTTTTCCAACTTTAGGAAAACTGAAAGTATCAGAAATGAATGGATCTTTTTTTTTTGAAGTCTTTTTTGGAGACCTTTTAAACAGTAACACATGGACACTGCAGAAAGTCTGAAAATACAAGCATAAAAGGAAAAGTCACCGGTTTAACTACCATACAGATATAATAATCTTTAGCATTCGAATGTGTTTTCTTTCTCTTTTTTCTATGTGGCTTTTATGTGTGTGTAGTACTCATATGCACACATAATCTATAAAAGCCTGCACAAATATATATAAGTGCTTATGTATAGTTTTATTTGGGGGGAATCTTCCCTTTTAACACGTGTTTTAAAGGAATCTTTTTTGTTTCTATTCAGTTTCTTTGCTTTACCAGAGAAAATAAACATCACAGCTATAATGATCCATACTCTGACTTAAATATATCAATTGTTCTGTTTCCTTCCTTATAAAAACCTAATCTAAGTTATGCCAGAACCATGTCAACATACTCAATGAATGTGAAGAAGTCTTCATTTTACAAAACAATTAACCATAGCATTCTGTGTGAAGTTGTTTAAAGAGTGGTTTTTCCTGACTGTGTGTGAAATATGGTTTGATTTACAGAAATCTGATTTGTACACATCTTCTCAGGAATATATCTTGTACCTAAAGGTGACTCCATCTGTACTTTTGGCTTAATTGTTTTTCCTGGTAAGTTAGAGAAAAAAAAAGTAAAATAAGCTTAATTTTCATTTTGCAGTAAAGGAACATTTTCCAGGAAGCATTCATGTGTATATTTAATAGTTTGTACAGAGTCCTCAATCTTTGTATTGAGACCACACAAATCTCTCAGTCTTTGCCACCTATTAGGCATTTTTAAAAGCCAGGGGAAATGTATTGTTGTAAATATATATAAAACATTAGGCATACCTCCTGGTTACAGACAATATTAAACACTAGAAATACAAGGATAAGTAAGACAATCATAATAGTGACTGTCTTATTGACTATTTTCCATGTGCTTGGTATCATTTACATTGATTAGCTCAGTTCATGCTCAGAGCAATCCTGCTAGGTAGATTCTGTTATTAGAATCCCCATTTTACAGATAAAGAGAGGAGAGAGGAGAAATAACTTCGTCCAAGGACATACAACTATTATTTGTGTGATTCTAGAATCTGTGCTATTATCGGGGAAAGTTTGGGGTATTATAGGAATACGGCGAAGGTGTATCTTACTTACCTTGTAGGGTTTTGACCCTGTCCTTAGAAAACAGAGCTGGAGGTATAGCCTGGGCAGCCAGGCTATAAGGTTTTATTGAATGGTACAAACCTACAGTAGCAGGAATGAAGGAAAAAGGGAGGTGAGGCAAGAAAAGAGAAGAGACATTATCAAGCAGGTGTTGTAGTTTAACTTGCAGGAAAACTGAGCTGCTTGTCTGGTCATGTGGTGTATCTTCTAGCCAGGCCATGTGAAACTACCGGCCCTGGGAACAGTCCTACCTTCTCTCTCTTATTGGTCAAAGTTCACCCCTTGGGGCATTAACACAACTTGTGCAGGTGTTGACACAACCCTTGGGCAGCTGCTAGAGAAGCCAGATCCCATGCCCTGTGATGTAGTATCTCATCTGAATCTGGAAATGGCTGGATGAGCCACAGTCACCATTGGTGTCTGGGGTTTGACACTTGGCTTCCACTGCTGTTGAAAAACCCTACATGAGAGAGTTTCACCGTAGGGGGATGATGGGCTTTGACTGATGTAGTGAAAAGTGAAGGCTCGATTGTGAGATGGCAGGAGGGAAGGCAGAAGACCAATCAGGAAGCTATTGTAATAGTTCTGCCAAGTGATGATAGTGGCTCAGAATAGAGAAATATTAATAAAGGTGGTGACAAGTGATAATTGGGCTTCCCTGGTGGTGTGGTGGTTGGGAGTCTGCCTGCCGATGCAGGGGACGCGGGTTTGTGCCCTGGTCCGGGAGGATCCCACATGCCGCGGAGCGGCTGGGCCCGTGGGCCATGGCCGCTGGGCCTGCGCGTCTGGAGCCTGTGCTCCACAGCGGGAGAGGCCACAACAGTGAGAGGCCCGCATACCGCAAAAAAAAAAAAAAAAAAAAAAAAAAAAAGATGCTTAACATCATTCATTATCAGGAAAACACAAATCAAAACCACAATGAGATAACCATTTCATATCCAGTGGGATAGCTATAATTTAAGAGGTGGACCACAACAATTATTGGGGAGGATTTGGAGAACTGGTGAAAATGGAACTCTCGTACAGTGCTGATAAGGATGTAAATGGTACTGCCACTTTGGCAGTTTCTCTAAAGGTTAACATAGAGTTACTATGTGACCCAGCAGATTCACTTCTTGGTATATACCCAAGAAAAGTGAAAACATGTTCACACAAAAACTTGTATGTGAGTGTTCATAGCACCATTATCCATAATAGCCAAAAAGTAGAAACAACCCAGTGTTCATCAAATGATGAGTAGATTTTTTTAATGTGGTATATCCATTCAGTGGAATATTATTCAGCCATAAAAAGGAATGGCATACTGATACATGCTACAACATGGGTGAACCTTGAGAATGAAAGCCAAATGAAAGAAGCCAGACGTAAAAGGCTGCATGTCACGTGATCTCATGAATATGAAACATCCAGAATAGGCAAATCCCTAGAGACAGAAAGTAGATTAGTACTTGCCTAGTGAGGGAGAATAGGAAATGACTGTTAATGTGTATAGGGTTTCATTTTGGAGTCATGAAAATATTCTGGAATTAGGTAGTGGTGATAGTTTCCTACTTTGTGAACATAGTAAAAACCACTGAATAGTACCATTAAGATGGTGAATTTTATGGTATGTGAATTATATCTCAATAACAGGAAAATTAATTTTTTAAAATGTCTTAAAAGTTTATCATTCGGTCACCTTTGGAGGTTACTATGACATGAACTCATTCTGCACACTGGTAAATTTATGGAAATAATTCTGTACTAACTGATAACAGAATGACCAAATAGCTCATGAAGGAAAGCTTTTTTTTTTAATGGTAGTTTTTCTGAAAATTGTAACTAATTAATGGTAGAATATCACTAATTTGCTATACCTACTGGAATAAGTAATGATAATCACTGGCTACTAATGAGGGAACTTGATGAATGGATCAAGCTGGTAATCTGTTTGATCCATCTTAACATTACTAAAAGACATTATGTGTCTCCTGCCCTTGGTCTATCAAATCAAACAAGGGAGTTTTCTTTCTTGGTTGGGGTGGCAGATAGGTGCCCATTCACTTTGTAGAACAGTCCTCTACAGTTTTGATAAGGTATGCCTCAGCAGGCATCCTCTTTCATTTCCAGACACTCCTGTTTTAAGTTTACTGCTTCTGGCAGTCTTTGCCAGAAAGTTTGGTTTAGGGCAAGATGGAGTTTGTGTTTTGATTTTTCTTTTCTTCTTATATTTTTTGTATGATTCTTGAGAGACGATAGGGTCCTGGATGACGTTACCAAGTCATCTTGAACCTAAGGAGTCTTTGGGAACCAAGTCAATGGCCTAGGTGAGAGATAATCAAGACCTGAGCTAGGCCAGAGGCGATGTTGATAGAGTAACAGGACAGTGATGGGTTTGGGGATATTAGGCAAGGCACACAGTAGGGACTTCATTAATGTTTGTTAACTGTTGAATGGACGTAAGTGAGTTTGTCCAATTTTAGCGTTTTATTACAATTATGGTATGAATTGTGCCAGTGTATCTGTGGTCCATTTCAAGAGTTACCACACATAAATTGAGTCAGTCATGTGCTTCTAGAGGAGAGGTTGCAAACTGGTGGCTGATAGGTCAAATCTGGCCCACAACTGTGTTTTATTTGGCTTCCACAATAGTTTTTTTTTTCCTTTAATTTGTTGCCAACTTTTCAAAATAGATTTCACATAAAAGTTGGGGTTTCTGGCTTCTCTTGAAAAAGCAGAAGATCTGGCAACACTGGGCTTACATTTACCTCAAGGCAGCAACTTCAGCTGAAGCTGAATAGTGACTGCATTATACCCAATCCTCTGCTGCCTCTGTCACTCACTGTCCTTATGGGCATTTGAGTTGTGATCCTTACTGCAGTAGTTTCAGGAAGCTATCTTCTAAATCCTACATTGTTACTTTTAACTACCTTTTTTCTTATATTGCTATTTAACACACCATATGACTCCTATCTAATTAGAATATAAGCTCTGTGTTAGCAGTAAGTGTGTGTGTTCTATTTCTGGACATTCTCCATGGGGTTGGTATAGGGCCTTACACACTATAGGGAAGTCAGTATATATTTATACATCTCTACTCTGATTTGGCAAGGTAATTGAGGAAGCCCAATATCCCATGGCTTTCAAGACATTTTTATGATGTAGGAAAGCGTCTTGACACATTGGTTTGGAAATAGATCTGCTTTATTATTACCATTTGAAGAAATGATTCATGTTTATAGTTTTTTCTTCTTATTTCTGTGAACCAGTTGCCTCAGATAATCTTAGGGTTAAAATTACTTAGGTTACTGCAGTTGTGTGGTTAATAACATTTTGTATATGATATTAAATATTTTCTTGGCCATATTAATACTGTGGACCCTTTGAGTTAGGTCTGATAAGTATTTTCTCATAGGTAAATGATTACAGAAAATAAAAGGAAAGAGCTGAGCTCTTTCTTGGGATATTCATCATCAGAAATGATGTGGGAAAATGAATTTATTGTTTCTTTTGAAGTGTTATTTAATGATACAAGTACAAAGGGATAATGAAAACAGTTGGTGGTAATATTAGAAGTATAGGAAAAAGCTGTGTTGTGTGCATGTGGTTGGACGGTAGAGCTCAGTTTAAGAGGAAATCATTGAGGTAATTACTATAAAGTTATTGAAAATTGTCTACTTTTATGGACATAAACCACATCTTCTTTAGCCCCACACTAGGCAATCGGGTAATGATTTTGAATGTCTAGTTTGAACATTGTAAATGTTGGTTTCATGCCATGAATATTTCTTAACCTTTATTGTGTATTTATTTTTACATTAGGTGAGAAATTCATCCACACTTCTCTTCAGTACGTTGATCACAAGAATATTTGGAGTTAAAAGGGGAAAGGATGAACTTTCCAAAAAAAATAGGTAAGCTTCATCTAATGCTAACTTTACTTTTTTACAAAATATTGTCCTGGGGCTTCCCTGGTGGCACAGTGGTTGAGAGTCCACCTGCCGATGGAGGGGACACGGGTTCGTGCCCCGGTCCGGGAAGATCCCACATGCCGCGGAGCGGCTGGGCCCGTGAGCCATGGCCACAGGGCCTGCGCGTCGGAGCTCCACGATGGGAGAGGCCACACAGTGAGAGGCCCGTGTACGGCAAAGAAAAAAAAAAAATTGTCCTGGCCAAAAATAATTTTTGGAATTTTGCTTACTTTTATAGATTCATCTAGAGCATAAAACTATAAAAATACTATGGTAAATTAACCTATGCTGCCAAATTCTAATCCCTTGGGCAAAAATATCTACTGTTTAATAAGTGGACCTTTCAAAGCAGCAAAAATATATATATCAGAGTAGCAAGGGCTGAAATGTAGAGCTTGTTTCTCAATGCAACAGCTAAAGTTCGTTTTTTTGTTTTGTTTTGTTTTTGATTTACATCTTCATGTATTCCTGAAATGTCCTATATTGCTTTTTCTTGATGCGTCATCAGGTACTAGCTTGTGCAATATCTTTGCTTTTATAGTAACTGGAAGTTTAAATGTTTATAGTACACTCATCGGGACATGTCCCAGATTACTTTTACATTAACCTCTAACCAAGGGGAGCAGTTACGGATGTTGGTCACACAGAATAAACAATGCTTTTTACTTTTAGGTCTTCGGTGTTATGTTTACTCTCTAAGACATTTTCCTCTTAAGGTTTTTTTTAACGTCTGAGAAAAAAACTTACTGAAATATTTTGATTATGAGTAATTTTTAGATACAATGCACAAGTTCTGTTTGTTGGTTTTTAAAGAAGAGAAGCTTTGAATAGCTGTTTCTTTAGCACTTAGGAGGGTTTAGTGTTAGTCTAGTGGCTTGCAGTTGTTAACACTAGATGTCACTGTCGCTGCAGGCTTAATCATTTCTTAACTTCATTTACTATATCTGATTTGGCCCAGTGGTCTTGCTCTTGATGCTCTAGAGATAAATCAGGCCCTATTCCTCTCCTGCCTAAAAAAGTTGATGATCACACTTTTAAGTCAGGTTTTAAGCTCTTGTTTATTAAAATATATTTTCTTGTGATGGAACTAAGTCTTAGGAATGAGAAAATATCATGAAATAATTTTATGATGCACCGTTGGTAAATCTAATGAAATCTACTGGTAGTTCTGAATTGTTATTTAAATTGCTATTTATCACCCTATAAAATTAAATAAATATTTAAATGGAAAGCAGTTGGCTGTAAGTGTGAATTCCTTGAGTATACTAAGGAAATACTAGAGAGTTGTTTTTTTTTTAGCTGAGTTGTATTTCTAATAATGATAACATTATTCCTTTGAAAGGTTGATTGTAATTTTTACTATTTAGCTGGTTCCTAAATAAATTCTTCTTGTCACTAGTTTGAAATCACTAATACTTGTTTCTTTTTAGCTTTGCTTATTTTGTTAATAATTCAATAAAGTGCTAAGGTTTAAAACAGTTTGGTCATATTATAAGGCCATGATAAATAGTGCATAAATAAAATATGATATGAGGTTATCAAACAAGTGAAATTAATGTTTAAAACTGAACTCGAAAATGAAGAAATGCTTTTTTTCCCTTTTACTTTTTATGAAGTGAGTGATTCTTGGATGTGTATACAAATTTTACTTTATACAGGAGAAAATGATCAGATTCATTTTATGTAGGTTGCATCTGAAGGAGGGTGGAAGAATAGCACAATGAAACCACACTGTTGTAATCTCTTTGCCACAGCTTGCTGATGTGAACGTCCATTATAAATTCATTCCTCTTAAATAGGAAAGGTTACAAAATATATAACTTTCTTAGAAAGAGGGAAATAGAATATTCATATAATTGTTTTGAATAAAGCTGAAAAGTGAAATGAAGGTATTAAAAAGTTAATTATTTTTAATGTGATAAATATTTTTGGTAAGAGTTTTTATTTCAATAACCTGAAGGTTGGTATATGTCATTATATATACAAGGCTTCTGTTCTTTGTTTAACCCTTAAAGAGTATATTTCTCGGCAGGACCCACTAGATATGCTCTGCAAAACCTTTAGTGTCTTAAACTTGCCATTATTTGTAATGATTTTTCTAGCTGTAGTTTGTTTAATTATGTCACTTTTGGATGAAATGTTTATTTACCTGTCCACTACAATATTAACTCCCTGTGGGCAGAACCTTTTGCTTCTATTCTGTGTATGTATCATGGGCACTGTAAGAATGCTAGTAATAATGATGTCTTGTTGGTTGGTTACTCAACCACTGAATAACTAAACTCAGCCAATGAGACCTCATAGGCCAGTGAAGTCTACTTTCACAGCCACAGATTGTTCTGCGCACAGTCTTACAAATGTGTGGTCTTGATCAGAAGGGAACTGGACAGAAAAAGAACATCTGCCTTTCCCATCGAGTGGAAAGAAAGTCTATCCTGGAGTAAACAGACTTGGTTTCTAAGCATTTTGCTACCACTGGAGATGACCTTAATAGACTCCCTTACCCGCTTTGCACTTCAATTTCTCCATCTATAGACCAGGAATAATAAGATCTGTGTTCTGTACTCATAGGGCTATAGGGAGAATAAAACAAACTAGTAACAGTTCATTTTCTTTTAAAATATTGGAAGTCCTATGCAATTAGAGATGTAGTTTGCTTTTTCTCTGTTACCACTTCTATTATTGTACTCATCTCATTGTCTTACAGTTCCCCTGTGCTTTTGAGTACAGGGTCAGTATCTTATCCTTATTTTTGTATACCTGGTGCCTAGCATAGTGTCTGGCATGTAATGGCCAGAAATACTTGCTTACTGAATAAGCAAATTTTGTTACTAGATGAGAGATGAGAAATCTGGTTTCTCCTCCTGGCTTTGTTGCCATAGACCTGCCATAACCAACTGAAACAAATTAGTTAACCTGTCTGGGCCTTGGTTTTCTCCTGTAAGGTAAGAGATTTGGACTATCCTTGAAGCCTCTTTATTTCTATCAAATACTAAGCTAATTAAAAAAATATATATATATATATATATATATATATATATATATACACACTAAGCTAGGCTTTATGTAATTGTTACTAGAATTATGAGTTTGGTGAACTGCTATGTTCCCGGTGCCTAGAACACAACAGTACCTGCTTGGTAGTAGGGACAAGAAGTTCCCGTTTCATGTATAAAGAAAAGAGCAGAGGTTCTGCATCCCCATTTATAAGTATATAGAGTATGCTTGAAATGATTGAACTCTAGAGCTCACTAGCCTTGTTCTAGATGTGTCTTTTGGATTATGAAGAATGAGAAAACATGTTTCACTTGTTTGTTTTAAATAATGGTATTACATTAAAATTTTCTAAAGCTCCTTTCCTTTCTATTTATTACCCCCGGACTGACTTGGCCTGACAGAATGAGTAATTGATCCTTTGTATTGATAGAATCAGAAGCTACTCAGCTCTGTGATGTGGGGAGTGTGCCGGGCATTCCAAAATAGCCTCCATCTGCACTGTGAGTGGGCTCACCTTGGTAATTCCTCATTCCTTACAGGGCAGGAGCTAAACCAGTGTGATCTTTAACTGTAGGTCTTTCCTTTTAGCCCCTTTGTGTATTAACCTTCAACTGTTCTATTCCCAGGTAAAGGACAAATATCAATATACATGTAGTAGTCTGAAAAGCTTTACTTTAGACTTTGCCAAAGCTTCATACAGGTGCTCAGTGTACAGAGTGTTCTATAGCTCTTGCTCTCTCTTCATTTTAAATCAGTCAGCCAATAAGAATTCGTAAGCATTTGTCATGAACTCAATATTGACACAGTAGAGGAGTCCATGAGAAATATAAAAGGTGGACCTTGTTCAAGGAGCTTACGTTTCAGCTCGGGAAACGAGAATTGTCATCTGTTGTGAAGCAGATACAAATAGAAGACAACATACAGTAATCAGCTACACAATGTGGTCTGAATAATGGCTGCGTTAGAAATTCACTAGTGGGAGAGTTGAGTGGAGCACTTGGGGGGACTGTGTTTCTTGTAAAGCTTTGGGGATGAGTAGATTTGGGGTACATGGAAACAGGTAGGTTGAAAAAGAGGAACAAAAGAATAATCTTGTTTTCAGTGTTAAGTGCAATCTCAATTCTGTCTTGTTAGAGAGAGCTCATATTCAAATTAATAGCCTAGGATGATTTAATACAGCTTAAGAGGAAAATGTTTGTAAAAGGATCACCAGGTCTAAGTAAAATTATTTATAATGACTATGTTAGGAGATGTTAAATTGTATTTGTTTTATTTTCCTGGGTATAAATAACAGAGAATTGCTTTAGTTATTTCCCTTAACATCTTAGTGGTGTAGGTCTGGAAGGATCCTCTGAGGGACATCTAGTCTAGTCTAGCCCCTTGCTTAGAGACAGATTTTGAAGCAGTTTCCAGACAGATTGGCTTCTCTCCTGTTCTTCATGTTTTCTAGGAAAAGAGATTCCACAAGTTTTTGTGGTTACCCACTCCATTGTTTAGGAAAGAATTGGATTCTCAAAACTAAAATTGGGAGCTGTAGGGCAACTAGGTTTTTAAATTTTAGAGAATGTAATTATTAGAATTCAGAATAGCTTATTTGCTTTGAACTGCATAGTAGTTTGTAGCAAGTGCCTATTTGGCCAAACTGAAGATCAGAATTTTCTTTTGACTGTGGCCAGGATAACCTTAACATCCTCAGACCCAGTGGGTTCTCGTCTTCTCCATTTAGCAAGCATTTATATTGCATTTTCACTCTGGGCCCTCTGCTGGGCACTGGGATCCAAAGATGAATCAGACATACTCTTGGCCCTAGGGAAACTGACAGTCTAATGAAGAATATGGCAGTTACCTGTGGCGCTAGAGTCTCTATTCCACTTGTGTAAAAGGAATGGAGAAGTGAAGGGAGATGGCATATCCTTAGCGCCTATTTTCTTGCTTGGCATGTGCCAAATTCTTTTATAAGTGTCTATTTCAGCCTTCATCACAGCCCTGCAGAGTGGATAGAGTCATTCTAATTTCACACAGGAATAAACTAGGGTTGGTGAGATTGAGCTATTTGCCCGAGGTCATACAGCCAGAAAGTGGTAGAACTAGAACCCAAATCCAGCTACATCTGCAGAGCACATGCGGATTTATCCACCGGCACACACAGCCCCTTATGAGCAGTGAGTCATTTTTGAGAGTGTGGCTTTAGATTTTACATCCTGAGACTGTGGGAAATGAAGCACTTCACCAAAGTCTCAGTGTGGAGCCGGGACTCTCACATCTCCCATGTGGCAAGTTGATTTTAAGACCTTTTCATTACCCCCAGTAGGATATCAGTGTGGCCAGTAAGCCATTTATTTACCTCTATAAAACTCTGGTATTTGATGATAGTTTGGTGCTGTGCTATGGGGAGAGGATTTGGGGGTTTTGTGATAATCTTTATCTATTGTATGATGTCTTTTAGGCTTAACCTAATGTTTTTCCAAATCTCTGCTTATATTTTTCATTCATATATTTAATAATTATTATAATAATAACCATTATTATATTAGTTTTTATATTTGAGAGGACATAAGCCATCCAGTCCCACTCTCATTTTGCAGATGTGAATATTGAGGTGCTCAAGGTCACACAGCTCGTGCTGGGAATAAAGTTAATGTTTACTTTTAGCTCACAGTAAGCTCAACTAGAACATTTAAAAATTTTAGCTGATTATTTATAAATGGAGTTTCTATTAGCAACAATAATACTAGTTTGGATTCAAATAATTTGAAATTAAGCTAAGAGCCCCAGTGTTTTGATACGGTCTGGAGGTATCATTCATGCATTTTCCACAGTTGTTTACAGAACATTCAATCTGGTTCTTTAGGCAGAGTAGGTAAATGTGTATTCTTGGAGACTGAGAAGTTAAGTACAAGTCTTGTGTAACCCTTGTTGAGAAGTTCTTAAAATCAGAATTAAGTCTATTCTGACACTTTGGCCTACTGGAGAGTTTCATGTTTCAAGTTTTTGTTCATTCTTAGGTTCATGGATCACAGGTAGGAAAACCACAAATAAAAATTTTAACCAAAAAGAAGCTCTTAAAAAGAAATATGTTCATGAACTTGAAGTGGGAATTAGTCATTGTGTTCTTAAATATTGACTCTTGCGGGGACGAAGTAATCTTTGTTCCTAAGTACTGCTTCAGGCCATTGCCTTCTTTAATAACTGAGGCATTGTTGCTTTAGTTTGAGCATGTTCTATGGAATTTTGGCAATGCGTGCATCCTCTTTCTGCATCTCAGTAAAAGCATGAGTAAATATTTTTTCTTAGCTTTGGTATTTTTGTAGCTTACATTTTATATGAACCAGACTAATATAATGTAATACCAGGATTACATAATTTAGGACGTCAGGATTTCTTCCAGGACTATGAGATAAAGTCTTCATTTATCAGGGGTTTTACAAGCAGTATTTGTTGCTCATTCAATACCTGCAGAGAAATACCAGAGAGCTCTTTTCCAAATGAGAAAATGGAGTCAAAGAGGTTAAAACCAGAGGGCAGTTTCTTTAGAACTTGGATAATATTTCTTCTCTATTCAGAACTTGGTCCTTATAACTATTGATTTTAGTAATGGATAGTTTAGAAATTCCAGGAATTTTGAACTATTCTTGTTACACACCAAACTTTTAATAAAATACAATCAGTAAAATTTTTTCATTGAATATTTACTATGTGCCTTGCCACTCTAATATGTACAAAAGTAGTTTATGACATGGTCTTGGATTTCAAGGATTTTATCATTTACTGAGAGAGAAGACCAACATGTGAGCTAGCTTAGGAAAAATGAGTATCAAACTCTGATAATGTCAGGGGATGAGGGGGTCAGAGGAGGATGAGGTCGGGCTTCGTGCAGGAGTCAGGCTTAATCTGGATTTGAAAAAATGGATAGGATTTGAATAGGTAAAGAGGAGGATGTTGCATATAAGTTTATATAGACATGAACAAAGATATCGAGGTTGGAACACATGTTGTATATGTCTGAGAAAGTTAGAAGATAAACCAGACCAGGACTGAAAGCACATGATGGAAATATTCATCCGTTCATCCATTTAGTCATTTATTCCTAGAGCCAAGGATTCACTGACCATCTATTCTGTGTAAGCACTGAAGTATGTTCTGGGGCTATATCAATGAGTAAAACAAATAAGCCAAGGAGCCTGGTTTGAATTTTATACAACATTATGAATCATTTATAAGTTTTAGTATTGGAGTATTCCATGATAAAGGCATTGTTTTAGGAATCAGTTGAGAAGTGATTGCATTCTGTGTCCCCCACTGGTAGTATTGGAGAATATGATGCAAGACCCTGGAAGAAAGTTACTTAGGAATAACTGATACTCTCTGTAGATTATTAAAGCTTGGTTCCAGCTTGGTGTGGTTTTTTTTCAGCATTTATTCTTTTTGTTACTTCTAAATTGAGTAGTGGCTATATTAGAGGGGAATATGCCTTATGTTTTAAGGATTACTAGCTTCCTCAAGATATTAAAAAGATATTTATTGAAAAGTAAATTATAAAGTCAAGTAAGTTTTGGAAATGCTGGATTAAATAAAAATTTCTTTATGACAGGACTTCTCAGAACATTTAATATGCTACAGTGGTTTTTGTGACTCTTCAAGAGTGGGAGGTAACCTGCAGTATTTCCCCAAGTTAAAGAACTTATATCTGGGGAATTTATATCTGGGGAAGTCCACCAGATATAAATTTAAAATGGTATCCTGGCATATAGTAGGTGGTAAATAAATATGAATCAATGAAAATTTCATAATTTTAGACCTTTTAAAATCTTATATTTAAAGTGCCTCTTTGGGGACTTACCTGGTGGCGCAGTGGTTGAGAATCTGCCTGCCAATGCAGGGGACACACGTTTGAGCCCTGGTCCGGGAAGATCCCACATGCTGCGGAGCAACTAAGCCCATGCACCACAACTACTGAGCCTGCGCTCTAGAGCCCGCGAGCCACAACTACTGAAGCCCACGCGCCTAGAGCCCATGCTCCACAACAAGAGAAGCCACCTCAATGAAAAGCCTGCGCACCACAACAAAGAGTAGCCCCCGCTCGCCACAACTAGAGAAAGCCCATGTGCAGCAGCAAAGACCCAATGCAGACATAAATAATAAATTTATTTTAAAAATTAAAAGTACATAAATAAAGTGCCTTTTTGGGAGAATGAACTTTATATCCTAAATCAGTTTCTTCTACCATTTTGTCAGAAGAAGATAACGTCCGTTTTCCCAAAGCCTTGATCATTGATAATGGGGGAAATAGGGCCTACACCCTGGTGGATGAACTGATCAGCAAGGTCAGTACCAAGCCCATCAGGGTGTGATGTATATATCTGTGTGTGTGTGTGTGTGTGTGTGTGTGTGTTGGAAAGGCAGGTAGGGAGAGGGGAACAGAACAGTAACCAGCTTTGAAATATAATAAGTAAGGCCTTAGGATCTACTAGGGTGGCTGAGTTCTATAGCTTTGGTCTGTATGTCTTGCTAGCAGCATACCCTGTTGTTGTCCTTCATCTCCCAAATAACAGCTCCATTTGTTAATACTTAAACAAAGGCTTGCAATAATTCAGACTTGAAGCAGTTAGAATGCTTTTGGCTGCAAGTAGCAGAAAACCCAAATCAAAATTTAAACAATAAGGAAAAGTTATTATCTCACACATAACCACAAGTTTTAAGGGGGATTGATTCGTTTCAGGTTGATAATGTCATCAGAGACCCAGGTTCTTTCAGTTTTTTGCTGTGCCATCCTGGATGTGAAGGCATTGGCCTCAGGCAAGTGTCCTTCATGGTTTCAAGATGGCCACAGTTCCAGCCATCACATCTAGATGCAGTAGATGCAATATTCAGTGGCCTTGTGGCATCCCTATTTCTTTTTAAGACTGACAGCACCACCTCTGGTATGTGTTCCCATGCTGTCAACTCGACACTCTGCAGACTTTCCTTAACATCTTTTTGGCAGAGTTAACATCTTAGTATGCCCCAGCTTATCCCTGACAAGGGAAATGGATCCACCATGATTAGCTTAGACTAATTAGGATTCTCCAGTTGGATCTGGGGTTGGTGTCAGCTCTCCCTGAAGCATATGACTACTCAGAGAAGGGTGAATACCCAACCAAAGTCAAATACTGTTAAAGGAAGGATGGGATGAGGGAATGGATTTCTATTAAGTGACTAATGATGTCTGCTGCTACATTCTTCTAGGGTATCTCAAAAGCTGTGAAAATGTTTCCATTTCATTAGGAAGATAAATAATAATACATGTAGTATTTTAGCCTAATAGGAAAGTGTATTTTTTTCCTTTATTTGTGCAATTCCTCCATATAATTTTTAAAATATATGAAGTAGTAAAAGTGTCTGGATATGTGGTTCTGTATAATTCACTTCTGAAGGCAAGCCTTCATTATAAAATTTTCGCTCAGGAACAAAGTTTTGTCTTCACACATGAAAAAAGTTTTGTAGAGCTTTAAAATAGAGATGCTAAATAAAATACAATGACTTTTCTAAGTCAGAAAATGCTACTCTGCAATATCTCCCTGATTCATAGCTAATCTCTAACAAGCTAACAGAATGTTAACATTGTTTTTTATTATGAACTCTAATTCACTTTGGAGTTTGACCTGTATATTACAACATTGATTTTGTTATTGTAGGGCCAAATGGTGTGAAGTCAAAAGATCTTTCTAAATTTATTGGAATTGGTACTTAATTATTTTAATTTATTAACCAGAAATCCCTATTCTATTTAAATTGGACATAGTATTTTAATGTTGGGGCCTCTGAATTCAAATTAGGCCAACTGTCTTGAACAATCTCTCTTTCTCTATCTGCCAGGTCTTTTTCTTTTCTGTCTTTCCAGACTGTTAACGTTTTGTTCTCTACAAACTGCCTTTATAGAAGTGGAACAAGAGGCTGTCTAGGTCAGGGCAGACCAGCCCGGCTCAGCAGAAGATGGGGTCAGACTGGCTACCTTTGACAAGGATCAGCAAGTCTGATCCAGGTGCTAAATCTTGGAGGTCTAGAATTTTCTACTCTATAAACACATTCGTAGAGCCATCCATTGCTCCTAATACATCTTTGTCTTCTGTTTATCTCTATGATGACTCTTGTGAACAACTGATTTAGATACATATAAATAGTCAATTACACACTTCCTCCCTTTAATTCACTTGATCCCCATTTTCACCCCCTACAATCCAAGCCCTCCTTTTAGGCCACTGGTTTCATTTTTATAGTTGGTGGTCTGTTTAGATGGTCCAACATTTTTTTTTCTTCATCATTTATTCAAGAAACATGCTTACTACGTTCAAGACTGAGCACTGAGGGGAGTATAGACATTTATAAAATATGGTCTATGTATTTGAAGAATAGTGGAAGAAGTGAGCTAAGACTTGAACTCAACTGTAGTTCAAGGTGGAAAGCCATGAGTACTCTGTTAGCTCCTTTCCTCTCTCTTGGGGGAAGAGCCTGCATGTGCCACTCCTCCCATTTCCTCTCTTCCCTGCCACTGCGTAAGTGCGCCTCTGCAGAGCTCACACTCTTCACACACTCATCCTTTCTAGACCCTTCCTCCTTCCCATCCCAGTTCTTCTACCATTTAGGCGAGAAAGACTCATGCGACCATTTCTTTATCTTGCCTTTGTTCTATCTGTGGGACAAGCAATGATTCAGATCATGACCAGTAAACAAGAGGGCAGTATTAGTGATATGCCTCCCCTATCTGTATTTAGAAATGAAATTCTCTGTACTAATAAAACAGTGTCACTGGCCTCTGACGGTGGTGAACGCCCCCATTTTCCCAGAAACACACCATAAGTCATCATCTCTTTCTCCTTTCTGCTTTTAATTAAGCCAACTTAATTTTCCTTAAGCTTCAACATTTTAGGGAAGTGAAAGAGAACTTCTCTTTCAATGGTGTTCTCTTGCTTCGATTAGTTACTAATACTGCAATAACATAGGCTTTAACATTTTATCATTGTAAAAGTATAGTGTTTCAAAGGGAAGTAAATATATTTTCTGTGGGTTATCTGCAGTGCCACTATTTATAATATTTATGTCTTTGGAAAACGTATTTCAATTGCCAGATGATCATTTATAAGTTGTAGCCCTTTCTACAGATGGACATATCATTCTCAAATACTTGCTTGTTCTTTTCCTTCATGTTTTCAACCCTGACTGCCTTCAACATTGTGCTGCCATGCACTGCCAAACTGGTTGGTTCACCCATGAAAATTGAATTCCAGGGGATTCATGGCATTTTCTATGGAGGTTTCTTTCTCTGGAAATCTCTTCTTGCCCCCACCCCCAATTAAATTGAAATGTAATGATTTTTCTTGGTTTTGTGTATAATACCACTCTTTCTAGCATTTTTTTAAAATTTATTTATTTTTATTTTTTGGCTGTGTTGGGTCTTCCTTGCTGTGCGTGGACTTTCTGTAGTTGCAGCGAGCGGGGGCTTCTCTTCGTTGCGGTGCGCTTCTCATTTCAGTGGCTTCTCTTATTGCATAGCACAGGCTCTAGGTGCACGGGCTTCCGTAGTTGCGGCGCACAGGCTCAGTAGCTGTGGCGCACGGGCTTAGTTGCTCTGCGGCATGTGAGATCTTCCCAGACCAGGGCTCGAACCCGTGTCTCCTGTATTGGAAGGTGGATTCTTAACCACTGCGCCACCAGCGAAGTCCCTCTAGCATTTTTAAGTAGCATTCCTTACGATG
Source organism: Delphinus delphis (assembly GCF_949987515.2). Lineage (NCBI taxonomy): Eukaryota > Metazoa > Chordata > Mammalia > Artiodactyla > Delphinidae > Delphinus > Delphinus delphis. Next base: position 55,250,784 of record NC_082694.2, read on the forward strand.
GACAAATCATGGTTAACTTAATAATTCTCTTACTATTAAATATTTAGTTTTCCTTAGTTTTTAAAATATTTTTAATAATGGTGTGGTGAGTATCTTTATTTTAGGAAGTATTTTAACATGTAGGGTTATTTCTTATGGATAGATTCTCCTTGGTGTGATTTCTTGGCAACAAAGTAATATAACTGGTTTTCAGATTCTTTTTATATATTGTCAGATTTCTTGATAAATTAATCTTGAAAAACAGTTTCCCCTTGTCACCTTCTTACTCAGGAATTTTCATTAGTTCTCTGTTGCCCATGGTCTAAGATCTCTGCCCCTTTGATTATTAGCCTTTGTGCTTTTTGTTAAACCTTTTTTTGTTTTGTTTTAACCAGCTCTCTACCATTGATCATTTACAGTCCATCTTATTTTTCCACACTATGCAAAGTGGTACAGGGAATAACCTCATACATTTTAGCTTCTCCCATTTTTTTGGATTATTTCTTTAGGATAAATGATCAGAAATGGAAGTACAGAGTTAAGGAATATAAACATTCCATGAAACTGATAGCCAGATTTCTTTTAAGTAAGATATCAATTTACAAATTTGCCAGCACATATAATCTTTCTAGTAGTGGGTATTATTCTTTTTTTAATGCAAATTTAAAAGAATGTATGTGGGGGGGAATTACCATGTTGTTTCAATTTATATTGCTTTTCTTACTAATAAGGTTGAACATTTGCCCACATTATTTGTTGGTTAATTGTATTTTCTTCAGCTTAGCTTTCAGGGCCCTATATAATTTGAACCTGCCCTTTTCACCTTATCTCCTGTTAGTCAAACCCACAAATATTTATTAAACTTCTACCAACAAATACATATACTCTAATCAAGCTAATCTGCCTACTATTCCTTTGAGATTTTCCTTTTTGTTGCTTTTATTCATGCTTTTTCTGCTCCTAAAATGCTTGTCCCTTCTCACCTACTTATCGTATGCTGATTTTTCCCATCCTTTGAGATTCAACCTGAATCTTTTTTTCCTCCAGGAAGTTTTCCCTGACCTGACTATGGCTTCCTTGAGAGCAGGGCCTGTGTGTCTGATGCCCCTTTTGGCCCCAGTGCCTCGTAAAGGGTCTGCCTTACATAGGAGGCAAAGAAATGATCTATTGATGTTGCGAAGAAAATGCATGTTGAGTTAGGCAGCTCTAGATTTAACTTCTGGCTCTGACTTTGGGCAAGTTTAGTCCCTTGAGCCTCACTTTCTTTATCTCAGCATCATCGTATACTGGGGATGATACTAGGATCTGCCTCCCAAGTTGCTGTGAGGAGTAAGCACGGTAATGCTCATAAGGGGCCTGGTGTAGTGATGCTTGGTGTATAGGAGGCTCTCTTTCAGTGGGAATTGTTTTTAAATTAACTGAACGAATAAACTGGTCATCCCAGCACTCACTGGTCTCCCTTTCCGTAGGCCTCTTCCTGGTGTACCCCAAATGATGTGTGCCGTCTCTTTCTTGTGTTGGTACTGCTTCTTATGAATTAGTTAGGTACTCTCAAATCAATTCCAGGTTCTTAAGGGGAGGGATTGTGTTTTAAGTTTGATGTATATCCTAAAGCACTGTGTAAATACAGATTGGTTAGGTATAGCTGAGTAGCTTTGGTAGCAGTGAAAACGAGGGCAAGGCAGTGATGAAGACCTCATTTTCTGTTTTTTTACTGAAACCTTTACTGGACCTTTGCTAGAAGAAATTATTTCTCCTAGGGCCTTTAAGAAATGTTTACTTTTGTTGCTTGTTCAGCCAAATGGAGTTAGTTATTCAGTAGAAAATGGTAAAAATATCCAAATAACACCACTGGATTTCACTTTTCCATATAGTGTTTCAAAGTGTTGTATTCATTAATATTTGTGAGAAACCTATGGTTAATACCACAGGAAGTCATAAACTAAACCAGATTTCCCCCTTTTTTTAACTTTCACATGGCTTGGATTAACAACAGTGTTACTCCCTAATTTACACCTGGGATTTAAAAACCCTTCTCAAAATGCTGAAACAATGATTCATATTTAGTCACCATGTGACTGGGTTATTTTCATTTATTGAAAATATAAACACCAAAAAACATCCTGGATAAAGAGCTCCATGTATTTTAACTAGTGACAGATGCTATGATCAGAATTTCTACTTAAGTCAGGCATTTTTGACATACACCTCAAGCCTCGCAATTAAGCTTTATGCCTTTCCAAACATAACAGTTAACCAATAAACCAAAATATCAGCCTGGTCTGGCTTAGCTCAGCGGTCTTTTGATTTCTTCCAGTCTGTTTGATGTGGAGGCTTATTGAGATTTATCTATTGAGCTGTTCATAGTTTGTAGGGCTGAGAGCACTGGTTATATTATATAAGATTCCATTAGTGACAGTAGAGTGTAGACAGTCTCTACAGTGTAGATAATTTAGTCAGTTGTGCTGGTCATGGTTTTGTTGAAATTTTTAAGACTTTCGTCAAGATTTTTTTTTATTAATTCTCAGCGATTTTTGTTATTTCCCAGTTTATACTGTGAGCCTCAAAACAGATGTAGTTTGATTGGTTCAATTTAGTAGAAAGTTTTTTAACTTTCAGTAGAAATCTCTATGTAGATTGAAAACTTTTCCACTTATTTGGACCAGTTTATCCACAAGGGAAATAAAAATTTAAAATATACAGTAATCAATTATAAATACTTGGTATATGGGGAGTCAGATATCATTCCATTGTATTGTTTGTGAAGGTAATAGCATCAGTATACCCAACTTTATAACATAAAAGCTGCAGAGGAGTTTCATATACTTATGTCATGTAATCCTTGTTGGAATACTCAATAAGTATTATTGTCCTCATTCTAAATAACACACTTGGAATTTATATTATTAATTTGCTACATGTCTCATATCTAGTATGAAGCAGAGCTGGTGGTCAAATTCAGATATGACTCCTAATCCAGTTATTTTTCCATTACATTAAAGCTTTTTGTTCTGTAATATACAATATGTCTAAAAGTAACAACGTCCTGCCAAACAGCTTTCCACTGGTTTTATCACATCCTCTTTCCTAAGTAGATTAAAATTACTCATATTTTCCCTGCTGGAGATAAGAAAGTAAGATCATATTGGAGAAGTAATAAAACTTATTCATTCTTTCTGCCTCAGTTGCCACATGTATCGAATGGGGGAAACAACTAGCACTCACCTCACAGGGCTTTGGGGTGGAGTAAGTGAATTAATACATGCAAGGAGATTGAGTGCCTGGCATAGAGTAAAAAATGATAATACATTTTGCTATTATTGCCATTCATTTACTCAGCAGTGTTTATTCACCCATTGCTACATGCCAGGTAATGTGCTAGGTGCTGAAAGATAAATAAGTCAAAGTCTTTTCCTTTAAGGGTCTCACAGTCAAGGGAAGGAGACATAGAGGAAAGTACACACCATTGGCATGAATGTTCTGTATAGAGGCATGCAAGGAGAGATTTGGAAGCGCAGAGTAGGGATGAGTACCTGCTGTCAGAGGAGGCTTCCTATAAGAATCAGGGCCTGAGCTTGAAGGATAAGTAGAAGTTAGCCAAGAAAACAGTAGAGGAAGAAAAGGGAGCCAGGAGGACAGATGACAGTGGTAAAAGGTTGGTGTGAACACGTTTGTTCAATCCAGGATTTCTGGAAGACTCTAATATGCTGATAGGTACTGTGACTTTCCAGTCACAGTATAGTTACTCTCTTAAAATGTTGAATTATGGAATCCTTTTTATGGAGTAGTTTATGAAGAACTATGTTTTAAGGAACACACTTTGGGAAACTCTGGATAAACTGGGTGGTGAGAGGTGAGTGCAGGTCAGAAAGAGGGTAGGCAAGGACAGTGGAGAAGGGCATGTTGATTAGAGATATTAAGACAGCCAGTTTAACAGTATTTAATGAAAAATGAGGAGACCACAGAAGAGGAAAGATAATGAGATGATGGCAGATTTGGGGCTTGGGACAGTGTCTGGGGCTGTTGGTGCCATTTACAGAGGTGAAGATTTAGGAGGAAAAACAGATTGGTGATGGATGGGGGACATACTGAGTTCAGTTACTGTATCTGTTTTGAGATGCCTGAGGGACATCCAGTGGAACATATTCATCAAGCAGTTCAATATCCTGGGTCTGGAGCATATGAATGAGCTCTGGGCTGGACAAAGGAGTCGTCCGTGAGAGATGGTATTTTATGCCAGAAAGTGAATGAGAGAACCCAGACGGGTGAGGATAGACTCCTGGGGGCATCACTGTTTAAATGATGTGTGGAGAAAGAGGATCTCTCAGCAGACATTATTTCGACAGTCTGATATTCTTTGGGACATGTTTGTCAGTTCCCCTGTGCCCTCCCTTTCAAGGTCCATGAGTATTTTATTTTGTTTTGTTTTTTTTGGAAAGTGTCTGACTCCACCCATGCAAGAAATCTACTCTGTGGGCCACTCCTCCCAAGAATCTGGGTAGTTGTAGAAAGAGGCACTTCACCCACACCCTAAGCTCTCTGCTGTGAGTGTGAGATATTCCGCCCAACCCTTCTGAGCCCAGAGGGGGAAGGTGGAGCCATGTTGCACTGTTAAGTTTTTGAGTGTGAGGTCCTTCATGGTAACTGGAAGAATCATGAAAGAGAAGTATTCCACTGGATTAAACAAGTTCAATGGATTTTAATTTTCCTGATAAACTATTATTAAGAAATTGTTTTGGAGATTTACTCTCTGAGTAGGATTAGCTAACCTACATTTTTCATTTGGATAAGTGATTCTTTAATTAGAAACCGAGATTTAGGGAATAGTTTCCCATTGCTTTATATAGTGTAGAGAAGGTATGTGAAAATGCCAAATGAAGGTTTTCTTCCTGATAGCGAGAAGCAGGGAAAACAAGAGGAAATTATGATATGTTAAGGGAAAGGATTCTGTTCATCCAGCATGCCTGCTTTTATCTTCAATTCTGCAAGTCTCTGCCGGCAGTTTTTTGTTTTTTGTTTTGTTTTGTTTTAATTCCCTCTTCTTGTTGTGCGAAAAGTTGCATATTTCTGGCAAAATGTTCATTACTGGCTAGGGGCGCAACAAGCAATCCTTTGCCAGAGAATTAAGCAAGCAGAAGTCTGTCAAAACAAATATTCTAGTTTGAAAATATAGTCCTGCTGGGGGAAATGGGGAGGGGTGGATAGTGGAGGAGGCCAGGGTATGTTCTAAGGCTGAGTATTTATTTCATAAGAATTCTGTGTTCTGAAAGATTGTTGCTGGTAGGAGTGCTGAAGAAAACAGGATTTTGGTACATTAAACGTACTGATGAGCAAGGACGGACTTTCTGGGGATTTTTGGTTTGCTCTTGTGTTTGGTATTTAGCTCTCATAATGACAGCCTTTGCTAAGAGTGAAACATTTTGATAACAAATAGCCTTTACATTTAATTAAAGAGGCATTTAACAAAACTTATGTTTACATGGAAGAACTCTCAGTCCTGAGGATATTAAAAATGTATAAACAAACATGCACATAAACACACAGTCCACTTCATAAGCATTTATTTGGCTGGGAAATGCCAACTTTTTATAATTTCAGTCTTAAAAGTACTGGCCGATTGATTCAAAAAAGCAAAATTTGTTCTTTATTTTTCTCCCCAACTTTTCCTTGTATTTCTTCCTTGTTACTTTAAAAGAAAATCATTTCACAGAAGAATGATTATATATATTGGATAGATGCAACGTTTTGAATTTCTTTGCCATAGAGTTGCCTAAATCTGTTATAAAGTTGCTCTTCAAGTTGGAGAAACATAGGCTGACATTTGTGTTACTTTCCACTGGGATAGGGGTGGGATTAACTTTATTAAGCCTCAAGGATGAAAGTCCTTGCACACAGAAGTGGATTTTGAAGATTTCCTGACCATATATCTGCATATAACTGATGTTATTTTTTGAAAGAATTTAAAAAATAAAAGGTACTGCATTGTAATATTGAAGTAAATGATCGAACAGAATGTATTCATAATAAAGAGAAGCCCTCAAAATATTATTAATGAAATACAGACCGGTTTATTCTTATCTCCTTTTGGCAAATTTTAGACGTGCTACCATAGGCAATTCAGGAAACACATACATGCCTTCTTCTAGAGCAGTGGGAGGAAACCCTGCTCTTTGATTCTGGGAGTTGATATACTTCAGTTACTGGAAGAAACATTAATTAATGTACTTTAAAAAAAATTTTAGTAATTCAAAAGAATAAATTTTTTTCGAGGGGTTGAAAAGATCATGGTGCACCATTGGAATTTGCCTTCAGTAAATGTAACATTTGTTTTCTAAAGAATTATAACAACATACTTAAATTCCAGAACAGTAAGCAAAATAGCTTAAGTTCACTGACTTGAAAAAACATTCTTTTATACTGCACGGTTCTAAAATAAATACTTAAAAGAAACAGAGAGCAAGCCATTCTATCTTGGATTTCATTTTCCTTCAGATAGAACAGCTAGAACAAACATTCTTGCTAGTTAACATTGCCTGTGTTTTTATGAAGTTAATAACTGACCTGTCAATCACGTCCTATATAAATACGGTAGTTGAATGCTTTCTGCTTTAGAAGCACTTTTATTTACAAGAGCTGCCAGCCAAGATTTCCAAAGGACTCCACGGGCTGTTTGCTTTGATCTGTTTTGAGGGCTGGTCTCTTTATACCTGTTGGTTTGCTATTTATGATACCTTTGTGTAATCAGGTATGGGGAGAGCAGATGTGCAGAATAAACACGCCTTAAGGAAACCAAGGCTCAAGAGAAATCGTGTAATTATGCACCAACAGCTTTAAAGAGAGAGAGAGAGAATATTTTCTTAAATCAACTTAGCTGCTGTTATGACGAGAGAGCAGATGTTGTGGTATTCACCCCAGAGAAGGAAAAGATTCTCTCTTAAATCTCAGTTTATAATGAATGGAGGTGGTGTGTTTATCCCCACCCTTCAAACTGTTGCTCTCCTTTAAATTTGTAAATTGCTGAGATGTTGCAGCTCTTCCCAGTTGACTTTGACCTTTGACCTTTTTTCATTGCTCCTTCCCTAGGAAATGTTTACCACATGTCTCTATCCAAATAATCAGCTCTCTGTGGGAAGAGTTACCTTAGCATTTTGAACTGAAAATGGCTTTTAACATTTAAGGCAGGTTTCAGAAAGGGATGGCTTTCTGTTGTGTGTTTTATGATTTTGATTTGGGGTCCCCCCCTCCCTGTACTGAGGGGACCTGAAAGCCAAAATCATCTTCGTATTCTCCCACAATGCCAAGCATAGTGCCTCTAATAGCGTAAGGGCTCAGTAATGAAAGAATGGCAGAAATTAAGAGAAACCCAAGTCCTTCAGTCTTGTTTCCAAAATGATCTGTTGATCATTTGGTTTCTTTCATCTTTCAATTAAATGTTGCCCTAATAATTCCTCTGCGTTATATTTACATATTGCTTTTCTCTAGGAATCTGAATGTTTTAATACATTGAAGAGATTAACTTCTATTTTACTTTTTTATTTAACTTTACTTTAAATTGGAAAGCTTCCCCTAGTTTAAAAGCTTTTTAAACTAGAAAATTTCCCCTCACCCTACAGTGCTTTTGGAGGGACTGATTTAGAGATTTCCAGGCAGTTGTTGTTCCCCCCTACTACTTTGGGAAATTCTCTTTATACTTTTTCATTCATATTGACAGTTTTTGGTCGGCAGCTTTTCCTGTTGTGACACTGGCAGGAATCTTAGACTTTCTATGGAAGAGTGCCTGAACATGTCCTAAGATTTAGAAAGCAGGTCTTTTATTAACCAGGGTTTTCTCCTTGCTTTCATTGTTGCTTAGAAAACTTTCAAAATCCAGTGTCTTTAACTGATATGATTGCTATTTATTTCATTCCTTGTTTATAGTTTTTATTTTTACCTTTTTATGTTTTGCTTTTTCTTCCAGTTTTATTGAGATATAATTGGCATATAGCACTGTATAAGTTTAAGGTGTACAGCACAGTGATTTGACTTACATACATCAGGAAATGCTTACCACAGTAAGTTCAGTAAATCCATCATCGCATATAGATACAAAATTAAAGAAATAGAAAAAAATTTTTTTTCCATGTGTTGAGAACTCTTAGGATTTCCTCTCTTAACAACTTTCATGTTTAACATAGAGCAGTGTTCATTGTATTTATCATGTTGTACATTACATCCCTAGTATTTATTTATCTTATAACTAGAAGTTTGTACCTTTTGACCACCTTCCTCCAATTCTAACTACCCCCACCTCTGGTAACCACAAATCTGATCTCTTTTTCTATGAGTTTTTCTGTTTGCTTGTTTTGAAGTATAATTGACCTACAGCACTATGTTAGTTCCTGCTACACAGCATAGTGATTCAGTATTTCTAAACATTTCAAAGTGATCACCATGATAAGTCTAGTTGTGCTGTCACCATACAGGTTTTAAGTGCTAGCATCTATATGATAATCAAAGTATAAAATGTAGCCTCGAACACTGCATTTTCAGCATATTCAGCAGCCTTCCCCAGATGATCACTTGTCAGAGTAAAATCATTTTGTAAACTTGAGGGTAGATTAAAGCTTGGCTTTAAACTCTGGGCTCCGTCTACACAGCTTATGGGGTCAAAGGTGGGAAAGTCCTGGGGTCGCCTGGAGCCAGTGAGAATGAGCGAGTGCAGTCGTGTTGCCTTTGTTGAGGCACAAGCCTCTAAAAGGTATGAAACGGCCCAAATTACATTTGAGCATCCTCAGGCCTTTGATTGCAGAACCTCTGTTGGAAGTTGAGCGGCACAGGGCAGCCCAAGATCAGGCCAGGGAAGCAATCAGGAGTAAACTGGGGTCAGCCATGCCCCAGACACCAGGGAGGAGACCGCCTCTCCAGATGATGTGCACAGGGACAGTTTTGAAAGTCCATGGTACTGCTTAGTTGGCAGATTAGCAGAAGGAAAGTCCCCTCCAATATTTTCATTTTGCATTCGTCCAAGGCTCAAACCTATAATTAAATTTTCTGAACAAAGACTTCATTAATACACACCATCCAGATTGATGACTAACAGCTCTTCCTTCCAGGTCCATAAGAAAATCTGTAACACTTAATACAAAAATAAAGACCCTAGTCAGGTTTGGGGGGAGGGTGAAGTAAGGTGTAGTTAGGACTGGGTTTGTCTTTGAAAGGTCATTTTCAGTGCTGTTGAAAATGAACCTTTCAATGGTTGCTGCATTTACTCAAGTATATGTGATTTACTGAGTGATCTAAAACTTAGTCACAGTGATATGATTTTATTTAGATATCTATGAAAATATGCTGGTCTTTAAACTTTTGGAACATTGTTGAGAAAAATTCTCTCTTTTAATTCTATTGTGTGGGCAGTGTAGACTTATGTAAAAATGTTTAGGACAGACTTAAACACAATTCGTGTTACTTGTTGGCCAAAACTTAAAGTAGCTTTCCAGTAGTTGAGAAATCTGGTTGAAATTCATTAGCTTGGCATTCAGGGCCTTCCAACCTGCTCTCTACTGGAGGAGCTTTTTGCTGTAGCCTTTTCCTTTGTCCTCAGGCAGGCCTTACACATCTCTACCTCCATGGTGTCCTCGTGCAGCCCCATCTCCTGCACATACTTGCTCCTCCTTCAACCTCCCCATGCCCCTGGGAAAGGGGACTCCTAGCTGTCCTTCAAGGCCAGGAGTCACCTAGACTAGTTTAGGACCTCTCTTCCTCTGCATTTCCAAATCTGTCAGCCTCCTGGTTGCCTTCCCTCCTGTGAAACTAGCCTTCCCTGAGCATCCCTTTGGAGGCTCTCCCCTCTGCTTTGGTCTCCAGAGCCCAGTTATGCCACTCTGTTGGCTCTTACCACACCAGTCCTTCAATCATGCTTTGTTTTAATTTCTGTCTAATTTTTTAAACTTGATTTTAAGTCCTTGAGGCTTAGAATTGTATCTTCTATGTGCTAGTGTCCTCCAGAGCACTTAGCTTACTTTTAAGCACATGTTTGTCCCTTGGTTGATTGATCCGTGCATGTCTAGGCCCAGGGCTTGATCATTAGCAGTCAGTAAAGACAGCGAGCTATTTTCAAAACCACTGGGTACCTTTGTACCAGGTTTATTTTTTTGGCTTGTCAGCTTGGTAGTGGAGATGTCAGGCCCAGTTCTGTCCAGAAAATCTGTTTTCCAAATCTTTGCATGAACAGAATGGTGTTACAGTCACACCCTGGAGCAGTTTCACCTGGGTACTGCCAACTCTTTCTTATGCTGACTAGCTGACCCATGTGGAGTGTTCCTCAGATCTCATTTCAGCTTTCTGGGATACTTTTATTCTTAATTAAAGGAAAGCTTATTTCTAAGACCTTTCTTGAACCAAAGGCAACTGATTATTCATTAAATGTTTACTTTCTTGACTTGAATTCACTTCAGCGGGTTATAACTCAGGTGGGGATTATGCCTTGACAGTGATCTGACAAGGTCCTTGTTCATGGTAGTTATTGACTTTTCCAGTATGAACCATTTCAATGTAGCAGGAAGCCAGCATCCTGGTGTCTGAACCATATAAGGAACTGGCTTTTTTAAAATTTTGTGTTTTGAGTTTGAGGAAGAGGCAAGCTGTGCCAAGTTGGGACTTTCGAGACTTCAATGCTTAACTCATTTGATCTAAAAATTACTGGCAAAATTATTACTTTTGCGAAGCATAAAACCAACTCTCAGAATAGCGAATGCCCTGATGTGACTGACACAGCATGCTTTAAGGCTTCTGAAAGCTTGGGCCACACTCTAAGAAGAGACTTTAATAGACCAGTCTGAACCCAGTGCACACAGTAGTCAGTCCTTCACATTTGCATACTGCTTTTGACACTCCTGTGTTTATTCATTCAACAAATAATTTCTGAGCACCAGCTAGGAGCCAGGCATTGTTCCAGGTTCATGGGATACAATTAGGAGCAATCACCAAATATTTCACTTCTCTGTTATTTTGAATTTTGATTTCTAATCTGTTTCCTCTAACTAGAGTGTTAGCTCCTTGGAGGTGGATCTTTGTCTCATTCACTGCTCTATCTCCAGCACCTAGAGCAGTGCCTGACACATAGCAGAAGCCCAGTAAATATTTATCAGTTTACAAGTCAAGTTCTACAGTGAGGAAAGGAAGGGTTGCTGCTGTAATGGCACATGGGAGATACATGTCATCTGGGCTTGGAGGAATCCAGAAAGACACCCTAGAGCAAGAAAGATAATGACTGAACAAAAGGATATGCAATATTTACTTGGGAAAGGGCAGGTGAGGTAGAGGGTGACCACTCCTGTGCAGAAGTCTGAGGGTGACAGTGAGTCATCACAACACACGATTGCTGTGCTGTGTGCAAGGGAGGCGTGGCATGAGATGAGGTGATGACCTTGTCTGCCAACTTGAGGACACAGGAGCAAGGAGAGTATTTTAAGCACAGGTGTAATAGGATTAAATTTGTTTTAGTTTGATCATTTTGGCCACAGTGTAGAGAACACACTGAAGCTGGATTAGGAGTAAACGTTGAAGATTGGGAGATCAGTTTGTTTGAATAGCTTTGCTTGTTAGGATAATATAGACTAATGGTACCCAGACATTTGGACTTCATGAACCAACCAAAAAAAAAGGACATTAAAAAACATCCCACTTGAATTAGGAGATTGGGATTGACATATATACACCAGTATGTATAAAATAAATAACTAATAAGAACCTGCTGTATTAAAAAAAAAATACAATAAAATTTAAAAACAAAACATCCCACTTCTCAGACTCATTTCATAAAATAAAGAACGTTTTGGGACTTCCCTGGTGGGGCAGTGGTTAAGAATCTGCCTGCCAATGCAGAGGACACGGGTTCAAGCCCTGGTCCGGGAAGATCCCACATGCCACGGAGCAACTAAGCCCGTGCACCACAACTACTGAGCCTGCGCTCTAGAGCCCGTGAGCCACAACTACTGAGCCTGCGTGCTGCAACTACTGAGGCCCGCGTACCTAGAGCCCATGCTCCGCAACAAGAGAAGCCACCGCAGTGAGAAGCTCGCGCACTGCAACAAAGAGTAGCCCCGGCTCACCGCAACCAGAGAAAGCCTGTGTGCAGTAACGAAGACCCAACGCAGCCATAAATAAATAAACAAATAAATAAATTTATTTATTTATTTTAAAAAAATAATAAAGAAAGAACGTTTTAACATACATGCCCACAAATACACATACACTACACTCACAGGAGAATCTCAAATAAATGTTAGATATTTAAATGTAATACGTTTAGCTCTATGTATATTGCCCTGGTTTTTCTCATTTTCCTCATGAATGGGCACCTATGTGGTCTGATATTTGTAAAGGTGATCCAGCCTAAGGAAGAAATATTGGTGATCTGAATTAGAATAGTGACAATGGAAATTGAAAGAAGTGAACAGAATTAAGAAATAGGAGGCAGAATCAGCAGAAATTGATGATTTCAAAGTACTTTCAGATCTCTTACCTCATTTGATGCTAACCAGGTAACATAGGTACGTTAGGCATAATTATCCCCATTTAACAGGTGAGGAAACTGAGACTTGGAAGTTAGGTGACTTACCTGAGTCACATATCTGAGTAATAGCAGAATTGAATCACCATTAAAATGGTGTGGAACTCTGGATATGTGGCTCCCTCACCCCACCCCTTTTTGGTTTTTTTCAAATTTCAGGGAAGAAAGGAAAAGGAATTGTGGGCTCCCTGTGAGTCATGTCTTTTAGGGCGAAACATATGATATTGTCCAACCTTAGAATAAAACAATATTTTAGTGATGACTGATTCATCCTTATTTTGCAACATCATCCATTACCAATCCATGAACTTGAGTAACCCTATTTAAATTAGGCCAGAGGAGACTAAGAGGCTTCTTTGGCTATATTTTCATTTTTATCCTGTGTTACCCTTTGTCCTTTCTATAAATAAGCCTTGGCCACCCTATTTATGCGTTTCTGTTGGGGGAGTGAGGCTTTGTGTGTAAGAATATTTATTGCCTACCACCTGGTTTGTTGTTTTTTTCCCTTTTCTTCCTTAGTGTGCTTGCAGATTAGAGTTATTTGGTGCTATATGAATTTTTAAAAGAATGGTGTAGACTTTATAATGGACTACCCCTTGTTGAAGGGCAAAGAAAGGAAGTGGAAGTAAATACAAAGAACAAAATTGGACTCAAAGGAGGAAAAAATGAAGCAATAACAATTTGAATCGGACAAAAGTAAAAAAGGTATTAGAAAATATTTGTGGGCAGTTCCCTGTAAATGGCTTTATAAACAATATTTTTGGTCTGTAGTCATAAAATCCTCTGACCTACGAAACACCAATTTAATGGAATTAATTAAAAATAAGGTGGAATGCCAAAATTTACATATGAAAACAATTAGTGACTGTTCCTTCAATTAGTTATTTTTATTTAGTCTTCATATCAACCATTTTTGTAAGCTCCTTGTTTTCTGGCAAATTTGGAGACTTTTTGGAAAACTATTGGCATGACTTTAAATTATTTCTGTACAGACTCAATGGCTAGCTAGCTGGTCTATTGTAATCACAAATAATTATGAGAAATATGGTTTTCCTTTTCCAAGGATGAAATATACTTTTTTTTTTTTTTTGCGGTATGCGGGCCTCTCACTGTTGTGGCCTCTCCCGTTGCGGAGCACAGGCTCCGGACACGCAGGCTCAGCGGCCATGGCTCACGGGCCCAGCCACTCCGCGGCACGTGGGATCTTCCAGGACCTGGGCACGAACCCATGTCCCCTGCATCGGCAGGCGGACTCCCAACCACTGCACCACCAGGGAAGCCCTGAAATATACTTTTATTGAAGCATCTGCACCTATTTCTGTGTATATTCAGTTATGGAAGTGTCTGTTTTTACTAGTAAAATGGACACATCAAAAGCAAATACTGGGACTTCCCTCGTGGTGCTGTGGTTAAGAATCCGCCTGCCAATGCAGGGGACATGGGTTTGAGCCCTGGTCCAGGAAGATCCCACATGTCACAGAGCAACTAAGCCCGTGTACCACAACTATCACTCTAGAGCCTGTGCTCTAGAGCCTGCAAGCCACAACTACTGAACCCACATGCCACAGCTACTGAAGCCCATGTGCCTAGAGCCTGTGCTCTGCTACAAGGGAAGCCACCGCAATGAGAAGCCCGCGCACCACAACAGAGTAGTCCCCGCTTGCCGCAACTAGAGAAAGCCCACGCACAGCAACGAAGACCCCACGCAGCCAAAAATAAATAAATAAATTTATTTTTAAAAAAGAAAGAAAGCTCTATGAAAGCCTTAAAAAACAACAACAAATACTGTTTTTTTAGAATATGTGAGTGGAAGAATGTGAGAGAAGCATTGTATACCATCATTTTTATTGTCTCATATCCATCGTGTGTGTGTGTGTGTGTGTGTGTGTGTGTGTGTGTGTGTGTGTGTGTTGTTTGTGTTTAGATGCCCTAACCATGTTTTTTTCTACCAATATGGATCCATCCATCCCATTTTATAGCTGTCTTCCTGGCCTTTGACTCTTACATATATAGTTTGGTGTATGATTACTGCAAAGTATAGGTGTTAATATATTCAGAATACTAAGTAAAATTTTTTGTGCCAAACCCACATTTTACTCATGTTTTCAATGCGGCACTTCATGTATTTTTAAAAGCTATTTGTGTGGCAAGAGTGAAAGTGACTTGTGTTCTCTGGTACTCTTAGATCTTAGAATCTCAGAGTGTGTTGACCTTAATGGTAATTTGTACCAATCTCCTCTCTATTCCTTTCATCTCATCTTTTATTAAAGTGGGGAGGGGAACAAAGAGGGGTGGGTAGCAGGAGCCAAGGCCAAAGAACAATGCATGTGTAATTGGATGAGAAGGTACAGTGTTAGATTTGTCCATGTATTATCTCATTTCTCACAGTAAATCCACAGAGTAGGCACTATTATTCCCATTTCATAGAAAACAAAGTGGAAAGGTACTCAGCAAGGTTGGATAAATCACCCAAGGTTAGTTACACTGCCAATAAGTAATCCTCCTCTGGTCTGGCTGATTCCAAACCTTTGCTCTTCCTTTACATTGTGATTCCTCATTTCCACTCCACCACAGAATAAATAATCTATGGAACACAGTTTCAAATTTTAATCCATGATGTAGTAGAAGTCTTTTCTAAAATAAAATGTTGTGCATATTATGTAAAAATATTTTGCCTTTGAAAATAGGCTTTATATAGGCAGATAAGTAATATTTCAACTGCCTTAGCTTATGTGTCATATTTTTACCTTTGTCTGAACTCATGGCATTATTTTACTTTCAATGTGATTATATAATTAAGATGGGTATTTGGCTTAACATTTGTGAGTTTTACGCATTTTTAAGACTTGACTTGGAGGTATTTATATACTTCAAATATTTACTGGGAAGTATCTTTGCAAGGTTAGGGGAAACATTTCACCAAGCTCCCATTTTCAATAAGTCTCTGTTGGGAAAGGTTAAATAGTACTGTAGAGTAGTCTTTTGGCATTCAAGCAGTTCCTCTGCTCAAATAACGATGACTGTAATTGGCGGTCTTAGTAATAAGGTCATAAAGTCAAAAAGAGTTACCACAGTGTGGTCACCATTTTGACCATAAGGAACAGTATGTAAAAGTTGGTTAACTGGAAGGATTTCCTGCCTCCTTAGTAACTATTGTGTCTCTGTTTCTTTAGAGTCATAGCCAAATTGGAAAGAAGGGGAAAATGTTTTATGTAGAACATTTTGCATTTAGAATGGTGTTCTTTAGATTCACATGATGAAAAGCTTCTACAGAGAAAAGAAAACCAGAAACCATCCTTTGAATAAAATGCCTTTCTGCTATATTGCTTGTTCAGGGTGGTCTTCATTGTGCCGCCTTTTTGTTGGCCTGTTTTCTAAACCCTGTTTGACACATTATGGAACTTCGTGTTTTTAACAGACAGAATTATTCTTTGCATTGGAATGTGTGTGTTTGTGCAACAGGGAGGCAAGTACCACAGTCATTCCAAGAAACAGCTGCCACCTAAAATTTATAATCAATATTAGAAGAAGAATAGAAATTAAAAAACAAACCAAAAAGGAATTGAATAGAAGCAGATATAGGGACCAGAAGAAAGCTTAAAATGAAAAAAAGGTAAATTAACACTCTCAGGGAAATGGGATAAAATTGATTACATGAAATAAGAACAGGATGGTATTTTTAAAAGAGCCATCTGAATAAGAAAGCACTTGTAAGGGGCCTTCCCCGGCAGTCCAGTGGTTAGAACTTCATGCTTCCACCGCAGGGGGCATGAGTTCGATCCCTTGTCGGGGAAGTTCCCTGACTAAGATGCAGCATGCTGTGTGGCGCAGCCAAAAAAAGGAAGGAAGGAAGAAGGGAAGAAAGAAAAGGGAAGGAAAGAAGGGAGAGAGGGAGGGAGCTGTAGGAAATTAAGAAAATATGATAGCCCCAATAAAAATTTCAAAACATAGGATGGAAGACGGAGTAAAAGAACCCTTTCAGGGGCAAAAACTAAAGAGATCAAGAGAGATGGAATGTGGGAAAGAAAAAAAATGTGAAAATTAGAAGTTTATTTCAGGCGGTTCAATATCCATCTTAAAGGAGTTCAACGGGGAGAGCAGAGCAAAGTGAGGGCAGGAAATTGTCAAAGAAATAGCACAGGAAAATTTCCTAGAACTAAAGGGTACAAATTCTAGTACAATGAATGAGAAATGATCCACACCAAGACACATCATCATGGAATTTCTAAAATTTTGTAGAGTTTAAAAAAAAAAAAACAGTTCACATGTGGAGAATTAAGGATCAAAATGGCAAAACACTTAGAAGATATGAGAGATACCTTCAACATTCTGATGGAGTATGATTTCCTTTTATTTTGTAGTCAGCTAGATTATCGATCAAATGCAGAGATAAAATAATAAGAATATACTCTTATTCAAAACATTTTTTAAAATTAAGGACAAGGAAAACTTGATTTTTCTCTACTTACGGAACATAAATGAGTAAAGCACCTAAATACTTTTTAAAAAGCGAGTTGCTGAACAGTATTTAACACACACACCTATGTTTGCCACTCCTCCAAAACAACTGTGTGTATCATATGTTTAATTTCAATGTTTTTATACATGTATAGAAAAGGTCTAGAATGGGCCACTGTGAAATTTCTTTTACTACTTACTCATCTGTATATTGTCTAGGGTTTTTTTAAATGAGTGTATATTAATTATATTGATAATTAATAGAATATAACTAAAAAGAGGGGAAGAAAAGAGACATGATTTATTCCTTAATTTATTTTTGAAAATGTAAGCAGTGCATGCTATGTCTGTCTCTTCTCCTAGGTGCTGTAGGAGATACAGTTGAAGTAGCAAACACAGCCTCAGCCTTTGAAGGATTTGGGGTCTGGCTGTTAAGGGGAAACACGCATGGAAGGGAATGGCTCCCAGCCGTGTTGAAAGTCTGCCTCTGTGTGATCTCAATGTACAGGCTGCTCTCAGGGCCAAGCAGATGGCTTTCCAGGGTCTGTGAAGAGATGGCAGCCTACTTACTTGAGAGTACTTTAAAAAAACAGCATTCGTGAGAATACCAAACAAGAACCCTGATCCTGGAATGTCTAATTTAATAAATTTCATTTGCATTTCTACAGAAACCAACATGCTTCCAGCTGCCAAACCCAGAAGCCAGAGGTTAGGGTTTTAAATAATAATAACAATAATGAGTTATACTTATTCCAGATTAGTTTTCTGGCTCTCCAAAAAATAAATGGCGAAGATGTCCAAAATGTTCTTTTTCACAACTCTGCCAAACGCTGGCTTTTCCTCTTCGTCTGGAGATCCAGCCAATCTGTTGAAAATTATCCCATTTTTTTGATTACTTCCAGGCAGTTGTTCAGAGAGAAGACTAAATCCTGCAGTCTAAGATGGACATCCACTAAGTGGAGACTCTTTTCCATACAGCAGAAGAAATCACACTTTGATTTCTGAGTCTTATTTCTTCTAGCTGTGAATTTGGGGAAATGTACATCAGACATCACATCATACCTCATTACGGACAGTGTTGTGTATTTATTGGGAATGTAACATTTGCCTGGTGACTCCTTGGTTTTTCTGTTTTTGTTTTTGTTTTTTTTCCTTGTAAATAAGCCTTGGCCTGAGTATAAACTTACAAAAAAACATGGATTCACTAGGGAGAAGGAAGCCTTGAGCCTGAATAAGAACAAGCATATACACTCTCTTTTCTGGTTTGATTTGCATGAGATTTAGAGGGTTTTTTTCCTTTGTATTTTTGTTTTTAGTTTTTTTTGGGGGGGGGGTGGCGGTTGTGGTGGGGAGAGTGGTTAAGAGTTGTAGTGTATTAGTAAGATTTTCTTAATTTGAATATAGAAGAGACTTGAGACTATTAGATCAAATGGAATGTCTGTGGTCCATTGATCTCTGAAAATGCTTTGTAAGAGCAGATGGATAGATTTTTGAAGTTTAGTTGAGCTGGCGGGTTGCCTGCTCATCTATTCCCTTTAAAGTCAGTGGGTGGGCCAGGCTCAGTGTATGGAAGTGGAAGCTCAGGTAGGGAATCTTAATCTAAGTTGACCAGGGCTGATTGACAGCAGTGGAGAGATCGCTATCTGATCCAATAATGAGGACATGAACTCCTTTGAAAACTGGCCTATCTGGGCCATAGTGTCCTCTGCTCGTTAAGCAGATGCCTGGCACAGGATGGTTGGATTACCTGTGTAATAGAAACCCTGAAAAGTCTAGTGGCTAGATTGGGAAACAAGGCAATTGGGTTCTAGTTGTGCACTTTCCCCCCAGCTTGTATTTTGATCTTGGGAGACTCACGTAATTCTTCTGGGCACTGGTTTCCTCATCTGGAAAATTAAGCGATTAGAGTAGTAGACCTCTCTGAGGGTCCTTCTCATTCTAATATTTTCCTTGAAGTCTGGAACTCTTGTTGGCACCTTCCCCTCGCTTTCATAATAAGAATTGGCAAATTGATATTAGCCTTAATGAAAATGTCTATAAGGTTTAGAGTAGGATCTTGAAAAAATTAATTGAATGAAAGTATTACAGGGATAGAAACCAAAAAGCTTTTATTCTGAAATATTGGACCTTTTGCTAAATTAGTCTATTAACTGTTAATGAGTAAAAAAGAAATTTCTAGGTGATTTCTTGCTGGAATTTTGGATGAGAATGAGGCCAGTTCAGCACTGTTTGAACTGTTTGCATGTTTAGTGCATTTGCTTGACTAGGGTTTTAATACCTGTATGATACTCTTTAGAATTACCAAATAAGAGTTTTTTAATCCTGTACATATTTTTAGAGTCAGACTGTTGGGGAATGGACCCCTATGGTTGAAAAGAAGACAGCCCATCCTTTTCTGGGGCAAGATTTGTGGAGGGAGTTCTAAGAAAACAGTAAGAAGCCAGCAGATATTTACTGAGTGTCCCATGTACTAGCACCATTCTAGGTGTTGAGGTTAGAGATGAAATAACAATTTTTAGTCTCAAGGATCTAACCTCCTAGTAAGAGGAGACAGACTTGGAACATGTTTTAATGAACAGCAGTAACTATTAATGTTATGAAAAAGATGAAATCATTATTGTAGGGACAGATGGAGTATGCTTTTTGAACTAGAGAGGTTTGAAAAGATGGGAATAAAAGGAAGTAAAGAGGTAGGGCGTGTGGACAGCTGTCTGAGTTTCACTTTGTCTTCCGAAGCCTTCACTCTCTAAACTGTGACTCTTGAGCTCACATAGGTGTATCAGAGCCTGTGGTTGCAAAGGATAAGATGGAGGCCAAACTGATGATCCCTCACCTCAACCCTGCTTCAACCAGAACAGTTCTAGTTTGTTGTTGGTTTTTTGTGTTTTTT
Source organism: Delphinus delphis (assembly GCF_949987515.2). Taxonomy (NCBI): domain Eukaryota; kingdom Metazoa; phylum Chordata; class Mammalia; order Artiodactyla; family Delphinidae; genus Delphinus; species Delphinus delphis. The sequence goes on from NC_082694.2 coordinate 55,270,661, forward strand.
TTTAAGTTTTAAATATTGAGATTATAGTTGAAAAAAGTGGTCCATAGCTTTAAAGATTTGGAAAACAGCTGGCTTGGAATAAACCAGTTATGTTCATTCTTGCCCTTAGTGACTTAACTCTTATGTTTTCACAGTTGTGCTAGGCAGATAATGCCACCACCACCACCCCCCCCCCCCCCCCCCCGCAGAACCTGTAAATGTTACCTTGTAAGCAAAGGGGGTCTTCGGAGATGTGATTAAATTAAGGATCTTTTGATGGGGAGATTATCTTGGATTATTTGGTTGGGATAATGTAATCACTGATAAGAGGGAGGCAGGGGAGAGTTGAGAGACAGAAGAGAAAGCAGTGTGACCACAGAGGCAGAGATTGGAGTAATGGAGCTACAGGCAAAGAATGCCAGCAGCCACCCAAAACTAGAAGAGGTTAAGGATTGTATTCTCCCCTAGAGTCTCTGGAGGTGCCCCACTGACTCTTTGATTTTGGACTGTTGATACTGATTTCAGATTTCTGGCCTCCAGAGCTGTGAGAGTTAAATTACGGGTTCCTTGTTATCAGGGTCCCTTTTATTTAGCATATTACCTTTTCCACAGAGTATAACTCAGTGCCTTGAATGTTATAACTGTGCTTCAGTTACCTATTGCTGCATAACAGACATCCCCAAATTTAGTGGCTTAAAATAACAACAGGGTTTTTTTGGGGTTTTTTTGTTTTTTTGTGTGGTACACGGGCCTCTCACTGTTGGTGACCTCTCCCGTTGCGGAGCACAGGCTCCGGACGCGCAGGCTCAGTGGCCATGGCTCACGGGCCCAGCCACTCTGCGGCATGTGGGATCTTTCCAGACCGGGGCACAAACCCGTGTCCCCTGCATTGGCAGGCAGACTCTCAACCACTGCACCACCAGGGAAGCCCAACAACAGTTTTTTATTTCTCACAATTCTGTGGGTTGGCTGGGTTCAGCTGGGTGGTTCTTTACTGTGTGGTGTCATCTGGGATCACTCAAGTGGAAGCATTCATCTGAGATGTCAACTGGGGGCGGGGGGCTAGAGGGCCCTCTCTAGCAGAGTAGTCACATCCTCAAGACAGTGAATACAGAAGCTGCCTTGCTTTGTGGAGCCTAAGGCACTTCCACTACCTCCTTTTGATCAGAGAAGGCACAGGGCTAGACTAGAGTCCAGGGGAAAGGAGATAGACCCTACCTCCTGAAGGAAAGGAGGCCTGCACATATAGGGCAGTAGGAACTGTTGTCACCCATCTTTGGAAACAGTCTACCACAAACTGTTTCGAAAATGATTATTGAATTAACCCAGATAGACTGATTCTGAGATTTTATACGTAAGGAGATTCAGTAAGAAACATTTTCTAAGGAAAAAATTTCTGTTATAAAAAAAATCCAATATAAGCTGCCAGGATGGGACCTTGCCCACATGAAGAATTCAAGAGACGCATGCTTACTGACCAGCTGGCTGGGTAAGGAGTGGAACTGTTATTTCCCAGCTCACTCCTGGCTAGTGATTTCACATGGGGAAGGGCAGGGCACTTCCAGAACCAAGACCTTTAACTTCCCTCCCTGGGTAGAGTATAGTGATGGCTGGTTTTGTGATTTGGAAGATTCTCCACCTGAAAAGCAGTTCCTGAAGGGAAGGATTAGAAAAACATGCGATATGGCCAAGAATTTCATGGCTATCTACAGAGGTTAAGAAGGGAGATGAGACTGGCAGGAGACCTGGTCAGAGTCAGTACCCTTAGAACGGAGGCCCTGAAAAAGATGGCTTTCCTTTAACTTCCTATACCATTTGCCTGAAATTTAGTAACAGGACTTCCTGGTGGACCCATCACAGTGATTACAAGTGCGTCTTGGGTATAAGATTCTGACCCTGGGACCCCTGACATCCCTTTTATCCAGTCACTTATTCTTGCTTAATTATTAGTACTCTAGGGAGAAATTCTGGTGTCAGCTCCAGTCAGAGGTAGAGAGAGGATTCTAGAAATGGAGTCAGACATGGTTCTCCTGGTGGGAGTCCAAATCCAGATTTCTTTCTTATTAGTTGTTTCTATTTTATGAGTTTGCATTTGATCATCCTTTGAAATGTGTTTGTGTGTGCTTTGTCTTCTTTGTAGGTTTGTTTGCATTTGGGAGCACTGTTTTTCTTAAGATGAGCTTGCTGTTTTTATCAGCAATCACCGTGGCAAGGGGACATAGGCCCTTAGCTGATTTCTCCCCTCTGGGGTGGATTTATAGGCCAGAATCTGGGGAGTAGCTAGGTTTTAATAGTTTATTGGGTTCCCATTTCAAATACAGACTGAAAACCTCCAGGCTTGTGCCTTCATCATTTGTTTCCATCTAATGACCAGTTTTATGGTGTTTTCTCCATGGCCTGTGAATTAAGTCCTGTTTTTTTTAAAACCAGGCACAAACTCTGCCTTTGCTGCTATTTACTATGTACTTCCTTACTCCTGCATGTTTTTGCTTGCCCTTGCTAACTTTCTCTTTTTATACCTTTGTACATTATTACTCTGTTGATCCCTGTTCCTGAGATGATTGAGAATGATAGGGGGTATGTATGTAGGAATTGGGGGTGGATATGCCTTATTTTTACTTTTAACACGTTTCCCCAAGTGCTTCATTTCTTTGCTTGATAGTTTTCATCCTGATACTTTTGTGAAACTCAGAAGCACGTGCTTCTGGCATTTCAACTTTTCATATGTGTGGCCGATCTTAGGATACAGCTCTCTAAGAGAAATAGAAGCTTGATTCAGTTGAAGGTTCCTCTAGGCTGTTAGATGGCAGGGTGGATTCACAGACTACCAAAATGACCAAAGCTCAGATGCCCTCAAAAACTAGACTCTCTTGGCATTACCAAGATTAGATGTGGAATGTGCAGACAAAAGGGCAGCACTGAATGTGGCTGGATTAGGACTGCTCTCCCCACACAGCTTAGCCAAGACGGGATGAGTTGTTCTGGATGGTGTCTGGATTAGTGCCCCAAACCTATGTTCAAGCATAGGAGAGGCACAGAGAGCGTACCACACAGAGGCTACTACCTTAAAATGGGTTCAGATTGATAATGGAACAGTGTCCTTGATATATTGTGAAGTGTAAGAAACAGATTATTGAGCAGTATGTAAGGAGGAGAAAGGTATAGACAGACCTCAAAACAGACTGGTAGCTATCTTTGGGTAGTGTGTTTGTGGTGAATTTTAGGTTTTTCTTTGCAGTGTTCTTTATTATCTAATTTTTTCTCGATAAATAAGAAGTGCTGGAATACGTTTAAAATCGCTTTTTGAAATAAAACAAAATGGTGCCAGGCAAGCATTTTCTTTCATTCAGTAAATCTCTCTTGCTAGCCTACTCTGTTCTCGGCCCCAGCTGGGCTCTGGGGGAGTCCAACACTGAACATGGTAGACCGAGGAGCGCCTTGGTGGAGATCACAGCCACTCTGTGCTCCTGACACCTTATTCTTGGTGCAAGGCAAGTGGATTTCTTCAGGCAGCTTCTGTGTTTCCCCCAAGAGCCTCTCATCGGTTGTGTCTGCCTAATTCTTACCTGGTGGGATAGGGAATAACTCACCTTTTGTGTAGTCTGACAGTTCCAAGGTTGAAGCTGCTTATTCTCACTCTCTATCCTGGCTTGTTTGTTTTCTCCTGTGTCTGTCTGTTTTATCCCATTCAGAGTTTTTGCTGGTCTCCTTTGTCTTCCTAGGAGCTTGAACTTACAGAGGTTCAGTTTTTCCTTTTTATCATTTCTCTTGTTTCCTGTAAAGTTGCTGGGCTAGTTTTTGGCCACGTAGATAAACAGGTTTGAAATGCCTGTCACTGGTGAATTTACCCCCAGGGCTTGCTATATCTGGGGAGGTAACATATCAGCCTGTTGGCTTATTTGGGGGAGCTAGAATCAAACAGTTTGCAAACCAGGGAGGTGAGCTTTGTATATTTGTGTTTAAGAACATTTCGAGCCCTGGCAAGGTACTCAGTTTATTAATTCAGATGATGATTCTGAATGTCCTTAGATATAGCTAAGGATGCACTTTAAGAAATTATTAATTTGTTACCATCTTAGTCATAATTCCTTTTCTCCTTGACTTTGTCAAGGACTCTTTCGTCTAGCTTCATTCACTCAGCAACTGTTTATTAAGCACCAGCTGTGAACTGAGCGTCATACTTAGTACCTGAGATAATATGGAGAAATAAGATAGATATAGTTAGTCTCTGCCTGTGTGGAACGTGTAATCAGTGGGAGAAATAAGTAAATTGGAAGTTCTATGTATGAACTGCTATATATGGGGAGGTTGTAGATTATAGTGTAAGACCAGTGTCAGGCACCTAACCCACATTTGCGCCATCAGGGAAGGTGTCCTGGAAGAAGCTGGCCTAAGCCTCAAATTGAAGGATTATTTGGAGTTAGTCTGGGGTGGGGGAGGGCAGACGTGTTCCTAGCAGAAAGTATATTTGCCAACATCTGGAGACTAGAAAGAGCATGTAATGTTGATAGAACCAAAAGAAACTCTGCATGGCTGGGTTTGAAGGTGGAGAGGCAAGAGATAGCTGGACAAGTGAGTCAGATTAAGCAGAACTTTGAAAATCAGGCTAAAGAGTTTAGACTGTCCAAAAAGCAGTAGGGAGCCATTAATCTCCTAATGTCGCATGATTAGCTTTGTATTTTAAAGAGAGAATTCTTATCACAACAGAGAGTTACAGAGGGGGAAGATGTGAGGCAAAGAGATCAAGTGAGAGGCTGACATAGCATCTAGGCAAGAAATAATGGTGGTCAGACCTGTAAGTAGTGGGGATGGTGGGAAATAGACTCAACAGATACCCTGGAGGTAGAAGTAGCAAGATTTGCCTGTTGACTGGGTGTACTGGGAGTTTCAGGCTTGGCAGGTTGGGTGAGTAGTTAAGTGTCAGTTGGGTGGGTACCAGTCACTGAGAGAAGAAAAAAGGCATAAGGCATAGGTTTGAGGTCAACTATATTAGAATTTTTTTTTCCTCTGTGGCTAATATTACTTATTCATTCATTGCCAAAATATTTACCAGTCAACCAGCATGTACATAGTATTGTGCTGTGTATCAAGAGAGATGCAGGGAAGTATAGATGCCTGTAGATATTAATGCTGTAGTTGAGGTGAAAAGGTACACATTTAGTGAATGTCCATGGGGTCACCACATTTCTACTCTCTCTAGTCTGTCTGCTCTTGTCACCTCTCTCTCCTATTCAGATACTTTCAGTGCCTGTAAGACAGGTGAATCTATCTAGTCTGGCATTCAGATTTCTAAAAAATCGTATGTCATCCTATATTTTCTACTTTCTTGTCATGAAGTCCTGGGTTCAATCCCTGGTTGGGGAGCTAAGATCCTGCAAGCTGCACGGTGCAGCCAAAAAAGAAAAAAAAAGTTTTAATTTTAGAATAGTAGCTCCTCAGCCCTTTTCTCTGGCATTATCATGGTCAGCAGAGCCAGTTATTTATCAAGGCAATTTCTAGATGATGGTGATAGCAACCATATGGTCTACTTAAGTGAGAATGCTTGTCTTTCTTATTCCACCAAGAGATATCAGGCCATTAAGGAATGACTTACTCCGCTGGAAATTAGTGACTGATTCCTTGAGAAGAGATATCCACCAGGCTTTGTTGTGTAGATGGAGATGTTCTGTATGAGCAAATGTACTCAGGGATCCCAGTACTGAACTCTTACAGTTTTATTTTTAAGTGACTCTACTAAAAATGGAAGCTGATATTCTTGACCAGTTTTGCTTGGAGGTGGTAAGGAATGTAACATAGCCTGTAGTGGAATTGTTTTGTCTTCCCCCTCAATAAAACATTGACCTTGCAAAGCCCAGGTTTGCGATTTATTAACGATGAAATTTATACATGTTATCCTTTGTAACAGCAAGAGACTGGTAACAACCCAAAGCCCTAACCATTAGGGATTAAATCAGTTACAGTCAACCATAATGTGGTTTACTCTGCAGCCATTAAATGGAAAGAAATAGTTCAGGGTGCCTGATATTGAATGACTTGGTAGATATAGTTTAGATGAAAAAAAACCAAGGTGCACAGCAGTATATGTAATATGCATATTTGTTGGGGGAAGAAAATCAAACGAAAAGTAAGTACTTAATGCACTGAATTTTTTATAAGAGAAAGCTAAGATACTTTTGCATAGTTTTCTATGAGGAGAGGCACTGGGCAGTCTAGTGTGTTTCTTATAATATTTATTAATTTTTTCCATAAAAATATCTAATAAGTACAAAAAGGATATGAGCTTATTTAACATAAAATGTCCAGTAAATGTTCAATAAATCTGTAACTTATTTATTGAGGATAAAGTAAGGATAGAATAAGGGATAAAGTAAGGGATAGAGTAAGGACTTTTTAAAAAATTTGATCTTACTGAATATGAAATAGGTATAAAAGAAAATTTATAACATGTAGTAAGGTTTAAAAAGTATGCAACAAACAAAAGTAATCACCACTCTCCAAAATAATGGGGAAATACCACTACATACCCACAAGGATGGCTAAAATGGAAAAAAAGACAACAGCAAATGTTGGAAGGGATATAGAGCCACTAGAAGGCTTATTTGTTGTTGGGAGTGTAAAATGCTATAACTATTTTGGAAAACAGTCAGTTTTCTAAGAAGAATTAAAACATATGTCCACAAAAAACCTTGTGTAAGAATGTTCATAGCAGCTTTATTCATGAAAGCCAACAAATGGAAACAGAACCTGTCTGTCAAGAGAAGAATGGATAAACAACCTTGTATATTCAAAAAGAATCAAACTATTGATATGTTGAACAACATGAATGAATCTCATAAGCTTTATGCTGAGTGAAAAAAGCCAGACACAAAAAGTTATGTAATGCATTATTACATTTATATGAAATTCTGGAATAGACAAAACCAAATTGTGGTGATAGAAATCAAATCATGGTTGCTTTGGGGATTCAGAATTGACTGGGAAAGGGGCACAAGGGAACTTTCTGGGATGATGGAAAATTACTGAGGCTTCATAGGGTTGGATTACATGAGTGTATGCATTTGTGAAAATTGATCGAATGGTACACTTAAGGTTTGAGCATTTCACTGTGTGTGAAATACACCCCAATTTTTTTTAACCCCAATTTTTAAACAATGATATTTGGGGTCTTCATTGATAGGAGCATGCATCTAGAGTTGCTAAGAAGGGCAAGTTGGGGAATATTTATGTTACCCCTTCAGAGTAATTCTTTAATAGTTTTGGAGACAGTACTTAACACCAAAGGCTATGTTTAGCTTGAGCTTTTTGTCGATTGTACAGTTGGAGGACCTATTTTCAGAATCTTGTCAGAGTTCAGGGGGCAGTATTTTTAAAGAGGGAAAAGGTAGCCCTCTCAGACTGGCGCTCCAGAGCTTCACATGTCATGTCTTCTGATAACCATGCTCCAGACCGGTGGGTCTCAGCTAGGAACCTTTTTTTCCCTCTCAGGGTACATTTGGCAATGTCCAGAGATATTTTTGGTTGTCAGCTGGTGGGAGGAGGAGGTGTTGAGCTACTGGCATCTAGTGGGTAGAAGCTGTGGAGGCTGCTAAACCCTCTACAATGCACAGGACAGCCTCCACAACAAAGAGGAGCTCATCCAAGCTGCCATTGGTGCCGACTTCGAGAAACCTCGTTTTACATTTGCCCTTACTACTGAAGCTGAGTCAGTCTCAGTCCACCAGGTGCTGACTATACTCAGAGTCCAGATCAATTGTGGAAACTTGGCATTTTCACAAATTGCATATTTCTTCCCTGTCAGAAGTTAATATTAAATACTTGTAAGCGTATGTAATCTTAAATTTTGAGATAAAATTCCATGCGTTAAGAGCATTTCCAAAATCCAAATTAAATCTCTTGTTTCTATTGATTGTTAAATTCTTCAGATGTGAGTTTTGTTCTTAACTTTATTTCATTAAATCTTCAAACAAATGATCTTTGTTGTCATTCTTTAAAAAATAAATTAAAAGGCTTTATTATCAAATCAGAAGGAATAAATGATAGTAATTTATCTCTTTTTCTCTCTCCACAGGATGACAGGGAGTGAATTTTTCTCTCGTTTCCCCGAACTCTATCCCTTTCTTCTCAAACAGTTGGAAACTGTAGCCAATACCGTGGACAGGTAAGAAGAGAATAGGGTGGGGCAAAGTGAAATCAAGGATGTGAATTACTTCAAGATTTTTCCCTTCAGGCAGCAATTTTTAATCAGCTCCTTCCTTGTAAACATAGATGGATTTTTTTTAAGTGCGTCTTTATTAAATACATCATGTTGCCTGACACTCTGTGGTAGATATGTACCTGAAAGGTTGTATAAAATCCGGGTTTTATATTATATTTTACATTTTAAAAATCCTATTTTTAAAGTTTTTAGTGTTTTATAGGAGTTAGCTTTTTAGAAGCACATGGTGATGTCTTCTAAGAATCATTTTCTTCCTCTTATATTCAAAATCTGTGTGTTTACATATTGAGTTTGCTTTAACACACACCTGTCATTTTTTTTATCACTGGCCTGTTGCAGCTGACTAATCTGGTCACTTGTGATCAGAGATGGTACTATTCTACTTGAGTGAAGATGGCCAGTGACCCTGGAAACACAAAATAATGCTATTAAGAGGGCTTCCAGTCTGATCAGAGCAGATAAAAAAGTTCACCATTATCTTTTCAATCACATTCTGTGGCTGGTAGTATAATTTTTAGAATGGACATCTTAGAGCATGGACCATTTTATTCTTTTAGCAGTTTTTGCACTTGGCATGAATTTATACCAATTGTCTGTAATGAGAAAATAAAATCGCATCAGTGAATTTTACTTCTGTTTATGATCCATTTCCTCACATTAGTAATTTGTGCAGACAGGCTTTTCTGGCCCTAGTAAGTGACTGTCCACGCTTTCTTAAGTACATTTGGATGTTAAAAGTTTCACATTTCATACTCTGGAATAAACACCTCTCTAATGTCTGAACAGCTGAAATCAAAACAGCAGACTCGAATTATCAAATCATATGCTTTGAGAAGAGAATCCTGTGCAAAAGCCCAATCCACGGCTTTGCCAGTTTCTTCCTCATTTACACACTAAGAAAATACGAAGTGAATGGAGGAAAAAACACAAAAAGGAAAATTATTGCTGATCATAGTCTCACTTTATATTTCATACATAATTATTTAATGAGAAAAACGTTTGAAGATAGTGCCTCGCCTATCTTTTATGTACAATAATTTTTTTCTTTTTTCAGTGATACAGGAGAACTAAACCATCATCCCAGCATGTTTCTCTTACTTTTGGTGTTGGGGAGGCTCTACCCTTCCCCGATGGATGGCGCCTGTTCTGCTCTCAGCATGGCACCTTTTATTCCCTTCATTATGAGGTAGTGTATGCCTCATGGAAATAATGGGAGTGGGCATGGGGGCTTTATGGAGCTATTTAATCCTGTTTCTATTTCAGAAATTATAGATTTTTTTTTTTTTTTTACTCTGGGAGGATTCTTGTGAAGGCAGGGGCCTGGGATTATTGCCATTGCCCCCAACTGGTCTCCAGTGTTTCAGATGGTGGGTTTAGGAGCTCATGTCTACTGTTTAAGCAGTGTTTTCTGGGAGTCCTGCCTGCTAATGGGTGTGTGGTGTTGATAGGAGATACCCCCTTTTGATAAACATAGCCTGGGTGTTTGCATTATCCCTGTGTTGAGCCTGGCCAGCATGGGGCAGGCTCAGTTCTGGCATATATCCCCTGTCCAGGGGTTCAAGAGGACACCTGGTCCTTCACTCTGGAGGAGTTTGCTGGTGGTTGCAAGGGGCAACATCTAGATGGCAATGCTGTGTAGCACGAGATCACTTCCCACTCATCTTCCCTTTCAAGCTTGGAGTACCTGAGAAAAAGCCATGCATAAAGATTACACATGGAATCAAATGATAACAGGCTTTTCTGCTTCTACAGCCTATTACCACTTCCTCTTGTTACATTTTTTTGAGGCATTCGCCAGCTTCTGATCACCTTTTTCATTTTGGATCAAAGGCCTCAATAAACAGGCCTCCAAAAAGTATTGAAATTTTCTTATGAAATATTTCAGAAAACCTGTGATATTAGTTAGCTTTTACCTTTCTGCTTACCTCTTGACAAAACAGTACCTTCATTTTTATGTATCTACCAAAAATTGAAATACAGCAGAAGGATAAAATATAACCAACTCAAGAGAGTGTACTTGTTATTTATGTGGTGTCCTGGGTTCCACTTCCTGGTTTCACAGAGCTGACTGATGCATTTTAATGTGAGAAACCATTAAACACAAGATTCTGGTGTGTGATTGCTGTAGCCATTTGTTTGCGCCAAGCCCTGGCTGTGGCTGTGTTATCTGTGATCACAGAGATGACTCACTCAGATTGGTTTTTGTTTCCTGATACACAGAGTTACCAGCCTCCCGTATCCAGCATTTGGTGATTCATTTTAGGAATTTGGGTCATAAATTTAACTTTCAGGAGCATTTAAAAATTGTACTTTCACATATAACTGGAAAGAACTAAAAAATAATTCAGAAAGTTGATGGTTGGGGGAGGCACATGTACAGAATCACAGTGTACATTAGAAACAAAGACACGCTTTAGAACTTTATCGTCCTGTGTTTAGAACATCCAATTTGTGGAAGCTTATTTCTTTTTCTTTTTTTTTTTTTTTTTTTTTGCGGTACGTGGACCTCTCACTGTTGTGGCCTCTCCCGTTGCAGAGCACAGGCTCCGGGCGCGCAGGCTCAGCGGCCATGGCTCACGGGCCCAGCCGCCCCGCGGCATGTGGGATCCTCCCGGACTGGGGCACGAACCCGCGTCCCCTGCATCGGCAGGCGGGCTCTCAACCACTGTGCCACCAGGGAAGCCCTGTGGAAGCTTATTTCTAATCAATCTGATAGGTGTTACATCCTAGAAACCAGAAGTTACTACGTTGAAAGTATCCTTCCTGTTATTTATTGGTTTACATATAATCAGAAAGCTCATATTACTAATTATACTCAGAGCACTTATTACATATACAAAGATCACGTGAACATAGGAGATTTAAATATTGCCTTAAGGCTAATGTACTTAGCGCATCTTCTTTTTCTTAACTCAGAAACACAAAGAAAGAAATGTACAGTTCTCCTGTCCTTCCAGTGAAAATGCCTTAATCAGTGGTTGCTTTCTACTTGAATAAAGATTCATAGAGCACCACCAGCAGCAAAAGTGCCATAGCGGATTCCTTAGAGTGTCCGTAGGCTCTGTTTTATTGAATGTCCAAGTATGTTATAGGCAGTGTTTCTCAAACTTTAAGATGTAAACATATCACTTGGGGATCTCATAAATTCTGATTCAGTAGGTCTGGGGTGGGGCCTGAGATTCTGCATTTCACACAGACTTCTAGGTAATGCTGAGGCTGCTGGTCTGCAGATCACACATTGAGTAGCAAGATTGAATTTGAGATATCAAACATTATCAGAACCACACACATAGAGATGATTTTAATAAACTATACTTGGAACTTGGTTAGGCTATTCGGGAGGTTTATCAGAAGTAGCTTTTGACCCAGGAATTCAGAGAACAAGCAAGAAAATATTCTGAGCAGAGAATTCAGTAGGAAGTAGACCAACCTTGTTGAGTCTCCACTGTTTGCCAGGCACTGAACTGGGCGTTTTGCTTAACAATGACTCTGAGAGGAGGTGTTACACCTCTCTTTACCTGTTGAGGAAACTGAGGTTCAGAAAGCGACTCAGTTATCGAGTTGGAATATGAACCCAAGACTGTAGGGCTTGTCAAGAGTGTTGGGTATCCTCTTTCTATTACACCAAAATATCCAACTCCCTTTTGTGTAGTTAAGAGTTTTGGCTACACTGAGTAGCCCCAAGGGCCCTGAAATTTATGCAACTAGGAGCGATTAGGAGCCTGTATCTAGGCAGTGGATCCAAGTGCAGGCTATTTTCACGATGTAGAAGTCATGCCCCACTTGCAGTGGGGTCTGCTCCTGACCTTGCTTTTCCAGTGGTGGCAGTGGCTTGATTGGGTGCAGGCTTTCTCTCAGGCTTACATCTGTGGGATCATTGCTTGGGGTAATTGGGGCCAGTCTGTGGCCTGGGATAGAAGAAGCCTGGCTTTTCTTTCCTGAAAAGAAAGTAGAAAGATCCTAGATTTACAGTTAGAAAACCCAGTTTTGGGTTTCATCAACCTACTGCCAGGACAACCATGTGCTACCCTAAAATGTTCACAGTCACACCAGAGAGATGAACTATATAAAAAGATTTTTTTAATAGCGAATTTGATAAAACTATACACATTAGATTTAAAATACTTCTGAGAAAATTATTCATAAAGAAAGTGAAAGATTGATCATAAAAACCTGCCAATCCAGGCAGTGTTTGTGGTTCTAATCATGGTAAAGATTAGGCTGTGTTGACTTGGGATAATGGCTGAAAAGACGGATATATGCACAAGTGGATGGGCAGTGTTTTATTTTTGTGGCATTGCTAGTATTAATTTACGTACTTGGAAGAGCTCTAATCAGGCTCTTGGATACTCTGAGTTCAGCTAAAGCAAAATTTTTCAGCTAGTGGGAGTAGCACAGAGGTTGCTCTGACTGTGCTAAAGTGAATCAGTTGTACAATGAGAAGATTAAAAGCCCTGATGAGGGCTTCCCTGGTGGCGCAGTGGTTGAGAGTCCGCTTGCCGATGCAAGGGACACAGGTTCGTGCCCCGGTTCGGGAAGATCCCACATGCCGCGGAGCGGCTGGGCCCGTGAGCCATGGCCGCTGAACCTGCGCGTCCGGAGCCTGTGCTCCGCAATGGGAGAGGCCACAACAGTGAGCGGCCTGCATACCGCAAAAAAATTTAAAAAAAAATAAAAGCCCTGATGACAGCTTTTTATTTCCCTTTGATTTACATATACTTACCTGCCATTTCCTTCCTCTCTGTGAGGTGTTAGGAAGTATTATTTGTACCTTTGTCCCTTATTCCACATTTGGGAATCCAAGCTTATATCTCTGTTGCCTTTCTTTGTTAACTTAAATCTTAGAAGCTTCTGATGTGGATCTTCCACAGTTATGTGTGTGCACAGCTATGATTTGTTGCATCATCTTGGAACAGAAATGATCATGTTAATCCCAGTGTTCTGTTTACAAGGTTTTTTCAAATCGAGTGTATTTTATGTGCCTAATGCTGTGCTGGATCCAGATACACAGCCCTCTTCCATGCAGAGATGATGCCTTCAATTTAAGGCCATTCACCCCCTTCAGTCCAGACACCACAGAGTAGAGTGACGCATGCTTTAAAAGGGACCCTGACTAGCTCCCTGATTACAGTTCACTAGTGCCCACGTGTCCGGGGCTTTCTAGAGACCAGAATATCTCTGGACACACACCTTGGAATTCCCTTTCACAAGCAAGCTTCAAGTTTGAATTGACGAGCTGTAGGAAACCAAAAATGCCTCAAACCTTGGCAATCCTGAACAGAACAAAGGCCCTGGACTCAAGAGACTTGGTTCTTTCTAAGCTCTGCCACTTATTCACTAGCTGTGATGCTTGAGCAAGGTTCTGTACCCTCCTTGGACCAGTGTGGTACCTGTGTGTGTGAGGCAAAAAGTGCCTTCTATTGCAGATAACTGAGGTCTCCGCATCGGATTAAATCCCTCTACTGCCTTTTGTTCACTCTGGGATGCTTTTAAAAGGATCTCCCCACCCTCCCCCCTTTTTGACTTATTTTCATTGCAAATGACTTTTGGTATGTTTTTCTCCAAATCATTTCAATCATTGTTCACTTTAGGTAAATTTTCAGTGAAATCTGCCTTTCTGTTTTGTGAAAAATTTTGAGGTACAAATAACCATACAATCTTAATTAAACACGTGGCAGTGGAAATCACCCATAGCGACCTATGTATGCAATGGAAACTGTTTTAGTTGTGATATTGAAACATGTAGTCAACAATCAAAACAAAAATTGGAAAATATGCATTTTATGTATTTTTTAAATATTTCATGGAACCTTTTGATTGTACCAGTCTTAAGAAGAAGGGAGGGGTAGGGAGTACAAAAACTAAGACTTAGGCCTTTTAAGCCTATGATATTGGAAAATAATATTGACTCTTGTTTTCTTTTCCTTGAAAGTTGCATAATGCAAGAATTATCACCTTACTCCTTACCCAGGTTATGAAGTTGAAAGATCTTCCTTGCCATCGTGTAGAGTTGGGGTTTTGCAGTAGACAGTAGTCGGCTTCCACCTTCATTTGTGATTGTAATACCAGGAACTTTCCTCCAAGGTTGCACATTTCTATCTGTTCTGTCTTCCCAGAATCCTTGTGATAAGTAGAAGGCAGGATTTGCTTTATAGAGAAAGAAATCAGGCAGAGGGCTGTTGAGACACTGCTGGGAAAGAAGGCATACCCACCTCCCTTTCTCTCCACCCCAGCTCTTAATCCTCTCTCCCTCTGAATAGCTATAGCATTAATTTAAATCTCTTATCTTACTAGTCATCATTACTGAATCATATTGTAATTTATATGCTCAATACTTATTCCCTCCAAATAAATCTTAATCTCTTTCCGTGGAGAAGCAGCTATGGATTTTTTCGGTTTTTCATTTTTGGTACCTTTCTCTGCGTAGCCCAGGTTTGGGCACAGAGGCTGAACTATTAACCTAAAAACGAAACTAACTGTGAAATGAGACACTGTGTCTTAGCAGATCTGTGTATCTATGAAGTACTTAAGGGACTCCTAGTCTTACAGTATTGGAGCCATATTTCATATCCCACTGGTTACTGATTATGTAGAAAGGAGGCTCAGCTGGGTTTTCTGTTTTACCTGCCCTTTGAGGAATCTTATGCTCTAATGTGAGCTCTGACATTTGCTTTTATTTTGACTTCACCTCTCTGAAGGTCACACCCTCGGTTTCCTTTTCTATCAAATTAAGGTATTGGACATTACCCAGGGTCCTCTCTGGCCTTATGAGCCTATGACCTGAGACCTTCCTGGACTCTGACCTCCTCTCCCCTGACTGCTATCCAGTCAAGGGATCTGGAGGTCCACCTTGCAGCTACCGTGCTGCAGGCTTTAGAGCCAAATGAGAGGAGCCTGAATTGATAAGAGGAGGAGGGAGGTCATAGAATTATAAACAAGCCAAAATACGTGGGGGAAAGCCTCCTGATTAATGTGGCACGAAAAAGTGGGCCCCTTAGTGCTTCAGGCTGTCAGTCTGTATAATGGGGATAATCCTGACTACAAAATAGCAGATAAAAGCCCCTTAGTTTGTTGGTTAAGAAAAATTCTAGAGAGAGGAAGGGGTTGATGGTATAAGGTGATAGAGGGCAGACGTTTTTTAACTCCTGCTTCAGCTTTGTCTTTGCCAGTAAACTGGAAGGAAGGCCCTGAAACCAGATGTAGGTGAGGTGATAGAAAAAGAACACTGTCTCTTGTGGATAAAGGCAAATCCTTGGACCCAGATAACTTACAGCCTCAGGTACAAGTTAGCCTAGAGCCAAGTCAGTAATTTGGGGGGTGTGTGGCATGGGAATGTTATCCTCGGAGCTTGCAGAAAGATTTCAAAAGAGAGAGGAAAAGGCATATTTTTATCAGTGACCAAACAATTGTGTTGATATTGTTTTAGACTGGATCATTCAATGTATTACTTGCAAGTGCTTCATACTTTATTTGCTGAGAGCTAGTAAGGATTCCCTAAGAATTAGTCATGCCTGAGTCACCTCATTGTTTTGATGGGATTAGGAGTCTGATAGATGAGGCCAATGCTGCTTTATTCAGCGTTTGAATTACTTACTTAAAATGAAGACAGACTAGATTGCGTGCTTATTAGGTTTGCATATAAGAGAAATATAACTGGTGATGGACTCCCATTCAAAATAGTCTTTAAGCATGGGAGTGACAGACACAAATTCAGGCTAGTAGCCATTACCTTTATGAAGCAGGGAAGGAGGGGATAAAATTAAGGAAGCATATATTAGGAGCTTGTTTTATTTGTGATGTGTTCTTAAGCTGGGTTTGGGGCAAATGGCTGTTATATTATTCTCTCTACTCTTTTTTATTTGATATGTCTAATATAGTCCATAATTGAAAAATATGATTTCAAAGTAGCCTTGGAAGACTGGATTGATGGGCTGAGACTATCAAGATAACATTTAATAGAGATATATATCATGTTCTGATTTTGTAAAAAGAAGTCAAAATTACATACATATAGAATGAGAGCTGTCGGCTTCATAGCAGATTTTATGAAAAAATCTTGGGGAATGGGATTTCCTGGTGAGCCCTGAGGAAGCAGTATGACACAGTTGCTGCTTCTAGGTAGTGAAGGCTATAATCCCCCTGAACTCTGCTGGTCAGACTAAACCCATATCATTCTGCTATTATGTTATTATGCTGTGGGCTTCCCATTTTAGGAGGGTCACTGATAAACTAATATTTATCCAGAGAAGGTGACCAAGATGAGGAGGAAGCTAAACATCTGGAAATAGTTAGACTGGAAGAGACTAGTTAGAGGCAACATGGTAATGGTCTTTACATATTTGAGAGGCAGCCGTATGACAGAAGGCACATCATTTCTCTCTTGTGCTCCCAATGGGGAAGTAAGAGATAGATTTCAGATTTTAATATAAGGAAGAATTTTGTGAGAGTTAACATTCTGCATCAAGAGAACAAACAGATTTCCATAATACTGAGCTGCTGGCCATTGAATGTCATCAAGGAAAACTGATCATATGTTGTGTATATTTTTTAGATTTCTGCAGTGCATCTGAGGTGGGGCCGGATGACCATCAAGGCATCTTTTTGAGGTGTCTTATTTTAGAATAGCTGAACAACCTGGCTGTAGATTCTAAATGTGCAGTGAAATGATAAACCTGCCTCTAAACCTGTAACACATATTTGTACATTTTTACTCAGGTACCCCTTAGGGGTACCTGAGGTTCAACGTGTGGAATGAAATCATGTTTTCTGCATCGTGTGGCTTTTTTGCGAAGAGTTCTGGCATAAAAAGATACTCTGTCATTCATGGGTTCCTCCACCTACCAGTGGGGGTGCCATACTTCTCGTGGCCCACAGGTCACAGTGGTCTGCCCCTGCATGGTCCCCTTCAGCAGTTAATCCACTTAAATTTAGCTTCTAAGTAACTTCTATAACTTTGTTCTCTGTAGTTCTGAAAACATTTTTTTGGCCTATGGGATGTTATGTCTGAAAAGCATTCCTTATTAATTTAATTATCGTTTTTTGGTGGTTGCTATATTTTTCTCCATTTCAGATGTTGGCTGAAGCCACATTTGTTTTCTGACAAGTACAAGGAACATCTGAGTCTTTGAGAAAAGTCAGAGATGCTTTTCTGAAGAATGGTTAAAATAGATAACTCTTTGTTGTCCAAACTTCAAACAGAGATGCCTGTAGAAAGAATAAAGGAGTTGCCAGTCCTAGCCCATTACAAGTAAAAATACTTGAGAATAGGGCTTTCCTGGTGCTGTTACTACAGCACTTCCTCCTGCCTGGCCATCCTAGAGGTTCAGAACTCCACCTGTCCTGTGGTTACTGGTAAATTCCATGAGCCTTAGAGAATGGGATTAAAGGTTAGGAGTCTCCCTATACCATTCTGATCTGCTAACAATGGTTGGGTGAAAAAAAGGGACCTGCCATTTCATTAACGTGTAGAAACCCTGACCTCTGGTTTTAGTGATATGACTTTGATACCAGGCCAGGCCTTGAGCAAGATTGTCAAGGTGCAGATGTTCAGTTCCACTCAGGGCTTTTTTGAGTGCTCAGTTCTCCCCTTTGCCTATAAGCCAAACCTGTGCCTACTCCTTCCTTTCATACAGACATGTAAATGACCCTAGTCATTACCTTCCTTGGGGCTGTTTGTTGTGTTACACAGATACAAATTTTGAAATAAAGTGAGGAATCTAGGTGATGGAATTTTAGGCCTTACATAAGAGAGGACCTAAAAGCAGAGATCGGAAGGTGTTTCCCAATGCTGGTGAAATCACAGTTTGGGCAGCTATCTACTTGGTCTCCTTTTTACCATGGCCCTGCCTAGCTAGTGCTTTATTTGGAGGGCTTTTTTGCTTATGGCCTTCTGAATTTCCAGATTCTACCCAGGGGTACCTGAGGTTCAGTGTGTGGAATGAAATCATGTTTTCTGCATCGTGTGGCTTTTTTGCGAAGAGTTCTGGCATAAAAAGATACCTCTGACATCTGTCACTGATTTTTATCTCTCAGTTCCTAGAGGGGGGCCTGGCCAACTTAATCTCTGGTGCCAGATCTCTTTAAGACCATTTTCTAAATACGTTTTTGAGCAAAAGGAATGAGGAGTTCACCTCTTAATGGAATGCATTGACAAAGCAAGCTAGAAAAACAAAACTTGTAAGGACCAGCTTTTCTGCAGTGTTATCTGTTACTTCAGTAGGCCAGTTCAGGTCATGTTAGAACAAGTGATCTGTAGACAGCCTCGTTCTTAGGTGAAATTTCTGACAACGATGATAATCCATGGCCTATTGCTGCCATTCACTCTCAAACTTAAAATCCAATCAGTTAATAGATTAACTAAGTAGTTGTTAAACATCCATTGTATACCTAGCTAGCATGAGGTCTTGGATAAGATGCAAAGTAAAGGAAAAAGGTTTTTCATCCTTGAAGAACTTATGATCTAGCTAGTGAGATAAAACCCATGCTTGTGAACCTGACATACTGTATATGGACCACTTAATTATATGGCAGATACACTAAGGACCAAGGTCCTGTAAACAAGGGGAGGAGCACTGGTGGGTTGGAGAAATTCAGGAGGTTTTCCTAGTAGCAAGGCAGGAAAAGAACATGGGAATTCAGTTTACCATCCTGAAGACTTGAAGAAATCTCCCATGTTGGTTAGCAACTCTTAAGAGAGGAAAGTCATACTGTTCATTCTGCAGACAGTGGGCTCTAACAAGCAGAAGATTGTGACAGAGTTTTATGATTGATAACTTGAAAGTTATCCTAAAGAACTTTGTTTCCACTTGAATCAAGGATGAACCAGGAAATTCACAAAATAAATGGTTTGCTACTTAACAGAAGAAACGGTCCATGGTGAATCTTTGGTAAACTTTAATTAAGAACAGTATTTACTCCAAGTGTTGCATTTCCAAGTCTTATGGAAATAATGAAGAGTAATGGGAAAATTATTATAAATGTAATAATATTTAAATTTTAAAATATTTTAATAATATTTTTCCTTAAGGAGCCTTTATTTCCTTAAACTTAATTATTTTCTCAAAAATGTAGCCAAGATGCTCAGCAGGCATTTTTAATGCTGAATTGAAGATTTGAGAGTACCAAGCCCCAAATGCCAGCTAATATGAAGTCATCTTCTCCTACCTGGTAGGGGACATTTTAGAATCAAAACTGTATGTTTTTCTCTTTAGGCAGAAAAATCTGAATTAGGGAAGAGAGTAT
This sequence comes from Delphinus delphis, assembly GCF_949987515.2. Classification (NCBI taxonomy): domain Eukaryota; kingdom Metazoa; phylum Chordata; class Mammalia; order Artiodactyla; family Delphinidae; genus Delphinus; species Delphinus delphis. The sequence continues at coordinate 55,290,096 of NC_082694.2, forward strand.
GAAGGTAAAGAAGAATTACAGTAGGCTTAAAATGAGACAAGAAAAATTCACGACATACCATGTTTTGATTATCTTTCTCTGATCGACGCAGTGTTTTTCCTCCCTCTCCTCTGGGCCTTGACCCTTACCAGTCTATTTATCATCTTGTTAAAACAACCTGCATTAGTCACATCAGCTGCACCAGATCATTCACCCTCATACCCTTTGACTTTTTCCCTTTGGGCCTTATTTTCCTCACTCACCTTGAACATTGAGACTCTTGACTGCCTGTCTTGCTTCCCCTCCACACAGCGACAGCTACTCTCTTCTTCACCATTTATTCTTGTCTTTCACTTTATTTTGTGAGCGCTCTTCGTCACTAGGTCATCCATCCATTAAATGTATTTGCTGAGGGCCTACTTTGTGTCATTGCCATAACCCAAGGCCCTACTCTCATCACCTCTTAATTGCAAGAGAAAATAGAAGCCATCAGGCATGGACTGTCTCCGTGGAGACACCCACTCTACCTACTACCATAGCTCTCTCCTTTGTTTTATAGCCAGACTCTTGGAAAAGGTTGTCTGTGTTTACAGTCTCCATTTCCTCCCCTCTTATTCCTTCCTTAAACCACTGCAGCCTGGATGCTTCTTCCACCACTTCACTGAAGCTTCACTGACAAACGTGAAATAGTAGTGACCTCTTCATTACAAAAGCCACTGGATGCTTTTCAGTCTTTATCTTTCTGAATCTTCCTCTGGTATTTGACACTCTTGCACACTGGCTTCTCCAGGATGCTCTTCCTCTGTGGCCTTGTTTGGCCATTGCTTCCTCCTCCTCTTTCAGGGCCCCTTCTTCATGCTGCCTCCTAAATGTTGGTGCGCCTCTTTGTCCTGCCCCCCACTCTTTTCTTTTTTCACCTTATATGTACAGTCCTCACCTGGCTGGCAACTCACATACATTGATGAGTCAGCCCTAGATCTAGAACTTGTACAGAATCATAGATTCAACTTTCTGTTGGACAACTCCTTCTGCATGTCCCATACACATCTAAAAGTCGGCAGTTTCCCCCAGGTAGTGCCTCTGCACACTGAGGTCTGAACAGCCATCTCTTAGGGCCTAGCACAACGTCTGCACATTCCCCCTGGCCAACTGGAGTCAGAGGACTTCTTTGAAAGGAAACAGGACTCAGGGTATTACAGAGGATCCTTTCAGTATTATTGACTGTGTTCATAGGTACTCAATAACAAAAGAACATTGGGGTTTTTGTTTCCGGGGTTTTTGAAATAAATTTATTTATTTTTGGCTGTGTTGGGTCTTCATTGCTGTGCACGGGCTTTCTCTAGTTGTGGCGAGTGGGGGCTACTCTTCGTTGCAGTGCGCGGGCTTCTCATTGCAGTGGCTTCTCTTGTTGCGGAGCATGGGCTCTGGAGCGCTAGGCACGCGGGCTTCAGTAGTTGTGGCTCGCGGGCTCTAGAGCACAGGCTCAGTAGTTGTGGTGCATGGGCTTCGTTGCTCCGCGGCATGTGGGATCTTCTCGGACCAGGGCTCGAACCTGTGTCCCCTGCATTGGCAGGCAGATTCTTAACCACTGTGCCATCAGGGAAGCCCAGGAACATTGGTTTTAAAAGTCATTGACTTTTGATATCCCTTCAGTAAGTTTGAAATGATTTGCTTTTTCCCTTATACTGATGATCATCACTTTGAGGTAGCAAGTGGCAGGTGTTGGTAACTTTCTTTGGAGATGGAAAAGTCAGGGTCCAGAAGGAGTAAGCAGAATGTGTCCGCAGTCAAAAAGTGATTCGTTAAGGAGTCAGGGGTTGATTCGTTTATTCATTTACTCAATAGATAATTACTGTAAGCGTGATTGTGTGTCCGGCACGATAGAAATACAGTGGAGCATCAGACAGATAAGATTTTTGGCATAATGGGATATCCGTTGTGCTGTGTTGCTTCTTGGTGCCTATCATCTTTGCTCTGATTTTTTTCCATATAATTAGTGATGAGTGATAATAATTAGCAGATATTTACTACGGGCCAGACACTGTTTTAGGACTTAATGCATACTAATACATTTAATCATCATGACAACACTATGAGGTCCCTAACATCATTCCCATCCTCCATCCTCCAGAGAGGGAAAGCTGGGCAGTGGGAAGTTTAGAAATGTGCCCTAGGTCATACTGCTAGGAAGTGATGAGGCCAGGATTTGAACCAGGCAATCTGGCCCCAGAGCCCGTGCTCCTCGCCACTCCCTTAGCTACGCTAGCTAGCGCTTAATACTACAATTCGCCCTTTTGCTCATGTTTACGATCCTCCATCTGTGGGGTATGACAAGCTAGTTCTCAATATGCCAAAATTAACCTGAAGTTTTAGATAACAAACACTTGGACTTACTTTGCTTTCTTGAGATATCTCTCCCCTGCCCCCCTTGGGCATTGCTCTAGCAGTGGTCTCTTCTTCTAATCTGAAATCAGTAGAAAAGAAAGAAAAACTTGCAGTTAAGCCCAAGTGGTTGTGACGGGTTGCTAAATAAGACTGGTTCAACTGAATTTCTGAGATTCCTGAGAAACACTGAGGATTTCTTACAAAAGAAATTTTCCTTGTAATAGGAAATCGTGGGTCATTGCACAGTTACAAGTGTCTCAGCAAAGAAAAAATGTGTCTTGAGGCTTAAGAAGCATAAAATCTTAATGAGATTATTTGTGGGCTGCTACTTAGGCATAATTTTTAAACTATTAGAACATATATTTTCCATCTGACTTTACCATCTTAGGTTTTTACTGTTGAAACTTAACATAATTTTGAAAAGCTTCAGGGTTGTTGAAAGAAAAAGAAAAAAAGTAACAAGCATTTATATAAACAAGTTGAAGTTTACAATGTACTTTCATAAACAGTAGCTTACTTGATCATCCTCTTTTTACTGTCTTAGAAAACAGAATCATAAGGATATCACTAAATGTTGAAATTTTGAAAAATTGCCAACATTTTCTTATGTGGTAATCCTACACTTTAAAAGGATATCTTAAAAAGGCAAGTCTGAATCAGTGAAGTGTTCAAATTACTGGATATTATGAAATGAAAGTTTTATTACTCCAAATTATATGTAATATATCTAGGGAACTGCTTTTTAATGGGTGGGTAACAGTAGCATCTGGTTAACGTATTAGTTGTTAAGCCACACTTCGAGGCCTCTGAGATGGGTTGAAATCCCCCTTTGTTCCTCAGTTTTATATTTTTCATGTGCAGAGTCCTGCCTCCCTCCTTCACCAACCAAAGGTTACTAGCCAAACCTGCTGGAGAGCACACTGAGAGTGAGATGTGTGAGATGTGCCCCCTGGGTTGTCTTGTTCTGTTTTGTTTCGTTTTCCATCAGGGAAAATTCCTGGTCTGGGATATTTGTGTCCTGGCCACCAGTTCCCAAGAGATGGCCACATTTCTCCCAATTTTAAATGAAACTCTCAGTCCCAAAGGTAAACATTAGCTCGGCCTCAGTCTGAATAATTGCAAAATCAAAATTAGGCAGGCCCACGTGAATGAGATTTTCTGTTTTGTCTCTACAGTGTCCAGAGCATTAACAAAATGTCTATTTGTATTGAGGGTGCCTCTGTGTAAATAAGCCTGCTCCTTTTTGATTATTGCAATCGTACAGGAAAAGGCCATCTGTTTTGGTAGTAACTATGGAAATATATCTAGGTAGCCAAGGAAAAGCTGGATTGTTACTAAAGGATGTGTCACACCAACAAGAAAATAATTTACAAAGCAGTGGGTAGAAAATATTTTCAAACGCTGAAAAGTGAGTCACTTAAGCTATCTTTTTGGGTGATGGGTGAGTAGTGCTGGTTTGTTTTTTGCTTGACTGTTTATTCATTTTTTTTTCTTTTTTTCCAGAAGAATCTCTCTTTCCTGTAAAGCCAGAACTTAAGGCTCAGCTTCTTTTCAGCTTGGATAAAATGAAAAGTAAAATTCTTTTAATACTAATTATAACCTGCAGAAGTCTAGTGAAGAGAAACTTAAGAAATGTAATTCTTGTTTTCTAGCTGAGCTTCAATGCCATATAATTAATATAATTCAATCTCTTCTTACCCCTTTTTTTTCTGCATGATTTAAGATATCAGAATTTAATTCATAGCCAGAATGAAAACAGGACTTAGGAAAAACTTGAAAAGACTAGAGAGGGATTTGCATTCTGCTGCATGGTTGAACACGTCCCTAAAGTAGCAGCTTTAGAATGCCATGTCCTGATAGAATTCCCCATGGAAAACTGGCCAGTAGAGCGGTTTCCTAGCGCCCTCCCCCTAGTCTGCACCACTGTGAAGTGTCATGAGGGCCTGGGATCTGAACCTAGGGAGCTTCACAGGATTGCTCCACAGCCTGACAGAAGGGCACTGGTCTCACTGGGCAATCTGTTCTCTTGTTCATAAGCCCCAGGCTGTGGGTTTTGGAACTGGCCAGCCACCCTGGCTCAACCTTGGATAAATATTCCTGGGTTCTAAGTAGGAGGGGGAATTCAAAGCCCTGTTTTTCCCAAGTCCTTCCATAACCAGTCCATGGCATGTTATGAGGTCTGAGTGGTGTGGCCGTGTTCGGAGGGGGTTAGGGAACATGTTCTACTCCTAATTAATGTGTACACCGGTAATAACTCAGAGGGCCAGATTCTAACCCAGCTTCACCCCCAGGGTAGTTGAAATCTGTATGGAATGATTTGAGATGTCTTAAGCAGTGCCTTTTACCCACCCAGTTTTCTCAAATGCCTCTTCCCTTTTGAACTGAATCTTGAAGTTTCACAGTTGGACTTTCATTCTTTAAGTATACGGTTTTGATCCTTCCTAAAATGGAAATCCCACGGTGAGATATAGTATTTTAAGGTATTATTGGTCATTTAAACCACAGTTTAAGTTTCTTTGATTTTGACAGGAAGAGACATTGGTTGGGTGTGGTATTAGAGATGGAATGAGGCTGACAGCGGTGGGGATAGGGTGTAGAATTTGGGACAGAGACAGATTGCACATTGCCTGGATGGGGACCGCAGTGGCTTCTTCCCCACCAGAATTTCCTCCCGTGCATTTAGTGAAACGGGGCATCCTATTTTCCATTTACCTCTCCCTGCTGGCAGGGAAAGACTTGGAGGCCTTTTTACAGCTTTGACTCTTCCTCCTTCTAGATGTGGTTCCATTTCCGTTCCAAGATGAAAGCTTGTCTTTGTCCCCTCCCAGAATAGTTCCAGGCAGCAGAATACAGTGAATCCTTCCAGATAAAAGACCTGCTGATAAAATACCAGATTGTTATCAGAGAAGCAGAGTGAGGGGAGTCCAGTCCCTACAATTAATTACCTAGTTACAGCTTTGTTTATATCCTGTTCATTTGGGGGCATGTTTTCCCTGGACAGTTTCTTGTCTGTGTTCTGGACGGCAGGCTGATGTTTGTAAAAATCCCAAAGGTCAGGGAATAGTGGATTCCTTATTTTCTGAAAGGCTTAATGGCAAGGAAGAGAATATCAGAGTTTCTGCCTTCCACCTGGAAGGAAATGGCCAAATGCTTGGTTTGGGTGGTTCTTGCCTCACCTCCAGCATACAAACCCTAGTGTATTGAATGAACTCTGATTTTGTATACTTATCTGAAAGGTTACCTGAAAATAGAATGACATTTATCTCTGTGAAGCCATGAGTATTAACCAGTGAATACCTGGATATCAAGACACTGAGACCAGAGTCTAAAATGCTCTAACACTGCTTGGTGAATGAGCTAAATGCCACTTCAGAATGTGTAAGTTTTGAACCACCCCCTATTTTGGGGCCTCTCACCTTCTGAGCTGGCGCACACTCTGGAGTGTGTTTCTCCCAAGGCCGTTCTCACCTTTTGAGACGGACCACATTCTGTCCAAAGAATGTGTATCTCTAAATAAATCCACTCCTTACCTTAAACAAAAGAAAAAAAGTATAAGTTTTATGTTATGTATATTTTACCACAATATAAATGACTGAATGAATGAATGATACTTGCTTTCTGGCAGCTCCAAGTACTTTGGACACAGTTGGAAATACCATAGGGTTGGGCTACATCATCTGCCTTATATTGAACTTGATCACTGTTGCGTGTGAGGTATCATGCTTCCTTTTAAGAACTGTGAGACTGAAAGCACAGAGAACCTTAATGAACACAAGACAAAGAGACAAATTTTGCCGCCTTCATAGGGACATATTGGCAAGTCTGGGATTGGAAAAGAGCCGTGTCTTGAAAATGATTGATTCTAAACCACTATAGCCACTCTCCTTCCACAAATGTAACAGAAGAGGGGAATGGGGTCTCTTGGTGGCTGGAATAGTAGTAACATCTATTGCTCTGATTCTCAAGTAGTGGCATTGAAAAGCTCCATGACTAGTAGTAGTCATGGAAGTTAACTTCATCTGTATATATGCAGCCCTTGAGTGGCCAAGCACATGTTTCTTCACCAAATCAGACTCAAGTCTGACCTTATGTTTTCCTGTTAGGTTCTGTTCTCAGCCCAACCGATTTTTGCTATAAGACTGACTCTTGACCAGTGATTCAGCCAGCTTTTTCAGCCTCACTGGTCATGGGGGTTCTTTTTGAGGACTAGACTGTTGCTTTTTTTTTTTTTCTGCTAAGCCAAGAAACTTCTCCTACCTTGCAAACATGCTACCTGGTGATACAGCTGCTATGTGATGTCAGTGTAGAAAAAGAAAGTATGAAAATAGGTCTACTGCAAATCAGGAAACTTTTTTTCTTGTTAACCCCAAAAGCCCTAAACTCAGAACTCTGATTAAAAGGTACTTATTTTTTCGTGTGTGTGTGTGTGTGTGTGTGTGTGTGTGTGTGTGTGAGAGAGAGAGAGAGAGAGAGAGAGAGAGAGAGAGAGCATGAGCGTGCATATTCCTACCATCATTTCAAGGTAGTTGTGAAACATTCACCATGGTTTCGGCAATACCTTTCTCAATTTTAAATTTAGTATTTTCCTTAGAAAAGGCGAGAGGCTATAGGAATTTAGGAAGAAGAAGCTAAGGTAAATTTAAAATATAAACACTCACTTTGAGTGATATCAGTAAAAACATGCCCTGACCTTCTAATACATAAGAAAAATTTTAATTAAAAAAAGATAAAAGTTTTCTTTTAGGAAATAAAGATTTTGCCAGAATAGCATGAGTAGATAAAGCAGTCTGTTGTGAAAACTGCATCTTTAAAATTTCCACTTTAAAAAATAAGATTTCTTTGCTTTCTTCTTGACTAATGGTTTTGTCAGAACAATCATTTGAATAATAAATGAAATACTTTGAAGTATGTGAGGGAGTGGAGAACTTTTCTGTGCCTTGTACGAACTGGTGATACAGATTATAAACTAAATGATTCCACATTCCAATTTATCAAGGATCCAAGCCAAAGCCATAGAAATCTACCAATGAAATCATAAAAATGAATGGAAGTGATCCAGATTGTTTCATTTTCCTTTGAAATGTTGTTTGTATTAGATGTTAGCACCCAGAAGTTAAACAGTATTGAATTTCACACATAGCACTTCAGAAAAAAAAAAAATTATTTATTTGGCTGTGCGGGGTCTTAATTGTGGCATGTGGGATCTAGTTCCCTGACCAGGGATCGAACCTGGGCCCCCTGCATTGGGAGCATGGAGTCTTAACCACTGGACCACCAGGGAAGTCCCATAGCACTTTCTTTTTAATCTTAGGTTAAAGGTTATGTCCTTGGCATGATTGAAGAATGACTCATACAATTTGCACTGACTTTTTTTATTGATGGGCAAGGAAGGAAGTTGGGGAGTAATGTGATACTGAATTGATGCTAAATTTATTAATTGAATTTAAATGGGAATAAAGAATGTCACTTAATGATTTTATTTATTTTTATATTCATGTATATGCCCTCTGTGAAGATTCTCTTGAATGTTACTTATGCTTAAAATGCAATATAAAATATCTCTTGGCCACTACCTGTAGCAGTGGGAATTAGCAGTGATTTTCCTCCTAGTAAATGTATCAAATTGTATCACAGCCAAAACCTTCAGTCACATGGACATATTGGAGGATGTGACCAGAATTCTTTATTGACATGCTCCCTATCTTAAAATACAGTTACCATTAATGTATTAATGTGTTAAGCCTTAGTCACAACCCAAGGAAAGACTTAAAGGTAATGTGATTCTCCTTATAATTAGTAACCTAATTAAATGCTGGAAGGCTTCAACCATACAGTAATGTACCTTGCTTCTGAACAAAGATAATACCACAGCTGAAATTGTATACTTGTAACACTAGAATTTTTTTAATTAGTGGTAGGGTGTGTGGGTATGTGTGAGTGTAATCTGTTTTGTTTCATCTTCAAACTTTGCACAGCAGTCTCCATTGTGCATTTACTGGGACTCTGTTAAATAATAGCGCACTAATTGGTTTCTGTTTGTTCAGAATTCAGCATGATTCAAACTGGGATGAGTTGATTGAAAATTACCTGTTCACTATGGAATAAGCAAATTATGAAAATAAGCAAAAATAAAAGATATTAGGAAGCAGGTTCAATCTACTCGAGATGATGGATACATCTGTTTTACCTTAATAACCACTTGAAAAATTCTACCGCTAAATGCAGAGTTTATTAAAGCGGGCCCAACAGATTTGGCATTGCTTGGTTGAATGGTGTGAGTTGTCAAGTATAGGTAAGAGTTATAAAATTGAACTTCTTTTAGTATTTGTTATTGTCGTTCCACCCTGTGGTGGTAAAAATGTCTTATAGTTGGGGCATGCTAGGTTTTGCAGCTACCACGGGCTCTGGAGTCAGACAGACCTGACTTTGAATCCCAGCTTATCCATTCACTTCTTTTGTGAGCTTGGTCACGTCACTTACTGTCTCTGAGCCTGTCCTAGAAGAGCATGTGGAAGATTTGGAACATTGTCCTGAAAAAGTTTCTGTTTTTCAATTCTTATGCGACTGTTAGGATTTTAGTGTTTATTGATTTGATTCTTTAAGAAAGCACAAGGAAAGGTTCATTCTGGTCATAAAAGTTCAAAGGAAATTGCTGGGCTTGTTTAATATGAGGAAAGAAGATTTGGGATGTTTTGGAGATGCGATTGGAGGTTGAGAAGGGAGAACAAGACAAGGATGTATAACTTAACTTTTCTAATGTATGTGAAATGTTATTCTTAAAAAACAGCATTATTGCGGTGTAATTGATGTAAACTGCACATGTTTAAGGTGTACCATTTGCTAAGTTTATACACCCATAAAACCACCCCCAGTGTCAAGATAGTAAACATATCTATCACCCACAAAAGTTTCCTTGTGCCCGTTTGTAACCTTCTCCAACAGCCCCGCCCCCGTCACCAGGCAACAGCTGTTCTAGCACTGTAGATTAATTTGCATTTTCTAGAATTCATATAAATGGAATCATACATTATGTATTTTATTTTGCCTGACTTTTTCACTCAGTGTAATAATCTTGAGATTAATCCATGTGATTACACATATCGGTAGTTCCTTTCTATTGCAGAATAGTATCCCATTGTACAGATACACCACTATTTACTTACACTCTCACCTGTTGATGGACATTTGTGCTGTGTCTAGTTTTGACTATTACAAATAAAGGTGCCAGAAATATTCATGTACAGGTTTTTGTATGGACATATGCTTTCGTTTCTCTAGGATAAACGTCTAGGAGTGGAATGGGTGGGTTGTAGAAAAGGGTGTACATTTAACTATTTAAGAAACTGACAAATTTTATTTTCCAAAGTGATTGTACCGTTTTACATTTCCACCAGCAGAGGATGAGAGTCCCAGTGGTTCCGTATGCTAGTCAGCACTTGGTGTGCTTGGTCTTTTTAATTGTAGTCTTCCTAGTGGGTATGTAGCAGTATATCGCCGTGGTTTCATTTTGAACGTCCCTAATGACTAAGGAGATTGAGCATCTTTACATGTGTTTCTTTGCCATCTATATATCTTCTTTGCTGAAGTCTTGGTTCAAAGTTTGACCCAATTTTTTGTTGGGTTATTTGTTTTCTTCTTATTCAGAATATATTCTGGACACAAGTCAAAAGACTGTTCTTTTAGGCATAAGTTCATTTATTTCCCTGGCATGTAGAACCACAAAAACAAAATTAAGTTGCAGTAAGAAAAGCGTAATTATACTTAAGGAAGTACTTTTTGACTGTGACACGAATGTGGGCACTGGGGCAACCAAAGGAGGATGTAAAACTTTCCCTGAAGGCAGCGGTCTGTTTGGATGCTGTAGGGATGCTGATGTATGGCTTAATCTACCTAATTGCAGTCTTCATTTGAGATAAGAATCTTCCCTGGGGTGGGTCTGTTACTAATATCTCAGTATTCTTTGCTCTTTTGTGCTATTTGTTCAGGCCAAAAAAGTGCAATTTCTTGGAATTTTTCAAAACTTTCCGTGTACTTCATGGGTTTAAAAAATTTATTCTTTCTGATTTTAGCTTGAAGTGTTGCTGTGAAACCTGAGGAGGGTCATTCAGGAGTATTAATTAACTTTAGCAAAAATAAATTGCAATGTTTGGAGAGTAATCAAATTAAAAGAAATGCTCAAATTTCTCTCATCTAGCAGTAGCACAAATCACTGTTTTAGCTGATGGTACTGGGAAGATTCATTCAACTCTCTGTAGAGGCAAAATAATTAACTGGATTCTAGAGAAGTGGTTCTACCTGATTAAAGGAGTTGGGGCTGTTTTAGCCCACGGAAGGGAAGAGTAAGGGGTGATTTAATGACAGGATTCCATTATAGTCAGTGAAGGGTTTCCCTGTGTATAGAAAACACTGGTCATTTGTCCTCCAACTCTGGAGAGGCTCAAACTAGAGAAAATTGGCTCCCGACTATAGAAAGATTGAGTGTGGTTTGTATTAAACGTAAAAGTTCTATTATCAGCATCAGTATTGTTATGAGATTAAGCAATGGAGCAAGTCAAGAGAGGTCATAAAGATATTTTAAAATAAAAATATAGCTATCTGCCTGAAATGTTTAAATGTCCATTGAATTATAGGATTTTGTTTTTGAAGAGGACTTTCAAGATCATTTATTCTAATCTCCTTTTACAGATGAGGATGTGAAAGGATATTATGTAATTTGCCTATGGCCACATTTAGATACTAATATTTTAATTTGAGGATGTTTTAAAAGTAGTCTGGCTAAAGAGGCATCAAAGGGACCGTGTAGGAGTTTCTGCTTAGCAGTAGGTTTCCCTCCACCAAAATACTCACTTAAAGCTGATAACGATGTGTATTATTTTTTCCTAAGCCCATGAAGATCCTGCCAGTGTGCTGACCTGTGTCTGTTGTCTTTAAAAATGTTAAAGATTCTTATTCTTGGACATTTTGAACTTGTCTCTAGATAAATACTATACTTCAAAAGACTGTAGATGATTTGACCCGAGGTGGTCAATATTGTTAGAGGACAGCAGAGGACACTGCCACAGCCCTTGGCGAGCCTGTCCCAGTCTAATACAGGGTTCCTCAGAAACCTTTGGCTGCTGGCTGAGCTACAAAGACTACAATTTCGTGGACGACTATTTCCTGGTGACTAATTTGCCTTCCTTAAAGATAGTGCATTATAAAGCTTTTGGTTTTATTTTATTAAGCACTAGTTGGAGCAGTAGGAAATACATTTAGGCCACCAGTTCATTGTGTATGGGATCTGCAAAAATGAATTCTAACCATTGGGATTAATGGGATAAATTGTACCTCCATTACCACAACAGAAAGAAATAGGCACAGTGCACTTTATTTGATTGTGGGTACATTTTATTTGGTAACTCATCATTCTATACATGTTCCCACTAGACCATCTAGAGCAAAAACTGACATATGTGTATATAGTTTTATATACTTATTTCAGAGGGTTTATGTGAGTACTGAAAGTGAGATAAAATATCTGAAAGTACCTAGCACATTGCCCGACATCTGGCAGACACTCAGTAAATGTTCCCACCTTCCTTTCCCTTTCCCCTCCTTGAGTTTTAGCATGAGTATTGGAATCTCTCAGAAATGTAAGATTCTTGTCAAAAGGGAAGTTCCTAAAATTGTTCACATTTGAAAGTGTTTATTTAAAAATGTTAAGCACTCACTTGACTCACAGGATGCTTAGATTTTGCAAGATTTTAATATCTTTTCAGAAAGAGTCACCTGAAAAGTCAAGTTCTGTTATTCCAGGAAAGACGTACTTAGCACCTATGCTTTGTCCACCCAGTATTGGGCTAGGTTTAGGGTGCTTTGAATGCCAGAATGAGAAATTTGCATTTAATGTGGTGATAAAGAGTTGTCGCAGGTTCTGGAACATTTGAAAGCTAAAGAACAAACAGAAGAAAAAAAAAACTCTTAAAAACGGGACCAAAGTTATTCCTTTTCAAACCTTCCCCCTGAATATACATAGCTTAAAAAGAAGAGAGTAAATTTTCTCCATACCTTTGTGTAGTTTCTTAAATTGACCACCCAGTCCTGGGTTTATGAACTGAAACCCACTCACTGTGAATATGGAACCGCATGCCCTAAAGGTTAATGGGGTGCGTTTCAACTGTATGAAGTCACTTAGAGAACTTGGCCTTTGAGCAGTGACCTTCACCACAAGGAGACTCAGCACGCTCAGGACCGTTTTCTCCAACCCACCCACTACCTGCAAGGAAAGGAGAAGACATGCGGAGGCCAAGGTGTTACGATCAACCCCCTTAAAGACTCAGTGGCTGTCTGTGTGTGTTCGTCTCTTGGTCTTTAGTGGAGCAGGGGCAGAAACAACGGGAGGGTTTTGCTATTGAGAGGAATGTGCAGCTCTTTCCCTCGGTCTGCACAAGTTGCAGCCCTCAGCTCCTGCCCTGCACACAGCTTATCCCAGCTTGAGAGCCCTGAGGGCAGATCCAGAACGCTTTTCCAGCTGTCTGTGAGGAGGCCAGTAGTATGTGGCTTGTTGATCCAAGGTCAGAGAGGAAAACCCACAGATGGACCGGGAGGGAAGATCATGCCAAAATTTCAAACTAAGTCTAGTGGTTATTTTCATTATGTGGGAGAGTTTTATACCGTTTATGTTAGATTTTTTTTTCCACTTTATATTACTCCATTTTATTTTGGGTAAAGACTGAAAGTAATGATTCCCTTTTAATCCCTAGGGCCTCCAACATCTTTGTATTTATGTTGCTGTAAAGTCTTTTCCATGTTTTTCCGAGTCAGGGAAGAATCATTGTTAAGATATAACTTCATTTCAGTGCTCCAGAGGAAAAAACCTTCTTTCCAGCTGTCTGGACAATTTGGTTGGAATCTGAAAAATTCAGTTTCAAATTGTATCTGTTATTGTCTAGTCACAAAATAATGAAAGCATGAAATGAAATTTCAGATGAAATATAATTTTCATACTCTTATGTTTTTTCAAAACTCTATGATTTGATATCAGCAAGTAACCAGGGATTAGCATTCAGAAAGCATCCTTTCATTTATTTAAAACACGTTTGTAATTCTAAATAATTAAAGAGCATTATTCAAAGTAAGCACCACACTGGATACCTTCCCCCCTGTCCCTGTAGGAAAATTCCCTAGCTTTATTTCCTAACACCTAAAGGAATGGTATGAATGCAACTTGCCATTGCCGTTGCATCCAAGACCCTGTGTCCTTGCCACATATGTGGCTGAGTGCTGTGCCCAGTTCTTACAGGGACAAGTGGAGGGATGTCAAAGTGATGGAGGCCAATTCCCAACTCCTGGCAGCTGCCATTTTCACCCTTTTGGGATTAACAGCCTGTGGCTAGTCGACCTGGGGAAAACCTTGGTAACTTGGAGGCAGAATGGAGGTGACCTTAAAAGGATGCACCTTCTACAGCTTAGACTTTGGTTGGGATGTCCCAGGGGGTTACACATTGCCGTTCTCAGATATTCTGTTTTGGCTTATTAATTATTTTCAGCATTTCTTCATAAAAATATTTTTAAAGGTCTTAACATATTGATTAGAGTTAATTTGTAAAGAGCAATTACAGCTTTGAGCTGCCAGTAGATATTTAAACTAAACACGCTACCTGCAGATACATATGTATATTTTTGCCGTGAAGGCTGGAAATGTGCGATTTTTAGCTTAGCTACTGTCTACTGCTCTTATTTCTTCTTCACTATCCAAACCAAGGATTCTTTTTTAAATCAAACTTCAAAAGTCCTGAACCCATTACCCTTCCAAGAAATATATTTGAATAAAGAAATCCATGAGCTGTGCAGAGGGCAAGATTACAGTAAATGCAACTTCTAAGTGCTAGCGGTTTGAGTTGCAGGAAAAGGAACAAGCAGTTCAGGTGGTGGTAGGTCCTTTGATGAACTGAAAATCGGTAGAGGAAGGACAAGTAGAGAATCTGGCAACCGTGGCCTCACTGAACTCACCTGAGAATGTGTAAGAACGGCTTAAGGAATAACACTCATAACAAAAACATACTTCATAGTGACAGGACACGCTGAACTGTTTTTTCAAATTCACTGGTACAGCCTTATTTTTTTAGTGGTTTCTTTCTTTTATGCATAAACATGTACCACACGTGTACATGTTTCTGAAGGCAAGATTGAAACCAGGAACCACACACGATAAAAAGGAAAAAGAAACCTTTGGTGACACGGCATTAGAAACAGCATTAGAATTGATAGAAAGTAAAATCTGGGCCCTGGACCTGAGGAATAAAGTCAGCGGGCCTCACATAAACAAGTCAGTTGGCCCCAAACTCAATCTTCCTTCTCTCCTTTCCAGCTCCTTTGGTGGGGAGGGGGAGGGGCAGGCCTTTGTGAGCACTGAAGCCTGTTGGATACAGCAAGGCTCTGTGTCCTCAACCAGTTGTTGAGATGGAGAACCCTAGAGAGTTTGTACGTGTAGATCATGCTTTTCAGTTTGAAAGTTATTCCATCTACTAGGTTCAATAATAGCTACCATTTATTGGTCATTAACTTATAGGCATTGTGTTTTGTATGCATTACCTCATTTAAGCTTCACAACAGCCTATGAAGCTTTTCCCTGTTTTACAGATGATAAAAACTTAGAAGGTTCACTGACCTGTCCAAGGTCACCCACTAGTAAGCTTTAGGACTTGGACTTAAACTTAGGTTTGCTGGATTCCGGAACAGGTTCTTAACTCCTGTCTTTTGTGCTATATTATTCAGAACTATAAAGACCCTGTTTCTGTTCTCAAGATCATTTTGGTCTAATAGAAAACAAACTTATGGTTACCAAAGGGGAAAGGGGGTCGCAGAGGGATAAATTAGGAGTTTGGAATTAGCAGATACAAACTACTATATATAAAATAGATAAACAACAAGGTCCTACTGTATAGCACAGGGAACTATATTCAATATCCTGTAATAAACATAATGGAAAAGAATATGAAAAAGAGGGGATATATGTATATGTGTAGCTGATTCATTTTGCTGTACAGTAGAAACTAACACAACATTGTAAATCAACTATACTTCAGTAAAAAAAAAAATATTTTTTTAAAAGATTGTTTTGATCTGGCCAACATGATACCTGAGGGCTCCTGTGGGGAATGCAAATGGGATGTGACCCCCAACCCTGACAGCTGTAAGCATGCCATTGCGGTGACAGGGCACGGGAGAGAAAAGGATTGACTCTGACCAGAGGAAATGCAGTAAGATTTTTTAAAAGAAGTGATACCTGAGCAGAATTCAGAGGATGAAGAAGAGTTCCCCAAGTGTACAAGGGTGAAAAGGCCATTCATTCCAACAGGTGTGAACTGCAGTGTGCAAAGGCACTAAGGATGAAGCAATAGTTGGCTTGACAAAACATATATAGAAAGTTTTTTATATATGTATATATAGTATAACCTGTAGCCTCAGCCTACTCCTTCCTACCTAGCCTTCAGAGATGTCCTGCAAGGTAGGGTTGTCTCAGCTTTTAAGATTGTCAGTAGATGACTATTCCCCAAGAGCAGCTGGCCAGTGCTGCATGAGAAACAGACCATAATGGCAGGCATTCTTGAGTAAATTGAGTGAGGGACTTGGAGGTAGGTGAGACATAGCTTCTTCAAACTCAGCTCAGCTCCTAAGATGCCTGGGGGAACATTCATCATGTCAATGAAGGAGAGTGGAAGGGGACATTGGCTGGGTCCTGAAATCATTCTGAGACTTTGCTGAAGACTCTCACTCTGGTTCTCATAGAATGGGGGCCTCACTCCAGGCCACCGGGCTCTACAGATTCCCCTCGGTTCAAAACTACCTCTCCCGCATTGCCTAATAATGTTCTCTCAGCCATTCTGCCTTGTTGTGAGGATTAAATGACGTAATACGTGCAAAGCTTTTAACACTAGGTCTGGCCCTCTGTAGATGCTTAGTAAATGGTAGTTACTATCAGCATCATCTTTATTGTTCCGCTTCATGTTTTACCAATTAGGGACTGGTTGGTTCCATAAATCATTCATACCTCAATGTGATGATTAGGTTGAACAGGTTACTTTAGAAATATTTGGCATTTTCAAGGCTGAGGATTTTGAGGCAACTGCATTGTAAAGTCTTAGACTAAATTTTGCAGGTGGACAAACCCTCATCAGAATACAGGATCTGCCACTTGCTAATTTTATGACCTAAAGTATATTGGGAAACCTCACTTTCCTCATCTTAAAATAGGGATGCTGGAGACCTTATAATGAGGATTTAGTGAAGTAAATAAAATAGTGTGTCCGAAGTACATAGCCAGCCCTGGGACACAGTAGTCATTTAATAAACCTCAATTCCCTTGCTTTTGACTGCATGCCCTGGGGGGGCACTGTGGGTTCATGGACGGAAAGACGCAGGGGAGGGCACCTCTTTCTTGCCAAACTCAAATGTTCCTTCTGCCTGACCCCACTTAGTCACAACTGGACCATGATCTCCCAGACCACCCACCCTCTTCTCTGGGTGTCCCACCTCAGTTTTTCTACAACAGCCTACATTTACTTCTCATGTTCCTGAAAAGCATTGGCTGATTGGCCTGTGTTTCCCACTAGACTCTAGATTCCCTGTGGCCTGGGCAGTGACATTTCTCTCAGGTTCCTAACTCAGTGTATGCTTTTGCTAGGCACTCAGTGGGTGTCTCCGTGCCTAACCTACAGGTATGAGTGATGTCCAGCCACTTACCTGTGAAATCTTTCACTGGAACAGATTCTGAGGGTAAATATGAGAGAGAACCACCTGGAAAAAAAGCTTAGCCACCACGCTGTGAAAGATGATCTCAGAAGAGGGGTCTTTCCCTGCTCAGAATACTATATTCTAAAATTTCCAGGGTCTGTCAGGATTCCTGAAGTCCAAAGGTGTATATCGCCATCACTTGAAGGTCCTTTATCTCCTCCAGAAAGTGATTCCAACTCTCCCTCCTGTTCCCTTTTCTGTGCCCTGCACACCCTTGTATGTCTCCATGGGTACTATGGCCTTGTGATCATGAGGTTGTCTGGCTGGCTGCCACTCTAAACTGATGGTTCCCTGTGACAGCATCCTGCTCTGCATTGCCACATCTCTAAAGCAGAGTGCTTACCTGCCCGTCACACTGTGTGCAAAGGAGCAACTGGAGATTCTTGACTGGGTCTGGAAACACAGCCCCAGGGGGTTTGAATGTGCATCATGAACCTCCTAAAATTGCGTGGGAAATTATATGTGCATGTTCATAAATCTGCTGCTCTTGTGAGAGAGTCTGTGGTTTATGTTAGATTCTGAAATGTTTTCACGATCCTACAAATGTTAAAAAAAAAAACCCACTAACTTAGAGATTTTTCCACATACTTGTAAATTCAAGCTTATGTTTTCATTAGCTGGGAGATATTTTTATGCTCCCCTGATATCCAGGTGTGAGCTACAGCTTGGAATAGCTCGTGAGCTCCGCGCGGAGCCATGGATGGTAGTTCTGGCCTGGACACTGCTGCTTACACATCGTGGAGGGTCCACTTAGCCTTTCTGAACTGCATTTTACTTTTCATCTGTTCACTGACGTTTATAATGCCCTCACGTCCTACAGGAATGCTGTATAGTCAAGAGATAACAGATGTGCAGGCATTTTATAAACTGCCAAGGACTGTACAATGTAGGATGCAAGTATTAACTGTTACACATGTGTCATTTTTCATGTTACACAGTGCCAAGAACACAGTAGGCAGTTGATAAATATATGATTAAAACTACGTGGAAAGGGTTTATTGGAGTGAGAGGGCTACAGGTTTAATGACACCAATGTCTGTATGTCTTGCAGATCCTGTGAACGATCTAGTATTTAGGCCTAGAGCACAGCTAGGGATACAGAGGAAATGCTTTTCAAACTATGGTAAAAGAAGAAATGACCTTTGAGATTCCAAATCCGTTTGCTTTATTTTCCAGAGGAAATTGACACTTAAAAGAGTAGAAGCTGCCCCCACTTCTTTCAGGAGGGCTCCAGCGTCCTCATCACTTTATAATGGAGGCCAAAAAAACCCCAATACTCCTTGCCATCATATTATCAATTTATTGTCTTTTCTTTTTTAAATGGTACAGCATTCAAACCATAGTCTTAATTCTCTCATTGGGGCCACAGAGAGGCCTGCCATTCCTAGACTATGCTGATCCTGTACTAACACAGGCATAATGCATTATGAAAACTTTGTATTTCCAAAGTACCTTCCTTCTTGGAATGTTCTTATAGACACAACCTCACTGGGGATAGATTATTGCCACCACTGTGACCTCGACAGATCCACAGAGGTTACTGCAACTTGTCCAAGTCACAAACCTTGGTGTCCAAAGCAGGATGAAAATCTAGGCGCTCTGATTATCTGTCCTTTTAATCACCAGATCTGTGTCCCTGAAGAACATCTCTGCTTGATTTTGGTAACTTTGCAGAATTAAACTAGAAGACTCTATCTTTGGGAAAGAGAGATTTTAGCTTCAAATATATTACACTTAGGGCTGAAAAGACTGTTTATATCCCCTCACACTACACGCCACATACACCTGGAGAAAAGCTAAATCTCATGAGACCCTCTCCCTGTCCCCAAAGACTGACAAAACAGTAACCTGGAAATGTTTTTTTTTTTTGCTTGATAGTTGTGTGTGTGTGTGTGTGTGTGTGTGTGTGTGTGTGTGTTGACTAGACTCTAGCCTTCCATTTAAACAATTTGCAATAAGAGAGGAGTTTGAAATTACATTTAGTCATTGCTTTAGAATGAATGGTACTTAATTAAATATTACTTTAAAAATAGGCTTCTTCTCTTTTTCTGTAATTGCATTACTTTTTTGAGGGGAGGTTTTGTTTTGCTTTTTAAACTGATTGTGTGCATTTGGAAAGTACCCTAGTACAGGGTATCTGAAAGCAGAAAATTCTGGCACTTTTCCCACTTTCCATTCTTTCTCCGGTATAGATGCCAGATTCCTTTGGGAAATCATCATTTGCAAAAGGTCAGGAGCAAAAGGAGGGGTATTCTTTAGTATACAGTTGCTGCTAATTAGAAACTGAACATCTGTAACCATGTCAGAATTATTTGTATTTGAAAAGAAACATTTATACACAAAAGCCTTTTCGGTAACATAAAACACCCTATAACACAAAGTATGTATGTCGAAGGGGTGGGGGACAGACAGCTCGGGAAGCTTCCGACAAATGAGTGTGCTGAGTGAGGTCATTTGCTAATTAAATCTCAAAGCTTTTTCAGAGTATTTTCTTTTCTCCATCAAGTGAATGTTTCTCACTCCCCAGCCCCCCAGCCCCCATGGGCCAAAGCAAACGTTTGACTGCATTTGCCAGCTACAGATCAAACATTTAATCATTTTAAAGGAAAGATAAGTGAGAAAATGGGTGAGTTGGCAAAACCCAGTCAAAAACCACTGGAAATCTCTAGCTACCTACTGTAGCCATAGCCTTCAGTGTCTTCTCATAACATGTTGTAAGGAGAGTTCTTCTCCATCCTGAAAGTGTGTGCTGATTGCCCCACCTCAGACCTACCGTCTTAGGGTAAAAAACGACACAATGTTTTGACTTACCCTGTAACTCTTTCTTCTGTCTCCCTATTTCCTCCTACCTGCCCTTCTCCCCATGGTGAAATTCTGCTTGCATCGTTACATTTGTACAGAAATTATATCTGTACTTTATTGTTATATTAATATAAATGTCAGTGATAACTCTGAGGTGTTAGAAACATTTCAGTCATAGGGCTTTGTCTCTACGTGCTAAGCCTAAATGGCCACATGGGCCTAACGGCCCAGATCTTACTGTAATTTTTTCTTGGACTATTGATTAATTTTGGGAAAAAACAAGAGGCCATCTCTTTCCCCTGCAGAGTCTGCTATCTTCTCATCTTCCCCATTCTTGTCTTGTCATCTAAGACATTTATATAAGTGTTTTTTTTTTTTTTTTTTTTTTTTGTGGTACGCGGGCCTCTCACTGCCGTGGCCTCTCCCGCTGCGGAGCACAGGCTCCAGACGCACAGGCTCAGTGGCCATGGCTCACGGGCCCAGCCGCTCCGCGGCATGTGGGATCCTCCCGGACCAGGGCACAAACCCATGTCCCCTGCATCGGCAGGCGGACTCTCAACCACTGCGCCACGAGGGAAGCCCAGTTGAGTTATTTTTTTAATAGGATGCAAGATCATCAAGTCTTGAGAGTTCTAGTCAAGAACTTAGTTAAGCTAGGACTTAACCATATTGGGCTCTCCTTTCAAATAAGACTATATCTGTGAAGGCTCTCAAGCGTACAGTTTCAACAAAATGGTTGTGGACTCTCAGGTTCTAAGTGTTTACAAAAAAGTCAAGAGGCCCTTAGATGACCTGCCTTTCCAATGACCTTTGTAGAATCACAAAATACCAATTGTCCATGACTTTCACTTAAGAACTGGCTTCTATCCAAGCTCTGTGGGTGTGAGTCAGCCCAAGAGGCAAGGATTTGGTGACTCGAGGGTCCATCTCTTGTTCTCATGACAGTTAAGTTCAGAGGGTGTACTCGGCCATTTATGGCACTCCCCAGTCTGGCCTGACTCACTTCTCAGCCTTCAGTTCCACAGCTATTCATGAGCCTCTGTTTCAACCAGACGCAATTAACTATACCTCGAGCATTTCTACCCTTGCTTTATACAGCTGTCCCTGATTGAGACAACTGCCTGGTTTCTTTCGGCATACTTGAATCACGCTTGCTTTCCTGACTTCCGTCCTTCTCAATACTACAACCCACAGCCCACAACCCACAGTTTCATCCTCCTATAGCCATCATGTCAAGATCATTTGCCTATCATTTTTCCAGTACCTCTTTCAGTTATCTTTTCAGATGTACTCCTTATCTTGCCAACCAGCATATAGACTCCTCAGAGACAACAGTGACTGTCTTATTTCTTATGGCACTCATCATGGTGCTTTTGTTCGTTCTGAGTGCCCAGTAAATAGTTGTTTGTTGAGGAGCAACTACCTGTTTATTGTCTTACTCCCAATTCCTATCTGCATTTATTCCTGTGATGGAATCATAGATGTTAATGATGTTTATGAGAAAAGCAAAGTTGCCTGTATAATTAATGACAAAAAAACCAATCATTTGGAATAGGAAGCAACTCCTACCACCACCCCAGCCCTTGGATGTCCCAGCCAGAGCTAGATAGAACATCAGCATATACAAAGACATGGGTGTGGAAATGAGTATTGAATGGTCTTGTGTTTTTATCTTTTCCCAGATGTGGTTGCTCACCTGTCTACCGCTCCCGTGAAATGGCAGCTCGTGCCTTGGTCCCATTTGTTATGATGGACGAAATCCCTGATACCATCCGAACTCTGTTGGCCAAACTCCCCAACTGCACTGACCAGTGTTTCCGGCAAAATCATATTCATGGGACACTTCTCCAGGTAAGTATAGTCACTCTTTCTGACTTCTGTCAAACACAGACATTGTTAGCAGGTGAAGATTTGTTATACAAGCTTTTCACTTTATCCGTAGAACTTTTTTCTACTGCTGAAAGAACAAGTATTTCCTAGGTGTGCTTTTTGCATCATAAACATGAATGTGGTGTCACACTGTGATTCAGTCAGGTCATCTTTTGCATTAAAACCTAGGTTTTCTGTAGCATGCTTTTCCATTTAGCCTTCTTCTCTGAACCAGGTGGAGTTGTGTCTTTTCCATCAAGTATGCCTGCAGAACATTCTAGGCCACTCCATGTTCAGGGTGAAGTTGTGAGCATTCCTTGATACACATCAGGGAGCTTAACACCACAGTACATGAAATATCAAGCCCTACTTTTCTATTTTCTCTGTGCTATCAGTACGGAAGAGACTTTTCTTTTGAATCAATATACAAATTGATTTATTGCTTTTAACTTTTCTTCTAGAAAAGACTCAAGTATAACAAATGATTAAGAAATACACTTCTTATTGAAACTGTCCTTTTTGACCCCAGCTATAAACTTGGTGCTGGTGAGGTCTGCTGTTCATGTGGCTGCTCTAGTCACTCACAGTGGGGCAGGGCTGGGGTGGGATTTAAACATCAGGTCATGTTTCTGATTTATGAGCAGATTAGAGAGATGGCCTTGAGATCCAAATATATGTCCTAAGCTTGAAGTCCACACTGCTGACATCAAAGGCAGTGTGTAGAGTGGTTAAGGCCCGTGATTCTGGATCCAGACTAGTCTAGGTGTCAATTTCAGATTCATCACTCACTACCTGTGCATCTGTGTCTTCATTTTTGAACCAAGGATAATAGTAGTGTATACCTCTTAGGCATTTTGTGAAGACTAAATGAATTAATGCATATGAAGTGCTTAGAATAGTACTTGGTACATAGCAAGATATATAGATAGTTGTTATTGTTATTATTAGTTTTCATAAGTCTGTGCTATAATGAAAACTGATATTTTTGTAACTAATTCCATCTAGGTGAGAATGTAAGATAGACCTACTTTTTGCCTTCCTTCCTTGGTTGTTTTATATATTTAACAAGTATTTGTTGAATGGTTCCTATATACTACTGTGTCACAATCAAAATAGTGACCAAGTCAGTTCTTGCGTTGAAGGAGTCGAGGACAAAAAAAAAGGCCAGAAAATGGGCAATTACAATGTAGTATGCCAAGTGCTAGGGGAGCATAGCAGGGTCACCTGACTGGTCCTGGAGCAGTCAGGGAAAGCTTCCCAGAGAAAGTGACATCTAAGAAGAGAGCAGAAGTTAGCCAAGGGAAGGGAGAGAAAGAGTTCCACCTGCAGAGGGAACAGCATATAGAAAGGCTCAGACTGGGTGTGAGTCAGCCCATCTGGAAACTGCAGGGTTGGGTGGGACTAAAGTTCTAGGGTGGCAGGTCTCAAACTGGTCTCAGGACCTCTTTACCCTCTTAAAGGTTTTTGAGGATCCCTAGTGGCTTTTGTCTATCAATATTTAATTAGAAACTAAAACAGAAAATAAAACACAAGAACTCACAAGCACACATTCCATTAGTCATTAGAGAGGTGACATCATCACACACCTTGTAGCCTCTGGCAAACTCCACTGTATACTTGTGAGAGACCGAGAATAAAAGAGGAAAGTAATGTCTAGTGTCATTTTTTTTTTTTTTTTTTTTTTTTTTTTTTTTTGCGGTACGCGGGGCTCTCATTGTCGTGGCCTCTCCAAGTGCGGAGCACAGGCTCCGGACGTGCAGGCTCCGCGGTATGTGGGATCGTCCCGGACCGGGGCACGAACCCGCGTCCCCTGCATCGGCAGGCGGACTCTCAACCACTGTGCCACCAGGGAAGCCCCTAGTGTCATTTTGAAAATAGTTTAATCTTGCAGATCTCCTGAAAAGATTGTGCAACTCCCAAGGGTCCCAGACCAGATGCTCTGGTCTCCGTTGTATGCATTATGGATCATTGGTGGTTTCTTTAATACAAACTCTTAAGCACTCATCTCCCTTGGTTCTCACTATATCCCTGTGATGAAGAGAGGGGCTGGGGTTGTTATCTTAGTTATAAAGATGGGACCCTGAGGCCCATACAGTTGTGTCAGACTCCACTGTTTCTTTGAAGGGAAAGGGCCTGCAGTAATGAGTAATGCAGAACAGGCTTTTCAGAGATTCATAGGGGATGCAGCTGAGTTAGAAGGAAGGCTCGAATTGTCGGGCGGCATCAGCCATCAGATTTTCTTTATTGAAGATACACTCTTGGCCAAACTTAGAAGTAGTGAGGTTGGAATTGTTTCTTTGGCTCTTTCACCAATTGTACAAATGGGCCTCCCAGACTCATTCCCCGTACACACCACTAAAAGGTCTGGCTTGTGTTTCACCAGTCTGCCCAGCAACAAAATACGGTCTTTTGCTCCCAGGGCTGCCTTTGATATTCTCAAAGTTACTTCTTCTGCTACATAATATGTGAAACACTGTGGGAAGGTAAAAACCCTCTAACTCTGGGGTGGTTGTGACTATTCCTCTTGTTCCTGAGTGTTGGGGAGATGAAGGGCTTGTTGGAAAAAACAACAACCATATGGGTGTTAGGTGCTGGGTATTGTGTTTGTGTTTGTCAAACAGATTCCTGTCTTTACCAAGATTGGCTTATACCCTGGTTGAAAAAAGGAAGTCAAAGGCCTGTGGAAATCTTTTTGTCATGTCTATTCGGGTGTCTCATCTGTGTTGTAATAGTTCTGTTTCACCCTGTTGTTCTTTGTGGGGAAAGCTTAAGGGGTTAAGACAGGGAGGGCTCTTTTTCTCTTTTCCTTCTGTAGCTTATAGATTCCTTTTCCGCATAAAGCTACCTTTGAAATCAGTAAAAGACCTGCACCTGGAAGAGAGATGTTAGGGGTTGAAAGGAATAGTAATCTCCATGGGACTTTCAGAGCCAGCTAAGTAAATAGAAAGTTGTTATTTTTTTCAGAAGCAGGAAATCATTTTGTAATCAGAAAACAAATTCTTTCACAGAACATTTTCTTGAATTATACATTTTGACTTCTTTGAAAAATGTTTACATAAATATATCAAACCTTGGAGTATTTCTGTAGTACTATACATACTATACCTTGAAAACGAGAAATGTGCTGACCTCTGAATTTTCGGGGACTATGGAAGAAAGACTCAAATTATAGGACATGCAAAAAAGGAAAGAACATGTGGGATTTGTTTCTTAATCATCTTAAAAACCAGAGGCTCATAATTGCCATGTTGAAATGGATGGAAGTAATGCACATCAGAAAAGGTGAGATTATCCTGCAGGTTCACGAGAGCCAGCGGTAAATGACATTAAATCTCAGTAAAGGCTAGATAAGAGACATGGACGGTACCTCATTTGGGAGCAGTACTGGCAGGGCTTCCCTGTCTTTTAAGTCGAATTAAACGTCTGTTTTTGTTGCCAAAATTCTTCATGTTGGGGACTTGATGTTATTACAAGGTTACTTATCACTCCCAAGAAATCGAGTTAGAGTTCAAAAATCTTGTATTGAGGAAGAGTTTGGCCAACAATCATGAGGAAAGATTTATTTTGATTCTTGGGTACT
This sequence comes from Delphinus delphis, assembly GCF_949987515.2. NCBI lineage: Eukaryota > Metazoa > Chordata > Mammalia > Artiodactyla > Delphinidae > Delphinus > Delphinus delphis. The sequence goes on from NC_082694.2 coordinate 55,315,486, forward strand.
TAACTCATCTTTTGGTGTTTCCTAAGAAAATATATACCATTTGAAGTGAAAGTTTGAATTCTGAGTTTTTTCATTTCCTGCCCAATTTGGTTATTTTTCCTATTGTACAGACGTATAAAAGCTGATCCCTGCTATTTCTTTAATTAAGTCCTTTTATTTGGGTAAGATGAAGTGGGCAGTTGAGGAAAGTTAGCTGCTATTAAAGCAGAAAAAGCACTTTTTCATTTATCTCTACATTCTAGACAAAAGTATTCTTTTTTTCTTCAGTTAATCCAAATAATCACCACAGTTCTACACATCCCTTTCCTGGTATTAAATTTTCTCCATTTTTTACCTACAGAATCTGTTGAACACTTTGTTTAATTCTTTTATTCCGGCCCCCCAAATTTGGAGCCTTGATTTCTGCACTTTGAGAATTCTGGGTTAAAAAGATTCCACTTTAAAAAAAAAAGATTCCACTTTTCTGGCTGTGGAGTGGAGTAGCATTGCTGCATCCGTCCTTGGGTTGACGTGAAATATTAGCCAGGGATGGGCTTCAGATAGCCTAGGCCCACGCACTTAGAAAGTTTGCCATGAGATAAGTAAAATGAACATTTTGAGCACCTTTTGTATTCCACATGAATTGCACATGTGATTTCATTAATCCTCCCAGCAACCCAGCAAGATAGGCATTATTCTCTCTCTCTCTCTCTCTCTCTCTCTCTCTCTCTCTTTCACTCACACACACACACACACACACACACACACACACCACATTCTCTCTGTGTTTCTGATGAGGAAATTGAGGTGAGCCTGGCAGAGTGACTTGAGTAAAGTCACAGAGGTAGTCAGGGGTAGAGAGAAGACATTAAAGCCTGCACTCCTTTTCTCTTTAGAACGTGCTGCCTCCCTAATAGTTTATGTGAATAACAACTTTTTATGCCGAGGGAAACCAAATCAAGAATCCATCTTTGTTTTTATTTTTAATTTATTTATTTTATTTTGCAATACGCGGGCCTCTCACTGTTGTGGCCTCTCCCGTTGCAGAGCACAGGCTCCGGACGCACAGACCCAGTGGCCATGGCTCACGGGCCCAGCCGCTCCGCGGCATGTGGGATCTTCCCGGCCCGGGGCACGAACACGCGTCCCCTGCATAGGCAGGCGGACTCTCAACCACTGCGCCACCAGGGAAGGCCCATCTTTGTTTTTAATCCCTTGTCACTCAGTCTCCTTAAATCTAATTTGATATGATACTACAACATCAGAAACAAAGAAGTTCATCCATATTATAAAGAGGGACAGAGGAAGCCGGTGAAACCCTGCAAAGCTACAACTGGTAAAAGACCTTTAAAAGTACTTATTGTAGGGCTTCCCTGGTGGCGCTAGTGGTTGAGAATCCGCCTGCCGATGCAGGGGACACGGGTTCGTACCCCGGTCTGGGAGGATCCCATATGACATGGAGCGGCTGGGCCCATGAGCCATGGCCGCTGAGCCTGCGCGTCCGGAGCCTGTGCTCCGCAACGGGAGAGGCCAAAGCAGTGAGAGGCTCGCGTACCGCAAAAAAAAAAAGTACTAATTGTACCTTCCCTCCCTCTGCTTGTCTCTTTCTCATCTTTTCTCTTTGGTCTCCCATTTAATACTCCTAACCTGGAAATATGGAATCCTCTCTGGGGACCTAGGTCATAACCAAGTTCACAGTTGCCACACCTTCTGTCATCCTTAAGGGTGTGACAAAACCTATCAAACATGGGCAACCATAGGAATCTTAGGTCCTAGGCCTGGGAGCTGCTGGGACCATGAAAAAGTGGTCAAGATTGAATTCAGTTCACACTGTGGAATACCTACCTTGTTCTAGGCTCAGTGAAAACATGAGTTTGCCTTTAAGACTTTTACCTCCCAGTATGGGGGAGCTGTGGGTTAGAAGCCAAGTGAGCCGCTTAAACCCTTGGGGACCAGGGAGCATATGAATAACAGAAAGGAAGACAAGGCAAAAGATGAACGCATCAGTCATAAACGGAGACTGAAGCTAAGGCCCTTTCTGCTTTAGTCTGTAACATCCTGATATGCTCTGTGTTAGGGCTTGAGTTAGGGTCTTTATGAGGATGGATATAGGGGTGCTGGGCTGGGAGGGACAGCATGAAGACAAACATAGAGGTAGATCTTGGTATTAACTTTGTGGAAAAGAAAAGCAGAACACCAGGAAAGAAATAAAGATAGGCCAGTTTGGCCAGCTAGTTGTCTGAAGGAATCACTGTTCAGGAAACAGGACTAAGACCAACCACCCTTTACTGTCTGCTGTAGAGAGAAGCAGTGGAAACAAATAGAAAATGAGTGAAGGAGGGAGCCTTAAGTATAAATTCTATTGGAGTTTTCTAAATAAGGAAAAGAATGTTTTCAGAAAAAATATTTTTTACTAATATTGTTGCACCAAAACCTGTGAGTAAGTATAATTTAAAAGAATGATCAATTCCATCTTTTTAAACTGTGACCATATAAAACAGCACCTTATGCTTGAAGAATTTTAGTATCTTTTTCATATTTCTTAAAAGTATAGAATTGTGAAACAAAGTAAAAATTTGCTCAAGCTGTCCAGAAATGGAACATTCCTTGACAGATTCCATTTGGCGACCTAAGCTTGGCCTATCTCTGTTGTTTATTTTCTATACAGAAAATACAATTTCAGAATGGAAAATAAAAAACAAAAGCATGAAATTATGCTGATGTTGTAAATTGTAAATGGATGGCTGGTCAGTGTGCTTTTTTTCTGGAATGAGTCATAAAGAAAGGCTCACTCTTGTCACTAGTGGCCAGATTTACTGGTTCTTTCTGAGGACTGTGTTCCTGTTAAAGGAGAAAAATCTAAGTTGTTAGAAGGGTCCCCAGTCCAAGAAGGGCTAAGGCAGAGTTTCTCCAATGGCATGGCTGTAGATGTGTCAAGTATTTATTGAATCCTTCAGCTCTCAGGGAGTCTGGGTGGGGCCTTAAGGGGCTGGAGGCTCCAGGCAATCACCTGCAGCATCTCTTTATCCCAGAGTGCCAAAGGAGGATTATATTCTGTGTGTTCCTTGACATGAAAAGGATTGGGAAGCACTGGGCCCTTAAATAAAAAAATAAAGAGAAAAGTAGACCTTGTTAAATCTTACCTTTTGGCAATATATTTCTATCTGGCAATATATTTCTATCTGGATATAAGCCCAGAAAAGTCATTTTTAATTAAAGTGCTTCTCTTGAAGATGAATTAATCCCTTCCTTATAAATATCGAAAGGCTTTTATTTGGTGTGTGTTACTTAGGGAGCTTGTGCTGGGTGTGGGAGACAGCTTTTAGCTGCCAGGTTCAGAGCATTGACTGTAGTGCACTTTCACCATCACCCACCAGTGTCCTACTGCTGTTTTGTGAGGCTCTGAACTCATAGTATTGGCCAGGGGTGTGTAGAGTTCAGAGATTTGTCAGTGGATGTATCCCCAGGCTTTTGTTACTATTTGGAATTAGAGTAGGAGAAGTAATGGTATAAAAGAATATACGTATAGGGATTTCCCTGGTGGCATAGTGGCTGGGAGCCCGCCTGCCAATGCAGGGGACACGGGTTCGATCCCTGGCCCGGGAAAATCCCACATGGCGCTGAGCACCTAAGCCCACGCACCACAACTACTGAGCCTGCGCTCCAGAGCCTGCAAGCCACGACTACTGAAGCCCGCGCACCCTAGAGCCTGAGCTCCACCACAAGAGAAGCCACCACAATGAGAAGCCCGCGCACCGCAGCAAAGAGTAGCCCCTGCTCGCGGCAACTAGAGAAAGCCCGTGAGCAGCAACAAAGACCCAACACAGCTGAAAATAAAATAAATAAATTATGACTCTGGCATATAGTAAGTGTTCAGTGCACGTTAGTTGCTGTTGTTACTGCTTGGTGTTGCTGCTGCTGCCACCATCACCACCACCCTCATAGGGGTTTATGATCCAAAAACGTGAGCACCACTGATGCAGATGGTGAGTGAAGGATTTTGAGCTACAGAAAGCTGTGCTTTAGAAAAATTAATGTTGTGTGTTGAAATAGTAATGTAAGAATCTCTCCTGATACGCGAGTGTGTGTGTAAGAGAGAAATAAGTTGATTTTCGGCAGTTTTTACTTTATGTGTTAGCATGCTGCACAAAGACGTTCCTCTGATCAGTCAGTGTTCTCTACCTTCCAGTAGGTCATATTGAAGATTATAAGAACTGAGATTAGTTCTGATTTTTAAGGGTTGAGTTCCTGCCTATCAGGTTGTTATTCCTTGCACCTGTTTTGTTTTGCATTACACCCCCTCCCCCATACCCCATCAGAAACCCGATGAATCAGGAAAGAAACACTGTCACACTGTCCCAAACAAAGGAGTCCTTTACCATTCGAAGGGGAAAATTTGAAGTTCATAAAGTGAAAGGGAAATACAGGATCCTCCTACATAGATTAATCTAGCACTTTTCCGAGTTCACTTTTCATCTTGGAAAACACTTTCCATCCCCTCCCAACCTTATTGTTTGAGACTTTTTATGACAGAAGATAATTCTGAATGTTCTTAAAAATACAACAAAACAAAACGTTGTGCTGTGGGCACACTAGCAAGCTTCTGTAGTTTCCCAGAATTCCTATAAAATATCTGATGGTGTGTGGTCCCATCATGTGATGCCATTCGTTTGATGGGCCTCCATCCCATGAAAACAGTATTATTTGTCGTTTGTTTTTGGCTCTGCCAATCTAATAGGCAAAAGGAGCACCTCATTGTTTCCTTGAGGGAAGCATTTTTGAGCTAGCAGAGCACATGTACTTGTTGCATAGCCCTGGGTTTCATTTAGAGCACCATGCGTATTTCAGTTACTAAGGACTCAGTTGGCTGTTCAAAAGCACTGTGGTTGCGAATAGCCAGACAATATGACAGCCACCTTAGAAGCCTGAAGGAAAATCAGTCCCGGGCCTAAAGGAAATAAATAAAAGCCTTTCTATTTTAAACCATGTTATTGTTCATGACATTCTTATATTTCTCTGTACAGTTGACTCTTGAACAACTGCAGGGTTGGGGTGCCGACAGCTGTGCAGTGGGAAATCCACACATAACTTTTGACTTGCCACCACTTAACTACTTAATAGCCTGCTGTTGACTGGAAGCCTTAATGATAACATGGACAGTCAAGTAGCACATATTTTATAGATGTATTATATACTTTATTCTTGAGTAATCTAGAAAAAAGAAAAAATTATTAAGAAATCATAAGGAAGAGAAAATGCATTTACAATTACTGTACTGTATTTATCAACACCATTAAGTTTAATCTGTTTACAAATGAATTTTCTGTCAGTACCTACATCAATATTGTCTTCTATGATACGAAACACTGTAGATGTTATATATATTACTAACACTAGACATTAAAAATGAAAAGACAGTGTGAAAAAGAAATATTTATTTACAGGTATAATGATTCATGCATTGATAACAAAGAAGCAGCAATATGATTGCTTTATGGTAGCCTAGCCTATACACTATGAATGAATTGTTATAAAAACTTTATGACCTACAGTATTAAAGACATATTCATAATACAGTATCAGAAACATTGTTACATTTTTAAAAACTACTTACCTGTGATAATAGGCTGATATTCAGTTTCTCCAATTACTGGAGAGAAAGGTATACCATCGTATGATAATGTAATTCTTTGAAAGCAAAGTTATAAAACGGTAAGAAAACTAACACACTATTAATTTAATATTAAATATCACTCACCTTATGCCTATGTAAGGATAGGCTATCCACTTCAGTACAAGTCTTACACACCATGTTCTATATGTGTGTTGTTGTATATTTATTGAAAAAAATCTGCATACAAGTGGGCCCACACAGTTCCAACCCATGTTGTTCAAGGGTCAACTGTACTGTGTATCTGCATCCCCTCCACCCTGTCCTTCCATGGCAGGGTTTCTCAACCTCAACACTGTTGACCTCTGGGGCCTGGTAATTCTTTGTTGTGGGGTCTGTACTTTGCATTGTAATATATTTGGTAACATCTCCCCAACAGATGCCTGTAGTACCCACCCTCCCTTTTGTGACAACAAAAAATGTCTCCAGACATTTCCACATGTCCCTCAAGGGGCACAGTCATCCGTGGTTGAGAACGTTTGTTCCATGGTACCTGTGGATTCTCTCCATGATCCTGTGTGGGCAGGGGGTGATGCAGCTCTTTTAAAATACCGACGGCCATGACACAAACCTTTCCTGACTCATGAACAAATTGTGGCTCAACAAACTACAGTGAGCTGTGCATGGGAATAAAGGATTAGGAGGGGGATATAAAACTCAGGCCAGAAATCTCAAAGGAAGCACTTTTCTTCCCTTTCTCTCCTTCTCTCCCTTCTGTCTTTCTCTCTGCTGGGAAGACGCTATGAACATTTAAGCCAGCTTGCTTTCAAAATCCCAGCTCTTTATAGTTTGCTTCATGTCCCTGTCTCGACGTGCCTCTGATCCACTTGCACAGTGTGTGGTTGAAACTCATCCCTGCCCTCCCCAGACTCAGGGAGCACAATAAAATTCTAGGGGTGCTTTGGAAAATAACACAAACTTAGAATTTTCTCACTTTTACTTTAAGTGCTTTGCTGTCTATTTCATTGAGTCTCTCTTGGGCAGGGGGCAAGAGGCTGTGTGGAAAGCCTTCCCTAGGGAACAGAGGTTCTCTAAAAACTTAACCCAGGACATCAAAATTTTAATTTTGAGTTAAACATAAAGCTTTATCCAGATCCTCAAATTCAGACCTCAAAAAAGGAAACTGGAAGATAAATCTAGATGAGGGTGGGACTTCCCTGGTGGTGCAGTGGTTAAGAACCCGCCTGCCAATGGAGGGGACACAGGTTCAAGCCCTGGTTTGGGAAGATCCCACATGCCGTGAAGCAACTAAGCCCCTGCGCCACAACTACTGAGCCCACGTGCCACAACTACTGAAGTCCACATGCCTAGAGCCCATGCTCCCCAACAAGAGAAGCCACCACAGTGAGAAGCCCGCGCATCGCAAGGTAGAGTAGCCCCCGCTCACCACAACTAGAGAAACCCCACGTGCAGCAAAGAAGACCCAATGCAGCCAAAAATTAAAAAAATAAAAAGTAAAATAAAATAAAAATTAATTAATTTTAAAAATCTAGATGAGCTTGCTAAAAATATATGGTGAAGATAGTAATTATATTAATTTTTTTGTTAAAAGGCTTTCAGATGCTGTGTATGCCTCAGATACGTAAATGTCTAGAAGGCCAGTAGTAAATTTGTGACTTGACTCTCAAAAATGTTTCAGTATATAAAAAAATTAGAGTTTTAAAAGCACATCCTTAACACCTCTTTTAGACAGTGTCATATAATTCTTATGTGTGCTTTTCTTAGTCTGATTAGAAGGATAACTACAGATATTAAAATGGAGTCTTTCTGGTTTTGTTAAAGGCATATATTTGAAAAAATAAGCAAATTAAATCTTAATTGATTTTCTGTTGTAACTGTCAATAACAAGCATTTTCTATATCTTCTCTTCACACTAGGAGATTTGGAGGGTTGATAATTAAGGTAAAAATTTGCACTTGTGAATATTTTGATAAATTTTTTCATCTTCTGACTTTTGCATAGTTAATTTATCAGTCACCCTAATTATCAGTAACTAAATTAGTTATAGATTTTGACATTAAAATATAAAGAATTAGTAAGAATACATAACCAAGCTCATGTTGTCCTTAGAATAAACGTATGGGCAGTGGTAGTCTCTTCTCTGTTTTCATTAAGAAATCCATTCAGATAGACCACTGTTTAATTCCTGTTGCTATTGAAATGCACATTCATTGACATCCATTTCCCCAAGTGTCTTATGATTTTGCAGAACTACTTTGGATAATGAATTCCACCAAGGTCATCTGCAGCGTTTTCCCTGCCTGAATTGGTAAGAAGGAAAAGATAGTCCATTTGCCTTTCTTTATTTTTTTCAGCTTTATTAAGATATAATTGACATATAACATTGTGTAAGTTTAAGATATACAGTGTGATGATTTGATATATGCATATATTGCAAAATGATTACCACATTACGGTTAGTTAACATATCCACAACCTGACATAGTTACAGTTTTGTGTATGTTTGATGAGAACTTTTTAGGTCTACTCTCTTAGCAACTTTCAAACATATAATACTGTATTGTTAACTATAGTCACCATGTTCTGCAGTACATTTCCAGACCTCATTTATGTTATAACTGGAAGTTTCTATCCTTTTTTTAAAATAAATTTATTTATTTATTTTTGGCTGCATTGCATGTTCGTTGCTGCACGCAGGCTTTCTCTAGTTGCGGCGAGCAGGGGCTACTCTTCATTGAGGTGTGTGGGCTTCTCATCGTGGTGGCTTCTCTTGTTGCGGAGCTCGAGCTCTAGGCACAAGGGCTTCAGTAGTTGTGGCAGGCGGATTCTTAACCACTGCGCCACCAGGGAAGTCCCGGAAGTTTGTATCCTTTGATCACCTTCACTCATGCCTACCCCTGCCACTACAACACCAATCTGCTGTTTCTACAAGTTCGGTTTTTTTTAGATTCCAGGTATAAAGGAGATCATACAATATTGTCTTTCTCTAACTTGTCTGATTTAGAACAATGCCCTCAAGGTCCATACATGTGGACCTTGCCAATGGTAGCATTTCCTTCCTTTTTTATGGTTGAAAAGCATTACATTGTGTGTGTGTGTGTGTGTGTGTGTGTGTGTGTGTGTGTGTGAATCTCAAATTTTCTTTATCCATTTGTCCGTTGATAGACACTTCAGTTGTTTCCAGGTCATGGCTATTGTATCATAAAGCTACAGTGAACGTGGGGATGCAGATATCTCCTTGAGATAGTGATTTCATTTCCTTCACATATATACCCAAAAGTAAAATTGCTGTAGTTGTGCTTTTAATTTCTTGAGGAACCTCCATATTGTTTTCCATGGTGGCTACACCAATTTACATTCCCATCAACAGTGCACAAGTGTTCCTTTTTCTCTAAATCCTCGCCAGCATTTGTTATCTCATCTTTTTGATAATAAACTTTCCCTGATGTTGAACTCCTTTTCATGTACCTGTTGGCCATTTGAATATCTTCTTTGGAAAAAATGTCTATTCAGATCCTTTGCCCATTTTTAAATCGGATTATTTGTTTTTTTGCTACTGAATTGTGAATTTCTTACATATTTTGGAATTAACCCCTTATCAGATATGCAGTTTGCAAATATTTTCTCCCATTCCTTAGACTGCCTTTTCATTTTGTTGATTGTTTCTTCTGCTGTGCAGAAGCTTTTTTATTATTATTATTGTTATTTTTCTGACTGCATCAGGTCTTAGTTGCGGCACACGGGATCTTCGCTGAGGCATGCAGGGTCTTTTCATTATGGTGTACGGTCTCTTCGTTGCAGCGCTCAGGCTTCTCTCTAGTTGAGGCGTGTGGGTTTTCTCTCTCTAGTTGTGGTACGTGAGCTCCAGAGCGCATGGGCTCTGTTGTTTGCAGCACGCAACCTCTCTCATTGAGGCATGCAAGCTCAATAGTTGTGGCGTGAGGGCTTAGTTGCCCCGTGACATGTGGGATCTTAGTTCCCTGACCAGGGATCAAACTCGCATCCCTTGCATTGGAAGGAGGATTCTTTACCACTGGACAACCAGGGAAGTCCCGAAGCTTTTTAATTTGACGAAGTTCCACTTGTTTATTTTTGCTGCCATTGCTTGTGCTTTTGGTGTCATATCCCTAAGATCATTGCTATGACCACTGTCAAGGAACTTTTTCCCTATGTTTTCTTCTAGAAGTTTTATGGTCTTAGGTTTAAGTCTTTAATACATTTTGAGCTAATTTTTGTGAGTGGTGTAAGATTAGGGGTTCAGTTTCATTCTTTTGCATGTGAATATCTAGTTTTCCTACCACCATTTGTTGAATAGACTACCTTTTCTCCATTGAGTGTTCTTGGTTCCCTTGTCAAATACTAGCTGACCATATATGCAAAGGTTTATATCTGGGCTCTGGATTTTGTTTCATTGGTCGATGTGTCTGTTTTTATGCCAGTACCATACTGTTTTGATTACTTTGGCTCTGTAATATAGTTTGAAATTGGGAATTGTGATGCCTCCAGATTCCCCACCCACCCAGGATTACTTTGACTATTCAGGGTCTTTTATGGTTCCATATGAATTTTATTTTTTTGTTTTTTTTCTATTTCTGCAACAACAACAAAATACGCCATTGAAATCTTGATAGGGATTGCATTGAATCTGTAGATGGCTTTGGGTAGTATGGACATTTTAACAATATTAATTCTTCCAATCCATGAACACAGGATATCTTTCCATTTATTTGTGTCTTCTTTAATTTTTTTTTCACCAATGTCTTAGAGTTTTCAGTGTATAGATCTTTCATTTCCTTGGTTAAATTTATTCCTGTGTATTTTGTTTTCAATGCTATTGTAAATGGGATTGTTTCTTTATTTCTTTTTCAGATAATTCATTGTTAGCAGATAAGCACAACCAATTTTCGTGTGTTGATTTTGTATCTTGCAACTTTACTGAGTTTAATTGGTTCTAACAGGTTTTCTTTTTCTATATATAAGATCATGTCATCTGCAAACAGATAATTTTACTTCTTTTCCAATTCAGATGCCTTTTATTTCCTTTTCTTGCCTGATTGCTCTGGCTAGGGCTACTAGTACAAGATATAGATCATTAGGTTTCATCTTTGCTCTAGTGCATCCTATGTTGAATAGGAGTGGTGAGAGTAGGCACCCTTGTCTTGGCCCTGATCTTAGAGGAAAAGCTTTCAACCTTTCATTATTGAGAATGAGGTTACCTGTGGGCTTGTTGTAGATGGCCTTTATTGTATTGAGGTACATTCCTTCTATACCCACTTCGTTGAGAGTTTTTATTGTGAATGGATGTTGAATTTTGTCCAAGCATTTTCTATATTTATTAAGATGATCATATGATTTTATCTTCTATTTTGTTAATATGATATATCACACTTATTATATTATATAAGTTGAGCCATCCTTGCATCTCAGAGATGAATTCCACTTGATTATGGTGTATGATTTTTTTAAATATTTATTTATTTATTTGGCTGTGCTGGGCCTTAGTTGCAGCATGTGGGATCTTTTAGTTGCGACACATGGGATCTTTAGATGTGGCGTGCAGGATCTTTTAGTTGTGGCATGCAAACTCTTAGTTGCAGCATGTGGGATCTAGTTCCCTGACCAGGGATCAAACCCAAGCCCCTTGCATTGGGAGCGTGGAGTCTTAGCCACTGGACAACCAGGGAAGTCCCTATGGTGTATGATTTTTTAATGTGCTGTAGAATTTGGTTTAATAGTATTTTGTTGAGTATTTTTGCATCTGTATTGATCAGGGATATTGGCCTGTAGTTTTGTTTTTGTTTTAGTTTTTCTTGTAGTATTCTTATCTGGCTTTGGTATCAGGGTAAGCTGGTCTTGTAAAATGAGTTTGGGAGTGTTCCCTCCTCTTCAGTTTTTTGGGAAGAGTTTGAGAAGGATTGATTTAAGTAGAATTCACCAGTGAATCCATCTGTCCTATGATTTTCTTTGTTGGGAGGTTTTTTTATTACTTATTCAGTCTCCTTATTAATTAGTGGTCTGTTCAGATTTTCTGTTTCTTTCTCATTCAGCCTTGGTAGGTTCTTATGCCTATTTCTAGGAATTTATCCATTTCTTCTGAGTTGGCCAATTTGGTGGTGTACAGTTGTTCATACAAATGCCCTTCTTCTTTGCCTTGTTTATTACTGTGTTTCATTAGACCCTTAGATAATAATGCATTTATTCAACAAAATTATGTATGCATCTAGCTCCTAGAGCAGTGCTGACCATTCTGACTTTCTGGCTACCCGGGGAACCCCCCTCCCACCCCATATCTCATACTTTAACCTCTTAGATCATTAGATTTCATCTTTGCCCTTGTGCATCATCTGTGATGATTCTCCCAATTAATAGTTCTGTCTTAATGTAATAGTAGTTGAGAGCGGAACGAAGGCTCTGGAGCAAGACTGTCTGGGTTCAAATGCCAGCTCCACTGCCCACTTAGATTTCTTAGCCTTCATTCCTTCCTCTGTCAAAAGAGAAACAAATAATTTTCTGGGGATAGCTGTGAAAATTAGGAAAAACAGAGCCCTCTAATGGTTACTGATCTTCTATCTCCATAAGAGGGCAGGGGGGTGGGGTGGATGTTCTTTAGAGCAGGAAGGGGCTCTTTTGAAACTATTCTAAAGCCTCACTGGTTGTGACCTCCTCTGTGTGCAGATGAGTTTCATGATCACTCTTGAGTGTGGCGTGCTGTCAGGGATTCCTAGCGAGGCTAAATCTCCAGATTCCAGATGTTCACTTTTTTTGCCAAATGAAGGTAGACTGTTGCCTTCCTGCTTCATCCTCCACTTTCTTTTCTTATTAATAAAGGGAATGTGTGTTATATACTTGAATTAATGGCACTCTGGAGCATTTGTTAGGTATGTACAGGTGTTGGATGTTTTATTCGTATTGCATAGGTAGACCTCTCTTTTCACTAGGATCTTGGTCATTCTCCTGCTTGGGGATGCCTTTCTAAACTCAGCAAAGTGAACTTTCTGGTGAGGGGGACGTTTTTCATTAACTTCCTAAGAATCGTATTTCCGAAAAGGGGACTGAAATTGTTTGGAGTTATTTTTTTATATCAAATGGATTTAATATGGTTTTTTTTGTTTGTTTGTTTGTTTTTTGCGGTACACGGGCCTCTCACTGTTGTGGCCTCTCCCGTTGCGGAGCACAGGCTCCAGACACGCAGGCTCAGCGGCCATGGCTCACGGGCCCAGCCGCTCCGCGGCATGTGGGATCTTCCCGAACCGGGGCACGAACCTGCATCCCCTGCATCGGCAGGCGGACTCTCAACCACTGCATCACCAGGGGAGCCCTTAATATGTTTTTTTAATTGTGACTTTGAAGAGTTTATAAGTGCCAGAAAATTCCATCACCTTTGTTAAACTTCAAAGAGATCAGTATAATTAACATCTTAAATGTGCTGTTTGACATTTTTTCCCCCTTATTCATTATTTAAGCCTTTAAAAATTATCTTTATTTCATGTAGATGGTAAGACAGGTTTTACTTGTAAGTTTAAGTCAGTTTATGGCACGTAGACATTATGCTTTTCCTTCTTGGATTACAGGATATATAGTAATTTTTATATCTAACATGTTTCTAAAATGCAATTTTAGTTTCAGTTTCCTGTTTTATAATTGATTTTTTCAAGTATGTGAGGCATTTACTAGTCCAATTAAACTGTTCTTTTTATACTGGAAGCAGTATTCATTGATCAGTCTGAGAGAAAATTTAGTCATTAGGTTTGATTTTTCAAGTGTTTAAGCACAGAGTTATAGGGCAGTAGTTTACATTAAACTTTATGATTGAACATATACTTACGTGTGTGTATATATGCATTTAGAATTAAGGTGTTGGAAATTTGAGTCCATATTCTCATAGTGAGTTAGAGATGCAGTACAATCCATGCCCACCAAATCAAAACGAGGTGGTAGATTTCTGAAGAAGATCAATTACCAGTGCCCTTCAGCCTGTAATCTCTAAGCAGTGGTGAGGCTTCTGCTCATGCAGCCTACTCTTCCCCAGGACCTTCACAGCCTCATTAAAGAAGGAGAACCATATTGTTTTGCAAGTGTGTCTTCAAGATCATGATTTCACCTATTCTGGATAAATGTATGATTTACTTTGTTAATCTTCCTTTGTCCTAGCTTTTCCTTCTTTGTTGTTTCTCTAAGTTTTACTTTCTCTCCCTCCAGAAGGAAAGCACAGAGTAAGTAGAGGTACCCAATTGCCATCTGTCTCTCCATTCCAGAAGTTAAATCTTCGATATCACCACCTCAATCACGAGTTTAGTCATTTCTAAATTCATACGGAGAAGGTAGAGGTAGGCTGTGTCTGTGTTACAGGTTGGGTTGGGCGTGGTGGTGGTGGCCTAAAAAGGTCTACCATGTAGTTTAAAACAAATCAGAAACAAAAACCACACGAGAAAGTCTGCCTCGGAGTTTGTATTCAAGTGCGTAGATCTGAGGATTGAAAACATTTCCTTTTTTCTTCCCTGCTTGGCTTTTCAGAGCTGGGATGGGTTGCTTTGGAGCGGAGTGAACACTCATTCCCAAAAGAGGCCAGGCACAGTCTCGAGAGCCTTGTTACTCAGAGTGTAGAGCCAGGCCAGCAGCATCAGCATTGCCTCGGCCTGGTCTGAAATGCACACTCCTGGGCCACCCTAGACCTGCTGAATCAGAATCTGCATTTTCACAAGATCCCAGTTAAACTCATATGCTCATTAAAGTTAAGAAGTACTAGTCCAAATAAGCCTTTTCCAGAATGTTGCAGTGGGCTTGTAACCCACTACATATCCATACTGATGTAAATAAACAAATGATTGAACAAATAAATAAATGGGGGAGAAGAGACACAGAAGAATTCCAAATCTATGTAGTTACCCGCCCCCCTCCCCCAGTGCCTCCTTCAGAAAGTGAAGCTCACCTTCCCTCCCCTCATTCCTGGAGTGTGGGCTGCATTCAGTGACTTGCTTCTACAGGGTATGGAAAGAGACAGGAGAGGAGAGTAACTCTATGGTGGAGAAATCTGGCAAACACTACATCTCAGTTATGTGATCCAGCCTAATATCAACAATGATAAGACATGTTGATAGCGTGTGATAGCATGTACCCTTGTTGTGATATGATGAAAATGGCATGTCACTTGTCCTCCCCAAAACTCATAATCCTAGTCTAACAAACAAAAAATTCAGACAAACCCAAATTGAGGGACTTTTTACAAAATATCTGACCAGTACTCCTCAAAATTGTTAAGGTCACCAAAAACAAGGAAGAAGTGTGAGAAACAGTCACAGACCAGAGGAGCCTAAGGAGAAAGGAGACATGCCAACTAATATAATATGGTACCTGGATGGGATCCTGAAACAGAAAGAAGACATTAGGTAAAAACTAGTGAAATCTGAATAAAGTATGTGGAGTTTAGTTGACGTAATGTACCAATACTTTCTTAGCTGTGACAGATGAACCATAGTGATAGAAGGTGGTAGCAAGGAGGGAACTGAGTGAGGGATATACAGAAACTTTGTGTACCATTTTTGCAACTTTTGGGTACATCTAAAACTTACTCTAGTACATCCTGCTTCTCGTCCTCTCACTTAGAACAGATTTTCTTTCTCATAGAGTAGTGATAGGTAGAGGTAAGCATGATGTGTGTATTCAGATTGCCAGAGCCTCTCTGAAAGGCTCTTCTGAATGTCAATAATTACTGACACCTGACTTCATCCGAGTGCGGTATTTGGGCCTCGGACAGGAAAGTGGCAACAGGGTCCTCACTGTTGACTCCAAGCAGGTGTTGGTTGTTTTGCTTCTAAGTGGGATAGAACTAGGCTTCTTCCATTTAACAAGTGTCCTTCAGTAACTGAGACTGCCAGTTTAGAATATGGCTCTTTATCTTTGGGGGCATCCTAGTAAATCCCTAACACCAAATTCATGTGGGGAGAAGGACATTCATTCTGTCTGTTTTCAGCCTTAGAATCAAAGAGAACTTTGAAAATGAATTGAGCCAAATGGAGGCCATTGTTGAAGAAGAGGTGATTTTCATTAAAAGTAAATGTTGGCTCAATTGTCTCAGCTGCTGGTAGAAAAAAAATCATCATCAGAAGGGTCTTTAAAAAAAGAAGGGTCTTTCTTCAGGAGTATAGCAACAGTGTCTTTGTACCCGACAATCTAAACAGAAGAAGGCCTGCACTTTCTGAACCATATCTTTATATACACCAAATAAAGTGGAAGAGAGTACTGCTGGTTATGCGTAGAATCCTTGGAAGGGCAGACATAGAGAAGGGCTATTCTGTTTTCTACAAGTACAACGTTAACCATGCTGTAAATATTGGCTCTGGGAGTTTCTCAATGTTGATCTGGCTTCGGGAGCCGCCTTTAGTCCGATGGCTTGCAGTTGGATGGTGTTTTTTGTGTTGGGTTGTGAACACTGACACCAGTTTCACAAAATTCTCTTGCAAAATGCTTTTGCTTGCTTGTGCTTTGTTTTATTCCTGTTCTCGGAGACTGTGCTGGTACAGGCCCTGTGCTGATTTTCCTTTGCTGTCTTAGCACTGTCACCAGTTCTGTAACAGAATTAAAGGGATACCTCAATTTCCAAAAATAGAAGTTCAAGAGGTTTACTGCCCAGCAGAGGGAAGTCAAAATAACCAGCGTTTTATTTTATTCTGGCGTACAGATTTTCAGTTTCCCACATTGGGACCTTGTACGTAGAAAATGAAAACAGTTACAAAATATTCCTCTGTGTCAAGTTATGTTGAAGCTCACTCTAGCTTCACTTTATTGGAAATAATTTATTGTAAGGTAATAAATTCTTCTTTATTGGAAATAATTTGTTGTAAGGTAGATTCACCTTGGATATCATTCATTGACTGAAATGCCAGGCTCCCATGATAGAGTGGAAATAAGACCACAGTGCATTTACCATTTTAAAGCTAAAAAAGCATAAAGAGAAGATACCAGTTTTATTGTAGATACTTCATTCCTACTTGCTATGCAGTTTATAATCTTGCATTTTTTTTTTCTTTTTTTTAATTGAAGCATAGTTGCTTTACAATATTGTGTTAGTTTCAAGTGTACAGCAGAGTGATTCAGTTATACAGATACATATTTATATATATACATTTTTTCCTATTCTTTTCCATTATAGTTTATTACAAGATGTTGAATAATCTCACACTGTTTTAACTGCTTCATTCTTAGTTTTTTTGACAACCTGCATTATTTTGTGGATGGTGGATGCTGTATGGAAAGAGGTTTGAAATCTAGGCTTGACGTACTCTTTCCCCACTTTGTAGGTATTTGACCTGGGGCACATCACTTAAATTCTAAAATGAAGCGTAACCATCTGTAAAATAATGATAACACATAATTTGAAAAGTGGATATAAGGAGTAGAGATGTTATATGTACAAATTCCCGGTATAGTAGCTGTCACGGTATATAGTTTCTTTTTTTTTTTTTTAATAGATTTTGGTGCTATGTGACAATGCATTATTTTGAATGAGCAAGGGATTTAGCTAATGGTGCTAATTTTTTTTAATTTTTATTTATTTGTTTGTTTATTTATTTATTTGGCTGTGTTGGGTCTTCGTTTCTGTGTGAGGGCTTTCTCTAGTTGTGGCAAGCGGGGGCCACTCTTCATCGCGGTGCGCGGACCTCTCACTATCGTGGCCTTTCTTGTTGCGGAGCACAGGCTCCAGACACGCAGGCTCAGTAGTTGTGGCTCACAGGCCTAGTTGCTCCGCGGCATGTGGGATCTTCCCAGGCCAGGGCTCGAACCCGTGTCCCCTGCATTGGCAGGCAGACTCTCAACCACTGCACCACCAGGGAAGCCCGGTATAGTTTCTTAATACATGGTATCTATGATTTATATTTTTTATTATTAAAAATACTATTTTAGTTTAAAATACTAGTTTAATTTAGTTTAAAAATACTATTATGGAAATTATTTAACATTATCAAGAGGAATTAAAAAATAAATTAATGGAGAGCTATTGCATGATTTTTTTGGGTCCCAAATTCAGATGCTATTTTCTAGGTTTTTAGTCTGTTCCATTGAACAGTTTGTCTGTTTATGCACCAGTTGCTCACAATAGCTTTATAATATGTTCTACAATTGGGTGGAGACTAATTCCCCTTCATTATTTTTCTTTTTCAGTACCTGTGAACTTTAAATCAACTTGTTTAGTTCCCCCATCCTCCATTCTATTGATATTTTTATTGGGATCACATTAAATTATTAACCATACATAATATCTTTATTATGCTGTTGTCCTACTCAAGAACATGGTATGCCTTTCCATTCACTTGTCTTTTATATTCCTCAATTCATGTAGATTATATGTTTCTTTTTATATTTCTTATTACTGTTGTCATGAATACTTTTCTTATGTTTTATCATTTGACTTGTGCTGTTTTTTCCTCTTAAAATTGATTGATTTCTATATATATTCACTTTGTAACTATACTATTAGTCATCACGTTACACTTACTCTGTGTCAAACACCATTTTATGCACTTAAATATATTCATTCATTAAATCCTCGTTACAGTCCTAGAAAGTGAGTACTGTTTTATACTAAGGAAACTAAAACTCGGAGAGATTAAGTAACTTGCCCAAGTTCACACTGCTAGAAAGTGGCAGATCCAGGGTTTCAGGACCTATACTCCTAAGTTATATACTGTACCATGCTCAGTCACCTAACTCTCGTTTGTAATGATATCATCTGTAAAGATCCTTTGCAATATGTTTTCCATTGATTCTCTTGGGTTTTCCCCAAGGATATTGCATATTTTTGATAGGACTGTCAGTTTTCTCCAGATTTGAACATGAGTTTAATAGATTTACAATAAAAATTTTACTTTTTTAAAAAGGCTTTCACATGACAATACAATTAAATTCATATGAAAGAATAAATAGTAAGATAATAGACAAAATCTTTTTTTAAAAATTTATTTATTTAATTAATTTATTTATTTTTGGCTGCATTGGGTCTTCGTTGCTGTGCACAGGCTTTCTCTAGTTGTGGCAAGCGGGGGCTACTCTTCGTTGCAGTGCGCGGGCTTCTCATTGCGGTGGCTTCTCGTGGAGCACGGGCTCTTGGCACGCGGGCTCAGTGGTTGTGGCGCACAGGCTCAGTGGTTGTGGCACACGGGCTTAGTTGCTCCATGGCATGTGAGATCTTGTTTTACTTGTTGCACATTGGAGGGTGACCCTTCTGCCACTTTGTTATATAGTTTGGATGGCCATGGCCCATTTCCTTTTAGTGGCATGAAACAGGAATGCTGCATAGCAGAACAAGAAAACTCATGTTGTAGAAAACTCCCCTTCATTGATTTGGTGGCGATTTGAGGACCTTCACACCCTGCAATACAAAGTTCTCAGTGTGGTTAGAAACTTATGACCTTAGAACACCAGGTTTAATGGCCACTTCAACTTTAACTTTGTTCATTAAAAAGAGTGAGGTTTTTCTAGATTAAGAGGAAATCTCATTACTTTGAATTTTACTATTTTAGAATTTTGTTTTGTTTTTGTAACTCTAAGACTGCACACAAATTTACCTTCCTCCATGAATGTTCATTGCAAATGAAGCTTCTGAATTTTTTCAGGATCAACTTAACAGAAATGCTACTTGACAGTCATTTGTTTTAATGTAGTTCATGTTACTGACCATATTTTAAAAATAGACCAGCAGCTCTTTAAAAATTATTTCTGTTTAAAAAAATTCCTTGTACGTTCAGATTGGTCTTTTCCCAATTATTTTGTGTCTAGGAACTGTTGCTGTTTCTTAGATATTTGCCACTGATATGTTTAGCTGAGCACATCATCATCGTAGCCGACCAAGGAAGAAGTTTATATTATAAGGACGTGACAACAGGCAGTTAAAAGATGGGAGAATGTGTTTGGATGAGTGGTGACAAAAACCCAACACCTACCAACAGGTTATCTCAACCATCAGAAGTCCAGGATGAATTGTATATCCTCGGCCTGGGTCTTATAATCCATCACTGGCTTGGGTGGTAGATATTTAAACAATGGGAAAAGTTAGTACATAAACATAGCTGCTAAAATGACAAGTGATTTCTTAACGAACCAGAAAAGGGAAACGATAGTGGACCTTCTTAGCAAATAAGTTGCCAAATTATTTATAGAGGTTTGGGAAACAGATTGAAGCGATTTGGTCCATAGACAGTAAAACAGTTTTAGTTGGAGAAACCGTAAAGGTTTAATTCATTTTGTTTACTGAGGAGTTGATATGTTCAGGGGTGAGCTAACAAAAGAACCATGGAGTTTGAAAATCAGAGTCAATGATCTTTTCCCTTGTAGCAAAAGATGCACATTTTGGCTTTCTTCTTTTGTCTTCATTTTTATAAAAGCATTTTCTTACTGAATATTTTTTAATATGAAGAGGCAAATTATTTACTCCTGAAGTTTCATCCCTCCCCCCACAAAAAGTGAGGGCTGCTATTTGTTATATTATGAACACTCGGTATCTACTGTTAACATTTAAGTCAGTGTTGGAGGTGAGAATTCTACCATTTAACCACCAGTGCAAAAGAATGTTATAAATAATAAGAATTTATTTATAAGAATTTATAAAGATAAAGATAAATATAAAATTTTTATAAAGAATCTTATAAAGAATCTTATATAATGGAATCATTTGAGTTACAGTATTATAAGTTATTATAAAAACTATGTAATTAGGCATATATAAAACCTCATCAAGCTGTACACTTCAGATTTGGCACTTTAAGTTATATTTCAATTTTTAAAAAAACTTTAATTGGGATTGGTGGTCAGAGTTTAGGAAATATGTTTGATGATTTGGGGGGTTATACACTTTATAACGCTATGGAGAGGATGTTCTTTATCTTAAAAAGTTCTCCAAGGAATGAAACTGTGGTTAATTAAAAACAGGGAGAATATTTTTAAACTCTACCTTCAAATCGAGTATTTGGTACAATTGAAGTCCAATGGCTGAAAAAGAGTATGTTATGGACATGATTTTCAGCATTCACTTCAAAGCAGAAATGTAGTATTCATTAATCTTGTTCTTTGATTGTGATGTTAGCTCTTTTGTTACTGTTGAGTTTACCTTGGCCCCAGTGCTGGTAATTAAATGACACAGTGAAGATTACTGGGAAACATTAACTTGTTATTGCTAGTTGACATTGTGCTAAGGTTGATGGGAATTAGGGTTTATAAATAGCCTGGTCTGTGCATTGATTTAGAAATCTGCTCAGAGATGAATCTCATCATATGGACCATTCATTGTTTACATTTGAAGCTTTTTTTTTTTAACAGAGAGTGGATTCATCCTTTTGAAACATGTAATATTGAGCATAGCTGTGGTATACCCCCATTGAAACGTCTGTTTTCAATATTAATGTCTTGAATAAATTGGCTTCCTTTTTTTTTTTTGGCTAGGTTGAGTCTTCATTGCTGCACACGGGTTTTTCTCTAGTTGAGGCGAGCAGGGGCTACTCTTCGTTGTGGTGCATGGGCTTCTCATTGCAGTGGCTTCTCTTGTGGAGCACGGGCTCTAGGTGCGTGGGCTTCAGTAGTTGTGGCATGCAGGCTCAGTAGTTGTGGCTCGCGGGCTCTAGAGTGCAGGCTCAGTAGTTGTGGCGCATGGGCTTAGTTGCCCCGCAGCATGTGGGATATTCATGGACCAGGGATTGAACCCATGTCGCCTCCATTGGCAGGCGGATTCTTAACCACTGTGCCACGAGGGAAGTCTCTGGCTTCCTATTTTTTGCTCAGCTTTATTTTTCTGGATGTTATGTAAGTGATAATCTTTCACTTTTTAGAAAGGGTCTTACATTCTTTTCTATTTAATATAATTCACTTATATTTTAATCTAGAATAGTCTTTGTGCTTTGAAACTATGTTTTAAAGTAAGCATCCTTGAACATTTACAGTATTCAACATGAAACTTCTCTGTATCTAAGTGTTCCTGTGTGTGCTTGCCTGAAAGCAGGCCTGCTACTTGAATTTTTATCATGCACTATCAGATGCAAATCATTAACTCTGAGCTCTCCCCAGCATGACGGTGGAAAGAACACAGGGTCAAAGCAGTAATCCTTGAGGGATGAAAGGAAGTTGACTCTATTATGAGAAATCTAGGCAGTCAGACAAGGCCTAACAATAGTTTGTAGAAATCTGGCCAAATCACTGAATAATTGATTTCAGGCCAAGAGACAAACCCTAAATTTTCATTTTCTCATTCTCATTAACCTGATGGTTGGTGAGGGAAAGATATAGTGCTACGCAGGTAGGCTTTGAGACATGGAATTTTAGTGTGTTTGTTGTTTTGATTTTTTTTTTTTTTTTGAGTTGGGTGGTGCTGATCATTCAGTAAGGTTTAAATTGAGTTTCAGTTGAATGCTCAATATTGTGCTAATTAAGCACTGGGTGGATATAAAGCAGTATAAATTCATCACCAGAATCTTGCAGTATGACTGCAACAGAAAAACTAGAGTGCAGAATCACACAGTATTAATTTTAAATTAAATTGTCAGCATGGTTGGAGTAGGTAGAATCTTCATGACTAAAGCCTAAGTAATTCAGGACATCTGGCTATATGTCTTCAGATCTCTGGTTGTTAGGACACTGACAAAAACAGGAAGATTTAATAGGCTGTCATATGTTTCCCAAACTTACTTGACGCAAGAGTTACCTGTGAGCACTGTTTAAAATACAGTTTCCCAAATTCCTGTCCTGAAGATTTTGATTGTGTAGATCTGGAGTAGGACTCCAGAATCTACCTCTTTCATGTGCAACATAGGTGATTCTTATAATCAGACAAGTTTGGAAAACAGTGGGTTAAGAGTAGAAGAGAGGGATTCAATATACAAAATCGAGTTAATGTACGAGACAAGTGATTCTTGTGTCGTGTCCAGGAGATAACAGAGGAGATTTATGCCCCAAGTGATGGATATCGTATATCACTAGGTAATTTGCCATTGAGGTTAAAGGACCATGAAAGCAATAAGAAAATCTTGACATTTCTAAGCGCAACTATTTAATGGGCAAAAGGTGTTCTGGATTTCATTTCATCACTTATTTTCTCCCCAAACTTGTTCCACTCTAGGAAAGGTGCTCCTGGTTGTTCATGTGGAGAGCAGTCAGGCAGACATGAGAAAGGAGGAAACATTTGAAATAGCAGCTTGGCAGATGCAAGAGGAGACTCTTCCAAGTTTAAAGGGCAGCTGGCAAGACTGCCCAAAGCCAGGAGTGGAGGAAGCGGGAGACTGAGTGAGCTGTTTAGTAACACAATGTTTTGTGGTCAAGATCAAGGGGCATGAAGTAAGAGTTGTGGGAAACCAGGGCAGAGATAACAATAATAATTGCACATGACACATCTTATAAGGATCAAGGAGGTCAGCAGTGCACATAAACCCTTGGTCCTCATCCAGAGCGATAGAGGGGAGGTTGGTTATATCATTTCTGTTTTACAGCTGGAGACCAGGAGGTAATGGGAGAGGTGTTTTGCTATAGATAGTGAACTTGAGAAGGAAGTAAGAACACCAATAAGTTTTCTGACCTATAGTGTTGGGTTGGATAAGTGTTGGGATGATGGAAAAGAAAAGGACTATCTTGATGTTGAGATGGTGAGCTGGTGAAATTTTGAACAGATTTCAGCATAGGTAAAAAAAAAAAGAGTTATCAACAGGTTAAAAAGGTGGTGTGGAATGGGGATAATGAAAGTGTGAAAATGTTGAGAGGTTTTAGCTGTGAGCAAAGAGAAGGTAGATATTGTATGGGAAGTAGAGTTGATGATTGGGCACAAGTTTATGATACAAAGCAAACTTTTGTACCTCCTTAAGATGGCTTTTAGATGACATATAGATCATAATAATAGTCTCAACCACGTCTTCTCTGGTGAGCATCATACTTTTTAAAGTAGTCTACAGTGGAGAAAATTTTCAAAAATTAAACTTTGTCAGGACTTCCCTGGTGGCGCAGTAGTTAAGAATCACCTGCCAATGCAGGGGACACAGGTTTGATCCCTGAATCGGGAAGATCCCACATGCCACGGAGCAGCTAAGCCCGTGCACCACAACTGCTGAGCCTGTGTACTAGAGCCTGTGAGCCACAACTACTGAGCCCACATGCCACAACTACTGAGCCGACATGCCGCAACTACTGAGCCCACGTTCCTAGAGCCCATGCTCCACAACAAGAGAAGCCGCCGCAATGAGAAGCCCGCGCACCGCATCGAAGAGTAGCCCCCACTCGCCACAACTAGAGAAAGCCTGCGTGCAGCAACGAAGACCCAACGCAGCAATAAATAAATAAATAAATAATTTTTTAAAATTAAACTTTGTCTAAGAATTCATCCTACAGTGGATTTATATCTACTATCCATCATAGTAGAGAGACTGGAAAAGCAGTGGACACTAGGAAAGCAATAAAACAGGTCTTCACAGTGAACTATATTCAGTGTCTTGTAATAACTTATAGTGGATAAGAATATATATGTATGTATATGTATTGGACTTCCCTGGTGGCCATTGGTTAAGAATCAGCCTGCCAATGCAGGGGACACGGTTTCGATACCTGGTCAGGGAAGATCCCACATGCTGCAGAGCAACTAAGCCCATGAGCCACAACTACTGAGCCTGCGCTCTGGAGCCTATGAGCCACAACTACTGAGATCACGCACTGCAGCTACTGAAGCCCGTGTGCTCTAGAGCCCGCATGCCGCAACTACTGAGCCCACGTGCTGCAACTGCTGAAGCCCACATGCCTAGAGCACGGGCTCTGCAACAAGAGAAGCTACCACAATGAGAAATCTGATCGTGACAACTAGAGAAAGCCCTCATGCAGCAACAAAGACCCAAAGCAGCCAAAATTAAAATAAAAGAATGTGTGTGTGTGTGTGTGTGTGTGTGTGTGTGTGTGTGTATAACTGAATCACTTTGCTGTACACCTGAAACATTGTAAATCAACTATACTTCAATAAAACAAACCAAAAAAAACCCCAAAAAGGTCTTTACTGTCTGCTCATATGTTCCAGTGTCTCAATGTCACTTGAGAATTTTTCCTTTCCCTACAGTTGGTACCATCTTATGGCTTGCCTCTAATGATAGACTTGGCTATTTTTAATTAGCACCTGATGCTAATTTTTTTTAAGGATTAAAAGAAATCAAAATGAGGTTCTAAGAGCATCTAATTAATGCAGGCTCACAATACCAGTTGGTGCACTAAAGTAAATGTGTAGTTCACCCCCAAGGCTTTGAATCGATGAGGAACTCTGTAATGCAAGAGTTTAGAACACGCCCCAGAAATGACACTGAATACAGTATTACAGTATTGAATATTGGTGACTTGAATATAGGGAATCTTTAAAAAAAATTTTTAAGTTTTTTTTTTTTTTTTTGCGGTACACGGGCCTCTCACTGTTGTGGCCTCTCCCGTTGCGGAGCACAGGCTCTGGACGCACAGGCTCAGCGGCCATGGCTCACGGGCCCAGCCGCTCCACGGCATGTGGGATCTTCCCGGACCGGGGCACAAACCCGTGTCCCCTGCATCGGCAGGCGGACTCTCAACCACTGCGCCACCAGGGAAGCCCCTAAACTCTTAATTATTATAAAGTGCATGTAAAAGTTCCATCTTAACCGGTACGCGGGCCTCTCACTGTGGCCTCTCCCGTCGTGGAGCACAGGCTCCAGACGTACAGGCTAAGCGGCCATGGCCCACGGGCCCAGCCGCTCTGCAGCATGTGGGATCTTCCCGGACCGGGGCATGCACCTGTGTCCCCTGCATTGGCAGGTGGATTCTCAACCACTGCAGCCACCAGGGAAGCCCCATCTTAACCATTTTTAAGTGTGCAGTTCAATAGTGTTAAGTATATTCGCATGTTGTTGACCAATCTTCAGAACTCTTTCATTTTGCAAGAATGAAACTTTATACCCATTAAACGACTCCCTATTTTTCCCTTCCCTCCCAACCCCTGGAGACTACCATTCTGCTTTCTGGTTTTGACTACTCTTGATACCTCATGTAAGTGAAGTCATACAATATTTGTCTTTTTGTGACTGGCTTATTTCTCTTTGCATAATCTCCCCAAGGTTCACCTATGTGTTAGAATGTCCAGGTTTTTTGTTTGTGTGTTTGTTTTGTTTTGCGGTATGCGGGCCTCTCACTGTTGTGGCCCCTCCCATTGCGGAGCACAGGCTCCGGACGCAGGCTCAGCGGCCATGACTCACGGGCCCAGCCGCTCCGTGGCGTGTGGGATCCTCCCAGACCGGGTCACGAACCCGTGTCCCCTGCATCGGCAGGCAGACTCTCAACCACTGTGCCACCAGGGAAGCCCAGAATGTCCGTTTTTAATGGCTAAGTAATATTCCATTGTATGTGTCTGCCACATTTGTTTATCCATTCATCTGTCATTGGACACTGGGTTGCTTCTACCTTTTGGCTATTGTGAATAATGTTGCTATGAAATGGGTGTACTAAATATCTCTTTGTGACCCTCCTTTCAGTTCTTTTAAATATATACTCAGAAGTGGAATTGCTGCATCTTATGTTAATTCTATTTTTAATTTTTTGAGGAAATGCAGTACTTTTTTTTTCATAGAAATGTAGGGAATCTTAATTTCTTGTTTTAGCTACACAGTAACTTCACTGGGAACCTTAATGGTTTGTTTCTTGGCCTCATTCTCCTCCAGTATGAAGAAGTATTGTGCATAAACTTACGTTTTCTCATTTGTAGTCCTCCACTATGTTGTGGATACCTCCACTCTCTACATACCATCACACCCCACTCCTATTGAAACAGTTAAACCTCCTAGTTTTTCATTGTTTATAGAGATCTGAGAAATAAGAAGACCCAGTTGGTCATGGGGAGTAACTACCAATTGTATGTATGCAATTCCAAATCCACCCTGGTCTTTTTACTTGTGACTTTTTCCTAATTAAAACTCCACATTCTTCAGAAAGTGAGCCTTTCCTTTATCCCACTTTAGTTAGATCTTTCATTAACTGAATCTCTATGTATTTGTATATAGTTTGCTAGATAATAAATCTCATTTGTTGGTATTTCACTTTTTAAGTGAAAATTGATTTTATTTTATATTAGTAGAATTACATAGACTTGCTGTGTAATTACATTAACTTGCTAAATCTGTGCGAAGTTAAGGAATAAAAGATAGAGAAAAACTATTTACAAATTGCCTGTTGAATAGTATTGCCTTTTCTGTCAGTGAACATGTGCGCCGGAGTGAACAGTGAGCTGTGAGATGGAAATGTACTGTCTCTTTAGTGTCTGTCGCTGTGCTGAATGTGATTCAAGGTCATTTTCTCTGTATACAGCGTTCACCCTAGTCTTGGCTTTAGACCCTACTCCCACAGAGGATGTGACCGTATTGTACTTGTATGCTGTCTCTTGAAATAAATCATAAGCTCCTAGGAAGTAGAGATTATCTTTCCTTCTCACCCTGCATTGGATCAGGAGATGATGCCTTCCCATCTGAGCAAATATAAACTCTTTATTCCACAACCTGGCTGAGCCACAAACATGGCCCTCCACTGAGCTTCACATTCTCAGTAAATGGCACTATCATTCACCCAGTTTCTCAAGAAACCTGGGGATCAAATTTTCTTTAGCTTGGTTTCCAATCCATCAGTATATCTACTTCTCTACTCTCAATCTCTACACCACTATCCTTGTCCAAGCCACCCTCATCTTTTGCTTGGACAACTACAGTCACCTCTCCACTTGTATTCTTGCCCCCTTCATTCTATTCTCTGTATCAGGCAGAAGGACCTTTTTGAGACACAGATGAGATTGACTTAATTTCCTGCTTAAAGCTGTTTAGTCATTCTCAGTCTTAAAATAAATCCAAACTTCTTATAAGCACCAGAATGATCTGACCAGCCTGCCTCTCCAACCTCATCTCATACTGCTTTCCTCCTTTCATTCGACTCTTACCCCTGGAACCTCCCACTGATACCCAGGCCTTGTCCTGCACCAGGGCCTTGATATGTGCTGTTCACTCTGCCTAGAAGAGACATATCAACAATATAATATTTGCTGAATGAATGAATGAGTCAGGATCTTCTTTAGGACATAGACAATACTACGTATCAACTTCCCCAAAGTAGGTATAATACATGGTATCAGTGTATAGGTTTGGATGCCTAGTGCAGTTGTTCTCAACTGGAGGACAGTTTTCCCCAGAGGGGTCACTTGGCAGTGTCTGAAGATATTTTTGGTTGTTGTAACTGGTGGTGTGCCATCAGCATCCAGTGGGTAGAGGCCAGGAAAGCTGATAAACGTCCTATAATGCACAGGACAGGATCCACAACAAAGAACTATCTGGCCCCAAATGTCAGTAGTGCTGAGGTTGAAAAACCTTGCTTTAAACTAATACATTTGTGTTAGGAGAAGTCAGTTTTAGTAGCTCTACTGGGCCTTTCAGTCTATCACATTACATAAAAAGCCTATTTAAATAATACTAGGAAAGTGAATCCCCTTGATTAAAGACTACTCTCCTGGGCTTCCCTGGTGCCACAATGGTTAAGAATCCGCCTGCCAATGCAGGGAACACGGGTTCAAGCCCTAGTCCGGGAAGATCCCACATGCCACAGAGCAACTAAGCCTGTGCGCCACAACTACTGAGCCTGCACTCTAGAGCTCGTGAGTCACAATTACTGAGCCCCAGTGCTGCAACTACGGAAGCCCGCATGCCTAGAGCCCATGCTCCACAACAAGAGAAGCCACCAGAATGAGGAGCCCGCGCACCGCAACGAAGAGTAGCCCCCGCTCACTGCAACTAGAGAAAGTCCACGTGCAGCAACGAAGACCCAACGCAGCCAAAAGTAAAAATAAATCAAATAAATTAAAAAAAAAAAAAAGACTACTCTCCTATCCTCAGGGATTGTGTGTTATTTCCGTAAGAGTAAATGCCCCTAGTCCACAAGCTTACGAACCAAGATTCCCCTGTTGGTGAGTATCTTACTCACTTCCTCACAATGCTAAGATGAGCTGCCTTTCCATTTGTTTTTCCAATGGTAAAATGATCACTAATCTCCAAAGTCGAAGGCATCTCTCTGGACTTGGTGAGACCCTCTTCCTCATCCACCACTTCAAAGGTTTCTGAGTAAACTCCTTTTTCATTATAGCTAAGATTCTACCAGTTATGGCGACATGATTCATTCTATTCAATCAATGGTGAAGTTCACCACTGATTTCAAGAAGATTGGAACTAACTACAATATTACCTGTTTTTAAAAATCAAGAATCTATGGAATTTTAAATACATGCACACGTTAACACACATTTCATACAAGACTACAACATAAGACTGTAAGCCTTCGCTGTATAAAATATGCAGATATTATCCATTTTTTGAGACTAATATACGCATGAAAAGATGCTTTGCTTCCTTTAAATATAAAACGAAAGCAAAATTGTCAGATTCACCCAGGAAATGACCTGAGTGGAAGCTAAAGTATTTGTTAAACTGTTACCTGGTTTGGGTCATTTAGGAAATACTTAGGAAAATAAGAATGTGCTTACTTAGCTTATTTTTAAAGCATTTGCCTCTCTGAGGCAGGAAAATGGAGCTGGAAAGTTGTACCTCTAGATATGCAAGTTTATGGAGCATGGTCTGTTAGAAAGAGTATCAAGGATGAAACCCTTGAGGGTCATAACTAATAGAGCTAATATCTTCAAAGGTCACCAAATTATTCTTTTGACAACACTGAATGGCACAACTTACCCTTAGATGTAAATCACAGATGCTGACAAAGAAGGGCAAACTTGATAACAAGTACTGTGCTTATACTCCTCAAAGCACCTGAGGGATAATCATTCATTTTTCCTTGCCATACAGTTGGTCATTGTTACGAGCTGTAATAAGATGATTAGTCAGAAAGCACAGTTTCTGGGAAAATTATGAGGGACCACTAAGAAAAGCATTGCTAAGGAACAGTACTGCAGAAGGCAGAAGTCCAGTGGCCAAGCAAAAACAACTGCCAAAAAAAGAGCATAAGCAGGTACCACAGAGGGGTAAAGAAAGCAACCGAATAGTGCAGAATCAGGAGAACATAGATACCCCAGATGGATGAAGAGGGGTATCTATGTTACGGAAATAAAACAGAATCCCTGAGGATGGGAGAGTAGTCTTTAATCACAGGGATTCACTTTCCTAGAGTTATGTATTTAGTCTCCTTTCTACACCAATACTGAGATATGCTTCAAATGCATAGCAAAATTAAAGTCACACATAGGCATGCATCCATTAATAAGGATGACTAATTTTTTAAGAGTAATTACGAAGTTATTTTTGCATCAGTTATCTTTTAGAGTTTACAATACCCTCATGAGATGAGTTATATTATTAGCTCTATTTGATCGATGAGGAAATTAATTAAGGCTCAGAGAGGTTAAATAATTTTCCCAAGGTCCCCAGCTAGGTCTTGACTGCAAAGCCCATGCTGTTACAGTAGGCCAGGGTTTCTCCAACTCAGCGCTCTTGACGTTCCAGGCTGGATAATTCTTTGTCGAGAGGGGTTGTCCTGTGCATTGTAGGATGTTTAGCAGCATCTCTGGCCTCTACCTACTGGATGCTGTGTAGCTCTTCCTTTCACTTGTGACAACCAAAAATGTTTTTAGACATTGCCAAATGTCTCCTGGAGGTAAAATCACCCTGGTTTTAGAACCACTGGTCTAAAGGCTGAAGTTTCCAGTATAAATTTATTGGGTAGTGAGAGGAGTATCCTGTTGTCCTGTCGCAGTCAGTCCCAATATTTGACTGGGAGGGCTTGTTTATGGGGAAAATTTTGTAACAACTTTTCTTAGAACTTTCCTAAACCTGCTCCTCATAGCCTTCCAGCAGTATAGTGAAAGGGGACAGGCCAAAATGGATTATGGGTGGTTACCCAGAGAGTCACTGTCTCATTCAGCCACTTATTCAACAAAGAAACGTAACAGTTCCAGGGAGAGTGGTTTCATAGAGGCGCCAGTGTTCGAGCTGAAGTAGGTTTAGAGGGTAGATTATGAGTTTTCTCAAGATGAGCTTGGGGGATGATGAATTCATGTAGATAACATGACATGTTAGTGGGCTCGGAATAGCAGGCTGATGGCCCAGGCCGTAAACATGTACCAGTCTCAAGGACTTGCATTCATTGGTCATCTTGCTTCTTAAGCCAACCCATTCGCAAGCAGTCTTGGTGTTTACTTTCACTACTGAGTTAACTATTGCCTTGGAAGTACTGTTTATCTCAGCCCACTTGGTAATTGCCTTAAATTTAAAATCAAATCAACAAACTTTTGCATTCCGGTAAGGCTCTGTAGGAGATAAAAAGACATGGTTTACATAAAAAGATAAATAGCAATCAAGGCAACATATCTTAGGTGCCAGATGAGTGGTTCAAATAATAAATACTGTAGGATGAGAGGATGGAAAGATGGCCACAACCTAAAATTGTCAGGAAGAGCTTCACAGAGGGAGTTGATGAGCTGAGCCTTAATGGATTAAGTAGAAATAATATGAAATCTTTATAACAAGGGACCACACCTTGATTAATGCGAACAGCATCCCATGTAAAACAATGTACACCTTTTAGATTGTAGTACCATCTAGTCTCATTATTTTGGAATATGTCTAATAACATATAAAATCCAGTTAGATGCTCATCCATGATGATTGTGCAGAAATCATTGTCAGCTCAGCCAAGAAAACTCATAAGCAAAAAGGGTTTTCTGATCTCTCTCAGGGGTCAGCAGAGGAGGTTCATAAAGATTGGTTTCACTGTCCCTTGGCTTCAGTTAGACCTCCTGGAATCACCCTTCTCTGAACAAAGGTGCTCAGGGGAAACCAGGCTCGAGAATGGGAGAGACCTTACTGCAGCCGGTCTATGTGACTCTGGGCATTGCACCTTCTCAGCAGGGTGGTGGAAGGCACAGTTAGCAAGAAGTGCTACAGAGGCTTTTGCTTAAGACACTGCCTGGTTTATTTCACAAATCCCAGCCATCCAGTAGACTTTTATAATTCCACATAAAATGGATATAACAGATGTTCCTGGACTTCGCTGCTGGAGGTGTTGAATGGTAAATGAACAAACAAACTGGGGGAAGGGGGAAGCACCCAAATCTCCATTCCTGGGGACTTAGAGGAATCATTTTTTTCCTTCCTCCATGTGAAAATATAAACAGTTGCTTTATAAACAGTTGTCACTTTTTGACTTATAAAGATTCACTGTTTTTTCCTTTTGTTTACTTTGATGACCTTTGAAATTAGCTGCAACCCAAAGAGTCAAAAAAACTTTTTTTCCATATCCATTTTTCAGAAAGAGGAGTCTCTGTTAGCATAGTGTGCTGGAAGCCAGAAGACTCCCGAGGCTGGCTCCGGCCCGGTTCTACGTTTGCAGGGCCTTTTGCCCCAACCCCCTCACTGGGCAGCAGGGAGTCACGTGCATTACCAGCCTGAAGGCTAGATGCTGAAAGCCAGACACTTTTCTGTGGGTCAGACTCTTTGTAAGGCACATTTTACAGCTGCTCTAACGTCTGGGAAATGCAAGTTATTACAATAACTCTGCATTTCCTTCGGCTTTGTTTGCTGAAGACAACCCTGGAAATAATTCCTTCAGCTCTCTCTGCAGCTCGCCCTTCCCTACCTCCCTGGTGGCCAGCCTTCTCCACCCTCAGTGGGTCTCTCCTCCAATCAGCTCTTCCACCCACGTTGGGCACAGATCTGAACAGTCAAAGGAGGAGACCAAAGGAGCCTTGGAAAAGTCAACATCTTCTCTGTGATGTGTTGAAAAGTTCCTTTTCCTTGATTTCTGTCTCTTGGTGAAAAATGCCACATAGCCACCTGTCCTAATAATTAGTATGTGAATTTTCATAGTGAGTTTAAAGTTAGGGAATACATGATAAAAAGGATATTATTTTGTTTTTACTGTTTCTGATTCCAAAAATAATGCTGTCTTCCTTTGCGGTAATAAGAAAGTTTACATCTCGATTGCGGTGGTGGTTACACAAATCCATGCATGGGCTAAAACGGCCCCCTCAACCCCAACACACACACCAGTGAATACACATAAAATATGGCAACAACTGAATAAGGTATATAATCTAATTAACAGTAACGTGACTGTCAGTTTTCTGCTCTGGATATAGTACTACAGTTATATAAGATGTCACAGTTAGGGGGAGCTGAGTGAAAGGTACAACAACTCTATTTTTGCAACTCGTTATGAGTCTATGCAGTTGACACTTAACAACTCGGGGGTTAATCAATGTATAATTGTAGTCAGCCCTCTGTAGCCAAGATTCCTCTGCATCCTTGGATTCAACCAACCCACAGACTGTGTAGTACTGTAGTATTTACTGCTGAAACAGGCTTCAGTAGTTGTGGCTCACGGGCTCTAGAGCGCAGGCTCAGTAGTTGTGGCGCACGGGCTTAGTTGCTCCACGGCATGTGGGGTCTTCCCAGACCAGGGATCGAACCCGTGTCCCCTGTATTGGCAGGCGGATTCTTAACCACTGCGTCACCAGGGAAGTCCTTACAACGTTATGTTTAATGAGTGTACAGCTTGGCTAGATGTGATGGGATACTTAGTAAGAATGTCCTGTAATTTTTTCAACTGGTCCTGTATTGATTGTTTCTAAATTTTCCTGTTATCATAAGTGTTGCTTGAGATTATCCTTGGGCACCTGCTTCTTTGCCCATACCTGTAAATGCTTCTGTGAGATCAATTCCTAGAAGTGGGTATTGCAAGATTGAAGAAAGTACATGTTTTCCATTTTGATAGCAACTGCTACGCTTCCAAATTGCTGCTTTGTCTAACAACAAGGGAGACCATTTGTATAGAATACATTGTATGTGCAACAACATGGCCCTGCTGGTTACCCCCCAGAAAGGTTGTAACAATTTCTCCTCCCACCAGTGATGAATGAGAATGTCTGTTTCTTTACCCACATATTAAGGCGTCCTGCCCTTAAAAAAAATTCTCTGTGAATTAATATTTTTCCTTTAAAAATTCATTGTTTGAATTGCCCTTCCTTAAACATTAATGAAATTAAACATGTCTTCATATGTTTATTGGCTATTTGTATTTCATCTGTGAATTGCTTGTTTATATTCTTTGCTAAACATTTGCAGTTCCCAAAGTGTGAGCCAAAGCGCTGTGGGATATTTTAAATTTGGGGGAGAAGGACAATGACACTTGCCATCTGTGAGATATTATGTGAACTACTAGCTTAAAGCCATTTACAGTTATCAACATTAGCTCACACTGCATTCATTTTGATGATTCTGTATGTCTTTGCAAAGTTGAGTATTTGATAGTTGCTGGAATAAAGAGCTAGTACCATGAGAGGGACTTCCCTGGTAGCGCAGTGGTTAAGAGTCCACCTGCCAGTGCAGGGGACACAGATTCGATCCCTGGTCTGGGAAGATCCCACATGCCACGTAGCAGGTAAGCCTGTGTGTCACAGTTGCTGAGCCTGCGCTTTAGAGCCCGCGAGCCACAACTACTGAAGCCCATGAACCTAGAGCCCATGCTCCGCAACAAGAGAGGCCACCGCAATGAGAAGCCGGCGCACTGCAACGAAGAGTAGTAGCCCCTGCTCTCCGCAACTAGAGAAAGCCTGCGTGCAGCAAAGAAGACCAACGCAGCCATAAATAAATAAATGTATACACTACCAAATGTAAAATCGATAGCTAGTGGGAAGCAGTCTCATAGCACAGGGAGATCAGCTCGGTGCTTTGTGACCACGTAGAGGAGTGGGATAGGGAGGGTGGGAGGGAGACACAAGAGGGAGAAGATATGGGGATATATGTATATGTATAGCTGATTCACATTGTTATATAGCAGAAACTAACACACCATTGTAAAGCAATTATGCTCCAATAAAGATGTTTAAAAAAATTAAAATGAATGAATGAATGAATGAAAAGCACAGAAGCTTAAAAAAAAAAGAACCAGTACCATGAGAAAAGCCATGTGGAATAGGAATGAGGGTGGTAGAGTCCAGCAATTCCAAGGCTTGGGAAGTTATAAAGTATCCAACGGGCATACACATCCCATTAGTAAGTAATTGTGGTTATTCAAGAATGAAATAAAGATATTTTTTCTTTCAACTTACGTGTATTATTTTTTCAAAAAGTTGTTAGGGCATAAATACTTATTAGGTTGTTTGGACCTAACTACTTAATAAATGGAACTGTTAGGTATTTCTTTTGGCCTAGGGGCACCATGAAAAGATTATTGAGGTGCTAAGGGTGCTATGAATGAGGAAGTTTGTAACTCCCTGGCGTATTTCATTCAGTTACTTTCATTTTTGTTAGTAATTTGCAAGAGCTTTGTTCCTTAGGGGCATTGGCAAATATTTTACCCCTGGTTTACCTGTACTTTGGAATATTCCTAGTAGTTTTTGCTGTACAAAAGATTTCAGTTTTTATGTTCAGTTTATGTTATAAATACATCTTTCTTTACTTTTTATTTTTTTACATTCATGGCTTTGTGTTCATTCTTAGCCTGTTTTTACCTAAAGACTGTAAAACATTTTCCTGTTCTCTTCTACTATTTTTATAGTTTCTTTTTTCTTAGCATTTGATTATTTTCTCCATCTTGAATTTATTTCAGTGCAAGGATTTGGGTACAGATCCAAAGAACTAGTTGGTTGTCTTAATACCATTTATTGAATAAATCAATCTTTTCACTACTGCTTAAATGTCACTTTTATCATCTTCTGAACTTCCAGGGAGTTATTTCTGGACCTTCTATTCTCTATCCCTCCTACAGCGCTTACTGTTTTCTACCTTTAATTTTAGTTACTTATGTATATATCTTATTTCATGCACTAGATCATAAGCTCTTTTTATATTGATTTCATCTCTAT
Source organism: Delphinus delphis (assembly GCF_949987515.2). Taxonomy (NCBI): domain Eukaryota; kingdom Metazoa; phylum Chordata; class Mammalia; order Artiodactyla; family Delphinidae; genus Delphinus; species Delphinus delphis. The sequence continues at coordinate 55,350,960 of NC_082694.2, forward strand.
GTCCTATAGCTGTTTTCTTTTCTCTTTGACTTCTCTCCCTCTCTAAATCTTTTTATTAAACTTCTGTTATAAAATTTTAAATATACACAAATGTAGACAGAATAATATAATAAATCCCATATACCCATCACTCAGCTTCGACAATTACTGATTCATGACTAATTTTGTTTCATTTATACCACTGCTAACTCTCCTCTTTCGGTATTGCGTTAACTGTCTTGACTGAACAAATTACCAGTTTTATTTTTCATTAATGAGTTTTGCTACATCGGAGAGTTCCTTATTGATCTCAGTATTGTCTTTAAGGAAACTCAGTAGTTTGAGGATCCAGATATTAGAAAAGATAAATTATCAAGCATAATCAGGCTTCTCCTAAAAAATTTAAACTGGGATTAATTTTACAAATGAATAATTCATAATTTGAAAAGTGTTATACATAGCTCTTCAGAAATGTGTCTGTATTCTAAAGCTAGAAACTCTTTAGTTGGAACAGATTTTTTTTTTTTAACTTTAATACATTTATAAATTAATTTATTTATTTATTTATTTATTTATTTATTTATTTATTTTTGGCTATGTTGGGTCTTCGTTTCTGTGCGAGGGCTTTCTCTAGTTGCGGTGAGTGGGGGCCACTCTTCATCGCGGTGCGCGGGCCTCCCACTGTCGCGACCTCTCCTGTTGCAGAGCACGGGCTCCAGATGCACAGGCTCAGCAGTTGTGGCTCATGGGTCCAGCCGCTCCGCGGCATGTGGGATCCTCCCAGACCAGGGCTCGAACCCGTGTCCCCTGCATTGGCAGGCAGATTCTCAACCACTGCGCCACCAGGGAAGCCCTAGAACAGATATTATATCACTGTTTTGGAAATTGTTAATTCTTTATAAGCAAGCCTTTGTTTGTATGTTGGGTTAAGACTGACTACCTCTAAACCTCACCCTTACCCAACAACTCGGGACCCTTGACACTTCTTCTGGGTGATGGAACTGCTCACTGCACTGTCAGATTTGGAGCACAAGGCCAGAAATGATCCAAGACAAATGTATACTCACTCTCTTATTAATACTGTGTATTTCCCCCCAATCCCATTGTGTGGGGAGAGTTTAGAGAGATGGCTCTTAGCACCCCAGCTGCAGCTGCAAATACAGGTTCTGCTCCTGCCACCCTGGCAAGGGGGCAGGGTGCAATTCCACATCAATACGTGCTCTGTTTATTGAGTCTCTCTTTCTGCCAGACAAAGCTGTATATCCCTGGAGTCCAGGAGCTATGAAGAACAGACATAGCCCTTTCCTTCAATGAGCTATGCTCCAGGAAAGGGAAATTGTGGATCGATAACCATGACGACAGGATTTAAAAAGTTAAAAAAAAGAAATGAAATGAGCTGTTGGGCCCTGAGGAGGAAAGTCTTAGGGTGGGGATAGGAGGTGGTTGATGAAAGCTGAGGAAGGCTTTATGGAGGAGGTGGTATTTAAGCTGGGCCTTACAGTATGAATGGAATTTCAATAGGCAGAGCTGGAAGAGGTGTGGGGAGAAATGGAAGGAACATCCTGGACAGAAAAGCATTGTCAGGAATGGGAAATCATCCCTCGTGGCCACATAATAGGTCCATGAAGTGGAAGAAGTAGGAGGTAACACTAGAAAGGTAGGTTGAGCCTTCCGTGGCCAGCAGATTATTTTAGGACACTGGAGATCATTGAAGGATTTTGAATTTGGGAGTGATACGATCAGGGCTTGGCTTTAAGAAGAGTTGCCTGCAGCCATGTGTAAAATAAGTTTTGGAGGCAGAGACCTGTCCTTTCAGTTGTTTTCATCATCTAAGTGTAAGGTCTTTTGGTTCCTGAACTAGAACAGTGGGAGTGTTACTAGAAAGGAGGGGATGTGTTTGAGACACAAAGTGAAGTTCCAGACCCCTGCAGACTTTGTGTTTTTGTACATTTTAGTCTTTAAAGATATTCATGGCCTGTTTCCCAAGCCAGAGTCAGCCAGGAAGTAATGACACTTTGTAATTAGCATCTTTTTCCTGGCAGCAGCAACACAAGGCAGCTAAGTGTCACCTTTTGGGAATTCTCCCAGACCTTTCTAAGGATCTGTCCTCATCTGATAAACGGGTTGAGGTTTGGGGAGAGTAACCACTTGAAATGCTTCCTGACCTGCCCTCCGGCCTAAGGTTAGATGGGTAAGTAGCCGTGGGTGGCACATGCCCACTAAGCCCATTCTTGTAGGGATGACCAGTATCCAAGGGTCACGCCTCCAGTCCACCCTGTGACCCTCCAAGGCTGGTAACAAAGAGGAGTGTGTGGAGCTCTCTGTACAGCTGACACAGGCAGGCACATGCGCCCGGCAAGCACTGTGCTCTGCGCCACGGGACCCAGAAGCCCGTGGTCTAGTTGAGGATAAGATGAGTGCGCCTAAAGCAGGAAGTCAAATCCTCAGCCACGTTGTAATGATTAGAAGTGGCATATAAGTTAGAGAGCTCTTCTCTCTCTTACTTTCCCAGCTTCACCCTCACCCCAACACACATACATAGAAACACAATCTGCCTTTTAAATAATTTTTGATATATCCGTTTCCTGGCAGTCATAACGATTAGGCATGTTTCTGTGAATTAGAAAGTTTAGATTCCTCCTTCAGCCATCTCCCTTCTCACCCCACCTCCTTTCAGTCTGACTTAAAGCCATAAAATACTTCTGCCTGCCTCCCTGCCTTTAGTTCTGTTTGTATGAATTAAGTCGACAGGATAAATATTCGCATTCCCAGCCACAGGCTGAAACAATGTTTGCCTGTTCTGCCCAGTGAGTTGAGAAGAAAAGGGGGCCTGACATCACCCTATACTGTACATTCCCGGCATAGATCATTTATTTAAGTCCCTGAAAAAATACAGATGTTTTACCAGCCGAAATAAAATCCTGTGTAAACACTGGGCTTGGAAAAATGTGGCTCTGACTTAGCTTTGGGGGTTGGAGCAGCCCGGGGAGAAGGCCAGGAGGCAGAAGAGCAGATACAGAAATTTTATACTCGGCTGAATGTGATAGGGGCAGAAGTGTTCGCCCCCAGTCTGCATGCTGCACTAGAAGACCAGACTTTGTTTTTAAGGAAGTACAGCTGCAAAAGGGGATAAATTTGTTGATCTTTGGAGTTCGGGATTATTCCTGATTATGATACCTTCACCTCATTTATATCTGACCTCTGAAATGAGCATCCCTTTTCTTATTGGGGCTGTCCTTTCGCATGGCCTGTCTAACCTGGTCCTGTTATTGCTGGATCCTGCTGGTTTTTGGAGCTCAGCTGCTGTTGATTTTATAAAGGGGAAAATTGCCTGGAAGCCATGCTTAGTGAAGAGGAAAACCCATCTCAGCGTTGCATTCCCAAACAGCCATATATCATCTTGATCTTGTCTAACACAAGTCACTATTTTAGTCCAGCAGCATAAACCAGACATACTTTACTGGTGCAGCACAAGTTTTTTCAGGGATCTGCCTCATGACTCTTTTTGGGCCTGTGGCATTTATTCAAAGAGCATTACATTTGCTCTGTGGAGTCACTTTTAAGATTCAAAGCTGCCAGCATGGACCCCATGCTTTACACAGATGCTTGGGGCTCCCCTCAGTCTCTCTGTGTTTAGAGTGGGGATGGGGGTGGGCAGAGGCTAACTGTTCTCCAGACTTTTCTTAGATCCTCCTGGAGTTTCATTAAGTCTTTTGCATCTCAGGGGCAAGAAGTCTTAGTCCGCTCTAGCTGCTTCCTGATCACCCCCTCCTCGGGGCAGGTGTGACCAGCTCATCTCTGGGCAGTCCCAGGCCTCCTGTGATAGTCATGGGTGATGATGTTGCTTTGCACTTGGTTGTTTTCTGTGTGCTTTTTGTCTCTTTCTGACCGGGTCACAGCTGTTTAAAGTCAATAAAGCTTTCTCCTGTTGTCTTTTTTTTTTTTTTTTGCTGGACACACCCCTAAGTCCACTCTAACCTTTCTCCAAGGGGCCTGCTATAGCTGGAGGTCACCAACAGTCTTGGTCTGTCCCAGTGTGATTATTAATAGAGCTCTTTTTCACTCTCAAAAGAATTCCTGATTTGGAAGATAAATTACCCTAACAAGCCTCACATGGATATTCCTGACCAAACTCATTAAATCCCCCTCCCTCATTCCCAATCCTGCCGCATATTCTCGTGATCCCTGTCTTGAAGCATGGCCCTCGATCCCCAGCTGCCTGAGGGAAGGTCTCCTTCCTGACCCTCAACTCCAGGTCTAGAGCAGCTGCCAAGTCCTGCTTCTTCAGCCTCCAAAACATCTCTCAAATGTACCCTTTCCTCTGCATTCCACTGCTGCCATCGTTTAGATTGGGGAGGAGTGATGGGGGGTGTCACAAAAGCAAATTGTCAGATCTTCTCATTTTTCAAAAGAGTTTAGACATCAGGGTGATTCTGATGTGAAACCTCCCAATTCATAAATGATGATTTCAAAATACTGTGTAGGCCGAATGAAACATCTGCAGCCACTTTTGGTCCACGAGCTCTTCTTGGTTTCCAGGCTCCAGTTTCAAACGTCACCTTTTGTCTAGACTGGCAGTAGTCTCACTCACCCTGCCCCTTCTGGTCCAGCCGCCTCACTGCCCCTGGCCTTTTCTTTCCGCATTACAGATCTGATCACATAAGAGCTCTGTCTGAGGAGGTCTTTGCTGTCTCCAGAACAGAATGCACATCCCTCGATGCTGCCTTTGAGATCCTTCTTTGTCTGACTTGACCCATCTCCAGCTGTGTCTCCTGCTACCCTACGCACACCCTGGCTGTGATATTGTTACACGCAACTATTTGCTGTCCCCTGAGCAGTCCCAATATTTTTTTTTACTTAACGGGTTTTTTTAGAACAATTTTGGATTTATAGAAAAAGTGAGTACAAAGAGTTTCCATGTTATTCCTCTCTTCCCCAGCCCCTCTCCCCAGTTGGCTTATTAATAGCATGCATTAGAGTGGTATGTTTGTTACAATTAATGAACCCATATTGACACATTATTATTAACTAAAGTCCATAGTTTACCTTAAGGTTCATTTTTTTGTTGTTGGCAATACCAATGTTTTAATACTCTTTAACAGTTTTTAATAATTCACTTTCCTCTGCTTGCATATTCTTTCCCCAATTCTGGCAAGATTCTTTTCAAGGCCAAATATGAATCTCATATTTGCAAATATGATATTCCTGCAAAGCCATCTCTGTTTATTTTTGGAATGGGGGCTGGAAGGGAGGGAGGAGACAGAAAGAGAACTAGCATTTGGATCAGGTGCCGAGCGTGTGCCAAGTACTCTACATATATATTCTTTAAAATCTCTCTACAGTCCTGTCAGATAGGTAGACATTATTATACTCTTTACTGCGAGGAAACCGAGGTTAACAAGTGGCCCAAAGCCCCACAGCTAGGAACTGGGTTTCCACCCAAGTCCTCCTGGCTCCGAAGGCTGTGCTCCTTGCCCCGCCCACAGGGCTACATTCTTACTACTGGTCCAGCCTCCCTGCCTTCCCCACTGGATTAGGAATCTACTAGGGTTAGGAATCCACTGAAGTGAGGAGTGCGTATTATTCAGCTCTGTGTTTCCGCTCCTAACATGGGGTTGGCACCAACAGCAACTCACCAGACCCATGGGCACGTGTCTTAAAGGCAGAGTTAATACAGGAAGGGGCATCCAATATCGACATCAGTTCAGCAAATGCTTGTTGAATTCCTGCTCTGCACTGGATGTGGTGAAGGGTGAGGCCACGCATAAGAGCAAAGTGATGGCGATGCTATCGTGCAGGTTATAAATCCCAACCAGGCAGCATCTGGGAAATGATTGGTTTTCTGTTTATCTGCAACTAGAATGTAAGCTGCAGGAAAGCAGGGATTCTATGTGTTCTCTGCTGCAGCCCCTAGGACAGTGCCTGGTAATAATAGTTGTTTAATAAATATTTGTGGACTGAATGTTGGAATCCTGTTGCAAATTTGAGACACGTAAAGTGACACTAAACTTCTCAGAGTTCTCCTGTTCTCAGTCATCATCCTCCGGTCTGGCAGCTGCAGTTTCTCTGTGTTTGGTTTGATACAGTCCTGTATTATAGGCTGTTTCCAAGTTATCCCAGGCCTGGGCTTGACCACACTCTTTGCCCAGAAGTTCTTCTGGACCAGAACTTCAGGAAAGGACGGGAGGAGGATGAGCTGCCTCACCCCTACTGTCCTTTCAGAGCTGATGGACAAATGATCCTTCCTGGGAGCTGCCTGGAGCTCCCGGATCTGACCTTGGACCAGAGTTCCAGGGGCCTGGCCTCACTTTTGGACTGAATGCAAAGGATGGCCTCATTTTTCTTGAGAGAATTAAACCCAGCACTCTTTTTTTTTTTTTTTTTTGGCCACCCCATGGGGCTTGTGGGATCTTAGTTCCCCGACCAGGGATTGAACCTGTGCCCCCTGCAGTGGAAGCACAGAGTCTCATCCACTGGACTGCCAGGGAAGTCCCAAACCCAGCACTCTTAATGCCATATGAGGGTAATCATATTTTCAAATATTTTCATTAATTATCTTGAAGGAAAAAGTTATCTCAAACATAGTAACCTGGGGCTTCCCTGGTGGCGCAGTGGTTAAGAATCCGCCTGCCAACGCAGGGGACACAGGTTTGAGCCCTGGTTCGGGAGGATCCCACATGCCGCGGAGCAACTGGGCCCGTGTGCCACAACTACTGAGCCTGCGCTCTAGAGCCCACGAGCCACAACTACTGAGCCCGCGTGCCTAGAGCCCATGCTCTACAACAAGAGAAGCCACCGCAGTAAGAAGCCTGTGCACTGCGGCGAAGGGTGGCCCCCGCTCGCCACAACTAGAGAAAGCCCACTCACAGCAACGAAGACCCAATTCAGCCAAAAATAAAATAAATAAAATAAATTTATAAAAAAAACAAAAAACATAGGAACCTGTTTCATACATTTGCTCATAAGCCTTTTTTCTCCTCTCCCCTCCCTCTGGCTTCTCTGCTCCTTCTCCTCCCCTGCCCCCTGTTTTGCTTGTCTTCTCTGACCCTGTCTTTCACTCGTATTACTCTGTCTCTCCTACGTGCTTATTTCCACCGAGGTTCTTCTAAGCGTACCTCCCCCTCCATTTGTTCCATGTAAATAGATCGCTCTCCGTTCCTGGTGAATAACCAGGATCACAATTGTTGTCTGGTTTGTGCCCAAGGTGACAGAATTGATGGACTTGTAGGCCGATTTTCATAAACCAGAGCTACCAAGCGTTTCAAAAACAGCCTTGTTTTTGCCAAGTAAGGTGAGCAAATATAGGACTAAGTTTAAACATCCATCAGGAGTTATTTTTGAAGTGATTGCTTCTAAATGAGAGGCGTTTGAAAATCTCACGGCTTTCTTTACAAGTAAATTCCAAAGTCATGTATTTTGCTGGTGTCTGCTGATTAATTATAATCCTGTGACACCATGAAAAGCCCTGGTGGTTGGTTTTGTGCAGCTGTGGAGAGAAGTAAAGCTAGGCCCAGTGGCTTTGCCAGCTCTTTCAGGATGCTGGGGATTCGGGCAGAGGGAGGTAGTCTTTTCACTCTGGCAGTCATCGCATAAGAACAGAAGCCCCGGCCAGACTCATTGCTCCAGACTTCACGACGGGCGGTGTGAGTCCCTGTGGGGAGTGCGGTGAAGTAGTGATGGTTGATCGGTTGCTTCTGAAATAACAGATCAATTATTAGAGAAAGCATTTGCAGTCTCCACATGGGGACTTGTGTGCCTTCTCCTGTACAATTACTTCCATTTAGGAAGAAAAAAATTTTTAATAGCAGTTACATAAAATAAGTAATCAAAATTTCCTTTGACTCTCTAAACCACAGGTGCTCAGCATATAGCAGATCTCTGACCCGGGAAAACCTGCCAGCTCATACCCATTTAGAGTCTGATGACTCTGGATCTCTTATCTTGGCCTCTTGGTTTTCCTCATTGCTTCCTTCTGTATTTAACTCTCAAGTCCCTCACTGACAGGAAAGAGAGAAGAAAAAGTTGAATCTTGTTACTTAGGTAGAATCATGTGCCGCTCTGGTAAAGGATACAATAGGGAAAGAAAACAAACTGATGATTAAAATAGACTTTCCAAGTTCTTGATGTGTTTATCTGTGCTTGCTTTGCTCCACCCTCCTCCTCCCCTTGATAAGGGCACTGAAGGATTTCTCTGACATGTCTTTTCCCTTGACACTGGCTAAGGTCAGTGGATCCCATTTACGCCCTTGTCCACTTTTGTTCTCTGCTGCAGGTTTGTACTTCTCACAAAGGCCTTGTTGATGTCATCACTGAGTGAACCCAAGATACACTTACGTGCACGTGCCAATGCGCGCGCACGCGCGCACACACACACACACACACACACACACACACACGGCCTATGGCACGTGCTTGCTGGAATTGTGGCCTTCATTCTAAATATAGGCTGCTGGAGAGATACAACAGGATTTGTCTTTCTCTGCTTAATTCTGATATATAATGTCATGCAAGAATAAGAAAGTGGGGTGTGTCTGCAGTGCTCCCTCGGCTCCTGACATCTCAGGGAAGATCTAAAAAACCTAAATAGTTTACAGACATCACTGTCCACTGTTTGCGAAGGCAAGCATCATTGCGGCCTGCTTCTTTAGCCAAGCATGTTGTGATAAACCCCAAACCAGATTAGACTCACAGACATTTGATTTTTCCTGTGTAGTAAGATTTTGACTTTAAAAAGTACTTTTTTTTTTCCATATGAGACTGCTAAGATAGAGAAAGATGTTTGCATTTCTTTGCTAAAATCAATTTATAGGTTGTTTGTAACTAATAAGCTCTTGGCATCTAATGACTGGTCACAGAGTAATCTTCATTTTTTGGACTTGTGCGAGGAACCCAGAGCACAGGTACAGATGAAAGACGTTGGTTTTTCGCCACCTGCTGTGTCCTCCAAGACCAACATGATTTTTCTGCAAAGAGACCAGAGCCACATTTTGCAGGTGTCTGTTTTCTTTGAGGGGAATGTTTTAAGGAAACCTAAAAGGGAGGAACTGGACATTTAGGAAAAATATATTTTCACAGCAGGATATTGCTTTTTCTCTTTTTTTTGGTTTAGGTTTTTCATTTGTTACAAGCCTTCTCAGACTCCAAATACAGAATGAATACATACTTTCAGCAGGAGCTGGCTGACGTCGCTGTTTGTACTAAAGCCAAAATCTGGCTGGCCAAGAGGTATGTTAAAGCCCCACGTGAGCATGGAGTTATCAGGGGTTAGGAATACATTGGAGAAATGCTGTTTCTAGTTGTGGGAGTTTTTTGTTTTTTGTTTTTTTTTTTTTGCGGTATGTGGGCCTCTCACTGTTGTGGCCTCTCCCGTTGTGGAGCGCAGGCTCCGGACACACAGGCTCAGCGGCCATGGCTCACAGGTCCAGCAGCTCCGTGGCATGTGGGATCCTCCCGGACCGGGGCACGAGCCCATGTCCCCTGCATCGGCAGGCGGACTCTCAACCACTGTGCCACCAGGGAAGCCCCTCGTTGTGGGAGTTTTAAAAGTCACTGGCATGAGTTTTCTAAACTTATTGGAGTATTTATCTCTTTTTTTTTTTTTTTTTTTGCGGTACACGGGCCTCTCACTGTTGCGGCCTCTCCCGTTGCGGAGCACAGGCTCCGGATGCACAGGCTCAGCGGCCATGGCTCACGGGCCCAGCCGCTCCGCGGCATGTGGGATCTTCCTGGACCGGGGCACAAACCCGTGTCCCCTGCATCAGCAGGCGGACTCTCAACCACTGAGCCACCAGGGAAGCCCAGGAGTATTTATCTTTTTTGAACTTTGGGTTGTGGTAAAGAAAGAAAAATATTTTCTTGACAATTTTTCTAAAACTGCTGTGTGGCTGGGGTCATGTAATATGGCTTTTTATCTGTCCACCAATCAGCTTGTTTTTATGAATACCTGCTATGTGCCCAGCCCTGTGTTAGATATCCTAACAATGAAAGGCAGTAATTGACTAAATCATGTGGTACAAACTATCAGGTACCATTGCAGCTCAGAGATGAGAGATTGATGTTAGACTTGAGCAGCTGCAGAGGGGCCCAGAGCAGGTGAATAAGAAAACGACATGCAAATTGCCTTTTTGGGTAGGTAGTAGAGAAGATTGAATAAGCAAGGCAAAGGAGAGTGGATACGTTTTTTTTTCTTTTATTCATCCTTGCCATCGTTAGTTTTTTCTGAAACTTAGAACATTTACCATGTGAAAGATGGAGCAAAAAGAATTTCTCAATTTCTCTCGAATACACAAGGAGTCCTCTCTGTAACACTCTGTTCAAAATCTGTGTTACTGCAAGGGCCTCCCACCCACTGCTACATCCTCTGTGATTCTGGGAGAAGGGGGGTCCAGCAGAGGCCCATAGGCTACCACATTCCATGCTGTGGTATATTGCCTTTGATTAATAATTAGTATGTTGGTTGTCTAACATAACAGCCTCTTTTTTATTTTTCAAAAAATGTGCTTTTGTTCACTTTTGTTGGTCTCCCATCTTATATGGCAAGACAAGCAATGGTTAATGTGAGACCCACAAATCAGTGTAATTCAACAAAGTCTTGTGAGCGAGCATAGACTACACGATGGCCGCTGTGTTAGGAGATGTAGGGATGCAAAGGTATAGAAAGAATTAGTCCTGGCTTCAAGGAGCTCCCATCCAGGTGGTGAGAAGATGTGTAAATAAATAATTTTCATCGAATATGGTGAGTATGATAACAAATGTATGTAGTAGGTACAGGAGTAGCCCGGCATTTGGAGGGTGGATGCCTTCAAGAGTTGGGAATTTTGCCAAGTGGCCAGGGTAGGGCAGGGTGTTCCAGGCTCAGGGAATGTCATAGGCAAAAACATAGCAATATGAAATGACATGGTGAGTGTGGAGAACTAGAAAGAAGTTAGCTCTTCTGAAACCTAAAGTATAAGGTATATGTAGCAGAGAATGGGGCTGAGGAGATATGTGGAGGCCGCTTGGTGAAAGGAAAGCAACCCAGTGAAGAATTCCTCAGTGGGTAGAGATGTGAGTCTCCATGTTTGTCTAAACACCTGTATCTTTGGCCAGAGATAGTGATGGGGAAATTCTCTAGTATCTGAAATGCCAGTAAAGTGATGGTTAATGGTTAGCCTCTCATTTTTAGTACGATTTTTGTTTTCTCTCTTTTATTTAGAGAACAGGAGTTCATTGACTGTTCATAAACTGCTCCCCTGAGCCTAGTATCATTTGGCTTCTGTGTGGCTTTTAGAGAACTTCCCAAGATGGCTTTTTTGAGAGAACAAAGAATTGTGATCATATTTGTACTCTCATCTGTTTACCAATTAGTAGGCCTGGTCCTCGTAGCTATTATTTCTGGGGATCAGGAAGTCAGGGAAACGATCCTATTGAAACCCCTGCTTCCAGCCAGGACTGCCCCAAGACAGAATCTGAATCTCCTGTTCTTAAAGTTCTATAAGGAAGGAATTTCTGCCCCCTTAGTTTGCTACCCCTGATAGAAATTCATCATCTGTTGGCTTCCTGAGTCAATTCCTGCTTGTTGGCTGGGAAGGAGGAGATAGAGTAATAGGCCAGCGATCTGAATGGGCCTTCATGTTGTGCAGTTCCCTGTGATGGATGACAAAGCTGCCATCAGCCCCGTCTTCAGCTGGAGAAGTCCCCCTGGCCTTCTAATTGCACTTAGAAAATTGCAGTTTTCTAATCAGTCTTTTCATTATTGTCTGCATCCACCCTTCCCCCCCCATTCTCTGATTTTCCTCCATGATTTTCCAGCCCTAGAAAACAAAGGCATGAATCACTGAAATTCACTGGGTTTCCACCTTCTTTGCCCAGAGTCCAGGAAAGCCACTTTTATGTTTCCAGTACAGTCAACTCTTTATTATCCAAGTGTGAACTTTACACTCCGTGGGTGGTCTGTTAACACCAGGCTTCCTCTTGCTCCCCAGTTCACTTTTACCATATTAAGCAGGATGTGTTCAGAGCCTGGAATAGAGTTTGAAAGGAAAACACGTGGCCAGAACACAATGTATCCCAAAGCCACGTGTCAGTTTTTCTGGATTATCCACGTCACTGGCAGGATAACTTTGAGTTTCCTGAATAGGAAGGTATAGAATCAGATATACGTGATGAAGCCTCAGCCTGTTGCACGCCTGCCCTGCCCTTGAGGTCCTCAGAGAGTGTTGTCCCAGAAGATGTTTGTCTGCACCGGGAGCCCCATGCTCAGATGAGCCACTTATGGGTCCTAGTGGGCCCTTCTCAAAGCCAACCCCTGACTTACATTCTCACATTCTTTTCCCCTGAAAACCATTACAATGCAGAGCATTCCAAATTTGGCTGCTGAAGACGTTCCTTTATGTCCATAGAAATTTACAAAAGAAAGAGGAATAAATGTTCTTTTGTGCCTACTAAGGATTTTCTGTATCTTTTTAGTATAGCTTGAAATGTCAGTGTTATTGCCAAAAAAAAAAAAAGTCGGTTTAAATTTTAGCACTAACACCTTTTTCCTTCTTCAATTTATGTTGATCATTAGCTTGAGTTTATTCAGTCCAGTGTGTACAAAAACATTAGTGAGAATGTAATTTATTTATTCCCCAAAAAGGGGTTTAAAAAAAAAGTACATTGGAGCCATTGGATGACCAGTTCCGTTTTTAAATTTTTAACCCCGAAATTGAGGGCATATAAAATAAAGACTTTTGTTATATATTTGTGTTTTGACTTCGCAAGATTAATAGGGATTTATATGAGGTGATTAAGCAATAGCCATGGATTTGTTGGGGAATTTTTGGTGATGAATGGCCAGCTGGCAACATGGCCCGAGTAGGGGACTGGGCTTCTGCTCTTACAGGCCGCTTTTCATTCCAAGATGTCAAAGCCTTTATGGAAATCAGCTGGTTAATCCTTCAAGTCCCTTCCTTCCCCTTTTTCCTCCATCCCTCTCTCCTCAATCCAGTTTACTGTCTCTCTCCTGGTGCAAAGGCAGTTTACCAACTACTGAAGGAGAACTAAGCTGACCCAGGCCAGAAACTGAGTGAAACTAGGGGTCAGCTGGTGGCCTGGCGAGGCTGACTGTGGGAGAGGAGGTCAGTGCAGCCCCGCTCGAGGCCCTGGCTGCTGCCCTTGCTACAGATTCCAGCTCTTCTGTCCCAGCTGGATCACAGGTCCCACCTGAATAGGAAGGACTTTTAAAAAGCCCTGTCAAGTAAGAGAAAGAGGAGAAAAGATTTATTTACTTTGATTGAGAGTTGGAATTACTGTTATTTTGGGCTTAAAATTTTTCAGAAATCAATTCAGTTATCTAGCGTCTCCTTTGGTTATAAAAAGAAAAACCTCTGTGTGTGTGTGTGTGTGTGTGTGTGTGTGTGTGTATGTGTGTATGTGTGTGTCCTTTTAGTAAATGTGGTAAACTTAATGGACTGTCAGATTCCATGCAATGGATGATGTGATGACCAAGAAGAAAAATGAGTCCTACTGAATTTTTTTCACATTTTTTTCTTGACTGTCAGTGTAGTTTGTGCTCATCATAGAAAATTAGGGAAAAGAAGAGAATATAAGTCTACTCTTACCAACATCTAGTGGAACCCACTGTTATTGGTTAACAGTTTCATGTTATTTACTTCATCTTTCTTCCTATGCTTTTTTAATGTAGTTGAGATTATGCTGTATATGTGTAAGCTGTAGCTTACTTTTTCCATTTAACAGTATCGTGAAAGCATTTGCTCTTATTGAAAACTCTTTATGGTGTAGCTGCTATGGAAAATAGTATGGTGTTTCCTCAAAAAAATTAAAAATAGAATTACCATATGATCTAGCAATTCCACTTCTGGGTATAGACCCAAATTAATTGAAAGCAGAATCTTGAAGAGATATTTGTACATGTTCTAGTTGCATTATTCACAATAGCCAAGAAGCAGAAGTAACCCAAGTGTCCATTGATGGATGAATGGATACGCAAATGTGGTATATATGGACAATAGAATATTATTAAGCCTTAAAAATGAGGGAAATTCTAACACACAGTACCACATGGATGGACCTTGAGCACATTATGCAAAGTGAAATAAGCCAATGACGGAAAGACAGATGCTACATGATTGCACTTATGTGAGGTTCCTGGGGTAGTCAGATTCAAAGACTCAGAAAGTAGAATGGTGGTTACCAGGGGCTGGGGAAAGGGAAATAGTTAGTGTTCAACTAATAGAGTTTTAGTTTTACAGTATGAAAAGAGTTCTGGAAATTGGTGGTACACCCATGTGAATGTGCTTAACACTCCTAAACTGCACACTTAAAATGGTTAAGATGGTAAATTTTATATTATGCATATTTTATCACAATTTAAAAATTTTTTAATAACAAACATTAAAAAAACTCTTTGTACGCTATCATTCCTCTAAGGTTATCGTCCTGACTTCTTATAATAATTTTTTCTTTTTTGCTTTGCTTTCTACTTTTACTGTCTACGCGTTGCCAAAAGTAAATTGCTTTTTGCCTGGTTTTGTAATAAGAAAAATATCTTTGAAAACATCACTTGTTAAAGGTAGCATATTTTTGTCACCTGAATAATCAGGCATTAAGTTTACCTTACCATTGTTCCATTACTGGCCACTCAAGTTTATTTCCCATTCATTCAACAAATATTTATTAAGCCCTGCTGTATGCCAGGCTATATTAAATACAGCAACTGCTTATTAAAACCCCTACTTTAGTGTAGAGAGGGCGACAAAACAGAGTCTCGTCAAATAGAATCATAGATCTAGAACTTTAGAACTGGAAAGAATCATAAAGTTTGTTGTAGTCCACTCCCATCCCCATGCATATGGGAAAGTTCAGCCCAGAGAGGTTGGGGGATTTGCCCATTTTCACACAGCTGACCAGGGTGTAACAACTACCTGACAACAGCTAACGTTTGTGGAGAGCTTAACTCCCTGCTCCTCATTGGGTTCTTTCCGCTGGACCCCATTGCTTCCATCTATCCAGTGTTTTTACGTCAGGGCTTTGAATGGTGATAACTGAAGCATTTTCTAGAACAGTGCTTCTCAGATCTGCTCATGAATCACCTGGGGGCCCCTTAAAGTGAAGACTTCCCTTCAGTAGGTCTGGGGTGGAGGCTGAGATCCTGCTTTTCTGACAGGCTTTAAGGTGATTCTGATGCTGCTGGTTCTGAGACAGTATTTGAGGGCCAAGGGTCAGAGAGCCAGCCCCTGTGAGCACCCAGCTCCACCCCGCCCGTTGAAATACTCCCATCTTCACACCCTCATTCTCAGGGCTTGTGTCTGGAGCTTGGAGCCGTGGGAGAGGGTGAGGCTCCTGAAGGGGTCAGCCCAGAATCCTTCCTCCATCCACCTGGGATGACCTGCACTGAGGGGGACCGCATGGCCCCAGTGCTCTCTACGGGAAGTCCACACTCCCTTGTCCGGGCAGCCATCCCAGTGGACTCAGTGCCTGGGGTAGGACCCAGGCTTTGTTGGCATGCAGTGAATATTTATCATTTTGAAAAATAACAGTCTGATATTCTGGTGAGAAAAACAGCCTCTCAAGAATACAAGAACAGGTCCCAAGGTTACTAGGAAATCAACCTTGGGAAATAAATTTTTGAATAAAACAGTGCTGATGGAGGGAAGAGATGATGGAGGGAGCTTATGTTTGTTGAAGACCTCCTCTTTGTGCTGGATCTAATGATTTGTTACCCCAAGTTAATTCTTATTTGCAGAAAGTGTTAGCTGTATGATCCATGCACTTCCTATCCCGCTTCCCCATCAGTGCTCCTGGCGCCCCCTTGTCACTCCTCCGTGTGCTTCTGCATCTCCCTAGTACTGCCTTCCCTGTCCATCCCATTAGCCATACTCTCATGTGCTCTCCCCATTTTCTCTACTTCTTACTGGTCCCCCCACTAAGCTGAGGTGGTGTGAACCTGGAAGCCTGGGATTTAAATACATAAGGAAAATATGCTTATAGAGACAAAGCTAGGGCTGGCTTTTGTGTGGCAATCCCAGTTCTGCCACAGCAGGTTCTGTGGCTAGCTGCAGAAGTCCTGGTTTAGGGTTCTGTTTTGCTTTACAGCTGAAGACAGCAGTTATTTTCTAACCGCCAGATTTATTCACACGAGAGACTCCACTTCCCAGGCAGGAATCCTGGGACTTAGGTCTGATTCCATTTTCCCACTGTCCCTTAGCCCTTCCCAAATCCCTCGTGCCTTCTAGACCAGTCCTCTCCCCAGGCAAGAGGTCCTTCTTTCACAACTGCTCCGAGGGGCCCCAGCCCTTTGCCACAGCTGCAGGTTGCGTTTCATTCCCATGCTGCTGAAATGAATCCAGTCGGGGTGGGTTGTTAAAATATTCAGATGATCATGTGGCATTTTAAGGCTATCATTTGTGGTCCCTGCCAAAACTTTAAGGGAAGCAAGCCTTAACAGGGATGGTTACTTACATAGCAAGTTTCCAGGCATTGCTGGGGGTTGGGTTTGCTTTGGGTTTGTTTCTTCTACGCTCTTTTTCTTTTTTTCAAAGTAAAAGTTTCCCCAGTACTCCCCTGCCCCCTTTTTAATTGCTTTTCTTTCAACCCCCAGATTTTATTGGGGAGGGAGATTCTCATCAGGACCCCTCTTTAATCCCCCAGCTCAGCCTATTCAAAGTCTCTTTGAGCCTCACACATATTTGAATGATGAGAGAAATGAAGTTGGTGTATTTTAGACCCAAACTTGTTGACATTTGTTCACTTCCCTTTCAGACTTCTCAGGAATGTTCAAGGTCATGATATCTCGGGATGAGATCCTGTTTGTATTTTTAAAAACAGAGAGAGACATTAAGTTAGCACATTTCAACCCAAAGCAATGGACAAGGTGCAAAACATTTTCTTCATTGGATATTCCGTTTAAAAATATGTTACGTCTTAAAAGAATAAGCTGTTTAAGAAGTGAAGCTTGAGAATATAGGATATACTTCTTGTTGACAGACCAAGCTTATGGAAACTAGTCAGGTAAAAGCAGTCAGAAATGATCAGTATATTAAACTGTGCCTTTGAATAAGTTGCCCAAGATCAAAGCTTCTTCCTATTGCGGTGAGAAATAAAGATAGTTTGTTTATGCAACTGCACATCAAGAATTCAACCCCCAACTTTCTACTTTTAAATATAGAAATCTGCAGACCTAACCTAGAGGTAGTAATTAGTTTGATAAAGGGCTCAGAAATATCTGTCTTGCTCCACTTGTAGCTGTTGGCTTCCTGGGGTATTGTTGTTGGAAGATTTGGGCAGTGTTGTCATTGCCCGGCTTGCAAGGGATGCAGGCTTTAAATGGCCTCAACACATTTTCACAGTATTATGTAAAACTCTAATATAGTGGGTTATTTTTTTTTTTTCTTAGCATGTGACATGCTTCATCTTTTGGGTAAATCAACACCTTGGTTACCTTCACTGAGCCATTCCCAATGAATCCAAGCCAATTCAGATTCACAGACAGTACAAAGCAGTGTCATAGGCACAGTGGGGAACATAGAGATGAGTGATATTGTCCCTATTTCAAAAACCAAGTGAATAAGACAGGTGTGGATTTAAGTAACTGTAAAGAAGTAAGAATTTAGTAAGTGCTGGAATGAGGTCAGACTGTATCACAGGAGCCAGCTAGTAGGGGTTGGAATGTCAAGGATGTGTTGGAGAAGGGAGAAGTCTTTAAAGACTAGGTGAGATTTAATTGTTGGATAAGGTTAATTTTCATAGATTGGAGAATAAGTGAAGTTATAGTGGTATAGAGCCTATGTTGCTAAGTAAGTTGTGAAGGTCTCATTGCCCAAGTACAAAGGAAGGAATCTTAGTACAGTGCTCAGCATCATGGGGACCACCTAGGCATATATAATTAAGTCTGTATTATTGTCAAAGTTTAGCTATGATCCAGTCTAGTTGAAAAGAGCTTATCCATGTGAAACAACCAACAATGACATTCATGTAGAATTCTAACTCTGTAGTACATATAATAAGTATACGAATTCAAAAAAGAATGTGGACTGGGATAGCCAGGGAAGGCTTTCTAGGGGAGTTAGGTATTTGAGCAGGGTCTTAGAGCATGGGTGTGATTTGGAAACGCCAAAAGTGGTGAGAAAAGAGCATATCAAGATGGTGGACAGTATGTACAGTGGCACACTGTTGGAGAAGGCATTTGCATGTGGGCCAGTGGGGGATTAGAGCTGGAGAAGACGTGGTGTGTTTGGAGAGCAGTGCAAGATTTGATAAGAGACCAGTTGTGGCAGGCCTTAAATGTCAGCCAGAGGAATTTGGATCTGATCCAAGAGTTAAGAGGAAGTCAGTAAGCTCAGGCTTACACTGGTAAATAGGCTGCTGTCTCCATGCTCATGAGATACACTGAGGGGTGTGTTAAATCTCTCCAGCCTCTCTCAGTGATGGACAAAATCTCCAGCCCCTCGGGGAGGCTAACAAAAGCTCCCTAGTAGCAGTCCACCAGCTCCGTCTGGCACTTGGAGGCCCCTGTGGCCTGCCTGGGCAGCTAGAGTTGGGAATAGAGGTGCTGCTTGTGTGCATTTTAGACTTCATGGCTATTGTCTGTTCAGCGTTGCTAAGAAGACCGTAGAACCACAGCGTTTATAGCAGGAAAGGGAATTTAGAGATCATCTAATCCAGTGGAATCCTTTCTTCAAACAGAAGCTTAAGTGGAAGTTCAAGATGTTCAAGATAATAGAGATGGCAAATACGTTGCAAGTTGAGATGGGGGCCTGGAGGCCCACCCACATAGCTTCTCAGCCATTGGGAGCCCCAAAAGGGACTCCAGAGAGCACCCTGACTCCCTATTTCAAAACAGAGATCTAATCCAAACCACTATCTGTAGACAGGAAAATAGACACAAGGGGGCAAGTGACTTCTTCCTACTTGACAGATGTGTCTGGCTCCGAAGATAGCCCAAATTAGGGATGTATTCAAGAAATAGCAAATTTGTTTCCTGCCTCTTGATTCTCTCGCTTCCTCTGCTGCAGCCTGATCATCCTCACAGAAAATACCACAACCCCAGGCCCTTGAGCTGCCCTCCTTGGATAGGGCACCATGCACTAGACCTTATTGCCATCAAAACTTTGCTATTCTAGATTCCCCTTTCCTCAGAAATCCACTCTCAGCTGGCTGACTGCCACTTGGTATGACCAACAAATCATGCTCACATGTTACCAAGTGCTAATGTGTAAATAAGTTAATTTTTCTGGGTAGTACAACTGTTTTTCAGTAGTGATCTTCTGGAGGCAATGCCTTTAACTCAAGTCAGTAACTTGGGGGCAGGCTTTCAGGCAGCACACAGACCTGGCAGGAGCACTTGTTGAGGCCTCACTTGACTTCCTGCTTCTCTGTCCTCATACTGAGCTGACTTAGCCTTGGTGCATTTGTCCTTTGTGGCCAGCTTCGGGCTGACCCTAGGAAGGCTTGTGGGGCACGTGGGCAGGTCTCACGTGAATGGGCCAAGGGAGCGGACTTGAGAGAGACCCTCCGAAGCCTCATTGTCGTCCTTCCCCTCAGCTGCCAGTGATGCCCAGGTTTCCTCAGCGACTGGACTGTCCTGCAGGCCTCTGGAAATAGCTTCCCACGCACGTTCGGGAGCTTATTCCCCCTTGAGCCGGAAGGGACCCTCACCAGCCCAAAGGCCCTGTGTTCCTGGGTGACCACAGGGAGGGTCACTTGGAGAGGCACTGGGTGAGTGGAAAAGCCTCTAGCTGTGAACGCACCTCCCTGAGGTTGAGGGAGGCAGGGTGCACTCGCGGGTAGTAGGTCTGGGTTCTGGCACCTGCTCAACTACTAACCAGTGATGTGTGGCCTCGAACTTCTTTGGGCTTCAGTTTTTGTCTGTAAAGTTGGAAGCTCCAAAATGTGCAATAGGTGAGGGTGGGGAAGGACATGGTGAGTAATGGGTATGCAGGTACAAAAGAGCTAAGCAAATATAGGGAATATTTATTGTCAGGTAGCTAAGTCTTTGTCTGCATCATCAGCCATGTTGAAGCAGCTGTGCTCAGAGCCTTGCTCTTCACCACACTGGTGACCAGGACACAGCACCAGAGTGCGTGGCTGCAAACCGAAATACCCTAATTGTTTGGCACAGGGTCTCACTTTTCATCTGATTGTGTTTGGGACACACGGATACAATTTGTCTAGAAAACCTTGGTTCTATTCTTGGTTTTTGCCCCGATCTTGGATAGGTCACTTGAGCTATATGAGCTACCTTGTTGATTTATAAAAATGAGAATAATAATGCCTACTTTTCTTCTCTCTTAAGAATCTTTTAAAGATAAAATATTTTTTGAAGATAAAACTTTTTTTTTTTTTCTTTTTTTGCGGTACGCGGGCCTCTCACTGTTGTGGCCTCTCCCGTTGCGGAGCACAGGCTCCGGACACGCAGGCTCAGCGGCCATGGCTCACGGGCCCAGCCACTCTGCGGCATGTGGGATCCTCCTGGACCGGGGCACGAACCCGTGTCCCCTGCATCGGCAGGCGGACTCTCAACCACTGCGCCACCAGGGAAGCCCGAAGATAAAACTTTTAATAAAATGCCGTTGATATTATTATTATTGCCAAGGCTAATTTCCAAGTGTGTGCTTTGCCAGGTTCACATTAGCAGAGTTCTGACTGGACTGTTAGAAATTCTCACCTGTGATCTACATGCAGACTTCTCACGCAGCTTCTAGAAGTGTTCATTCACCTCACTTAATATATCCTATTTTAATAATTCTAGGAAGAAAGTAAGGTTGAAAAGAAAGGGGACTTCTGTTAGCATTTTATATAATAACTGAAGCTATATATCCTCCAAGCCCCAAACTGTACAATAAAAGTTTTCTTGGATAATACTTTTCTCCCATAATTCCTAGCACATTGCTTATTAAGTTATTAACCAGCAATTCCTCTGGCAGCATATTAAACTTTACTTTTAAACAAGTCACAGAAGGGGGGAAACATGCATCTCTCATAAAAGGAATAAAAAACATACACCCTCTAAAACGGTTTCTTCAGGCTTTGAACAAATCCCAAGCCCCACACAAGGTCCCTTTTTCCTCATTCTGTACACATAACTTGAGTGTTAGTACATTAATGAGAAAAAGATGCCTAATAGAAAGATGGAAAAATATGAGGGCCTCTGGGGGTGTGGGAGGCTCCCTGGGAGTCCTCTGAAAAGGCAGGTGAGCTTTCATGGAGGGAAAGGCAAAGCCTTGGCATTGAGCTTGTGGGGTTCCTCTTGAGCAGCGGCACTCCCAGGGAAGCAGAGGCGGCTGTGGCTTCGACCTTGACCTAAGAAGTGCCCCAGGGCCTTGTGCAGACTGCCTGGGCCTGCCTTTGCGGAGTGCCGACCCAGAACCTTGGTAAAGTGATTATGGCCCCCTGTTTTCAGATTCCGTCCCCCAGGGACAAAATCAGCCTTTCCAGGGGCGGCCCCATGTGCTCTGTAGCACATGGCTGGACATTTGGTCCCTTTCTGGACAGACTCACAGCTCATGGTCTCTTGCTCTGTGCATGACGACTTGGTAAGAATTCCTTACGAATTGGTCAACCACCAGAGCAGGGCACGAAGATGGCTTCACTTTAAAAGGAAAATCCAAGTAGGAGGGCTCTGGGGCAGCTTATACATGTGGGTGTGAGTATAAACACTTGCAAAACTCCAGACCAAGAATGGCTGGATGGAAGTTGGAACATAACCATAAAAAAGCAGCTCTGCCGTCACCCGCCTCCCCTCCCCCAGGGGAGGGCAAGGTAAACGAGCAGTCCCGGGTAGCCAGTCGGGGCCTGCGTGCTGCTGCCAGCTGGCCCCTCATGCAGATCTGAATTCTGGATGTTACAGCGGGGGAAAATAACTTGTTTAAAAGTATATATTCTGCAATTCATGACCGTTTGGCATCTTGGTTTAAACAAATCCCTTATTGTTTCTCCAGGAATGCCGTATGATGTTTGCTTGGCTGGGAGCTGTGGTGAAAATGGAAGTCAGAAGGGAGAGAGGGGTTCTTTTTATTTAATTTACACTTCCACATTTATATGACTTAATGTAGCCTGCCTCAGAGAAGTACCTCCTGCCTCCTAACCACAGCAGCTCTTCCTTTTAAAACCAAATGTAGGGAGAGACGGCGTCTGGTCTGCAGACGGCTGCCCTGTCGCAGAGTCTCAAACTGCCGAGGACTACAAAGATGGCCAGCGGGATCTCTGGGAGACCAGAGGAAGGTCAAAAAAATAGCCCGTCAGGTCAGCCATTCAGACTGTCCTCAGAGGCTGTTCTCTAATGGTTAGTCAGGGAAGGTTTCCTAGAGGACAGGCTTTGAAGTGAGTTTTAAATACAGGACACGGCGTGGCTAGACATGTGTCCAGTGGGGGGCCATGGCAGGGCGTGGGAACACGTTATAGACTATTTCCCTCCTCCCTCTTCTACTACTTTTCCGCTCTCTTTACCTTCTCTTCTCCCCCAACCCCCGGCCCGGCTTCTCACCTGCCTTCTCACCTACTTTCCCTCTCTTTTTTTGGGTTTTCTTCTTTGCAGCCTATTTCAGGCCCGGTGGTGGTCCCCGGGATATTGCTTCATTAACTCCACTGCTGGCTCCACAGTGAGAGGCTGCTCGTGCTTTGTACTCATTGTGGTAGAGACCAGAAGTGACCTGTGTAGGAGTGAGCCCACGTAGGAGCCCAGATTAGAGGAAGAGCCCACAATGGACTGTGATGGGGCCCTGCCAGGACTCACGACCCAGAGTCATTCTAAGCCATCAAGCTGGCCAGCTGCACCTATTTCATTTTCTGGTCTTCATTCTTCCCGGCATGTGGCAAGCATGTTCCCACCTTTGTATCTTTGCTCCAGTGAACTCTCCTGCCTGGAATTCCTTCTTTCCATTCACTAGCCAAATCCTTCCATGTCTCCAGACCCCTCCTCCATGACATTCTCTAAAACTGTTTTTTGTGTGTTTTGTTTTTCTCCACATACCCCCCCCAAACACACACACACACGCACACGCGCACACGCGCGCAGCCATAAGCTCTTCAAGGCCAGAACCTTATCCCCTCCCTCCATTTCTGTTCCAAGTAGGATGTCCCCCATGGTGCTTAGTAAAGGTTTCTAGATTCATAAAGTTAAGCCATGAGTCTAATCAGGATTCTGCGGGAGTAATTCCCTGGAGACTGGAGTGACCTTAGACCCTGACTCTGTTGAAGTCCAGATATGGTCTCCGGACTTAGAGACCTTAACAAACACTAGTGGCCTAAAGCCAGAACAGCTGTTTTCAGCCCACTGAGTATGGCAGTGAATTCTTCTGGAAGAGTTTTGTATGTCCAAAGTGAACTGTTTCTTCCAGGGAACCCACCAAGGCTTCATGCTAATGAGCAGGGATCCCAGCCTTCCAGCATGACTTGGATCGATGGGGTGCCACTAGCGCTTCAACCCTTTGGAGCTTTTGGAGCTCTTAAAGGTCACTCCTCAGCACTCCCATTTGGGGCATGTCACCCATCCGCTGTCGTTTCCTGCTGTCCCTTCTCTTCCACATCCTCTTTGCACTTCTTGTTATTCTTCAAACATGTCACATGCTGTCATCTTTGGACATGGTGCTTCCTCTGCTGGGGTCATTCTGTCCACGGTCTGTCTCCCAGACTCCCCCTCATCCTCCAGCTTTGCCAAGGCACTTCTGGGCTCACCTAGGCATTTCCCCCTTCCCCATCCTTAATTTTCACTCTGTCAACCCTTCCTTTGGACACCCATCATACCATATGATTGGTTGTGTGTTTCTGTCACTAAACTAGTGGCTTTCAAGGTTTTCTGACAGCCACTCACAACAAGAAATACATTTTACAGATGACTTTGTACTCTGTGTGTGTGTGTATATATGTGTGTATATATACACATATATACACACATACACACACCTATGAAATCTTGTATAGTTTGATATTTTACTGTCTATGTAACATATGAAAAGTCTGCAAAAAAAAAAATGCAACAGAGAGAGAATTTACTCAAGATTTATTCGAGTATTCAATTTTGGGAATGTTAGCATTCGACATATCCACCATCATTTTGGATATCAAGCATACCCCACTGATACCATTCAGTATAATAGAGGGTGACTTATAACCTGGAAAAGAAAAAGAAAGGAGTTAGACTAAATCAATCAATATCTTTACTTAAAATTATTACATTTTATAAATTATATCATATCAAAGATAATTTATTAAAAATTCTTTCTGGGGCTTCCCTGGTGGCGCAGTGGTTGAGAGTCCGCCTGCCAATGCAGGGGACACGGGTTCATGCCCCGGTCTGGGAAGATCCCACATGCAGCAGAGCGGCTGGGCCCATGAGCTATGGCCACTAAGCCTGTGCATCTGGAGCCTGTGCTCCGCAACGGGAGAGGCCACAACAGTGAGAGGCCTGTGTATCAGGAAAAAAAAAAAAAAAAAAAAAAAAAATCTTTCTGGGCAAGGATTTTATAGAAATCCTGTGTATAACAAACAATTTAAGGGAATGATGCTTACCCTGACTACTTTAATATACTGGGATTATATTTTCTTCATCTCTCCCTCCTTCCCTTCCCTAGCTAGCTCTCTCCTTCCTCCTCCATCCCCCTCTTCTTCTTCCTTCCTTTCTTTCTCTTATGCTGGTCACCGCCTACTAGTTTATTTCATAACTAACAAAATGGATCATAACCTACAGTTTGAAAAACACTATTCAGGACTCTAAGTTCCTTGAGGGCAGTGACTGTGTCACTGAAGCATTTCATCTTCATATTTCCATACCCTGGCACTATTCCTGGCTCTCAGTTTCCTCTTAGTAAATGTTTTCTGAATGAATGGGCTGCAGTTAAAAAGCTCTGCAGCCACTGGAATTCCGGAAGGGACAGGAGAAGTGAATAATTTATCACAGACTTCCCAAGAGCTCCTGCTGTCCTCTAGACACTAGGACCATTGTGGATGAGTCTGGGAAGCCTTCCTGTCTCGGCCCTGCCTTCTGCCTCTCCCAACTTCCAGGAGAGAGGGCAGGAGGTTTAATGAAGTTCAGAGATCAGGTTCTCAGGTGGGTGTTTGTCAAGGGACAAATGATAAAAAGAGTGGAAGAAAGAATTTTAACAAGCCCTTCATTTCATTTTATATATGTAAACTTAGTCCTCGTAGTACCTGATTCCTGCTACTCCTTCTAAAACCACTATTATGCTGTTTTTCAGCCCATCTGTTAGACCCTGACCACTCCTGACTTTTTTCGAACACTCTAAATCTTTATTATACCATGCCCCATGCCAGGATTTTTCCATTTGGGGGAAGAAAAAAATCCCCAAACCCACCAAAACCCTGTGGCTTGGTTTCCTGTCCAGCTGGCTTGCTCTTTCCCAGGATTTTATTCCCATCATCAAAGTGGCTTGACAGACCGAGAACAAACCTCTGGCTCACCCTGAACTCACAGCGTACCATTTCCAAGTCAGAACAAACATCAAGTAATAGGGAGAGAAAAAGAAAGAGAAAAAAAAATTATTTTCCTGACTTAGAAGCCAGTTCAGAGTGAAGCCCAACTCTGATTCCAGACGGCGATGTTCTGAGGCTGAGGCTGTGGCTGTCCTCGAGGGTGGAGCCTCGAACAGTGGACTCCAGGCCAGAATTTCTCTCCGAGTCAGTCTCAAAGGAGAAGCCATGGATGGACTCCTTTGTAGCCCCAGATCCTCTCTGTTTCCTGGAATCAAGAGCAGCAGCCTTTGAGGGAGCCTCCCATGATCTCGTTAGACTACGTTAGACTTGGCCTAGAGCCTCACAGTTATGGGAGCAGTCAGAGTGGTCCCTGCGGTGTCCCAGGAGGCCTGCAAGCTCGGCAGCCTGTGCCAGGTCAAGAGAAGATGCAGGGCTTCCCTGGTGGCGCAGTGGTTGAGAGTCCGCCTGCCGGTGCAGGGGACACAGGTTCGTGCCCCGGTCCGGGAAGATCCCACATGCCGCGAAGCGGCTGGGCCCGTGAGCCATGGCCGCTGAGCCTGCGCGTCCGGAGCCTGTGCTCCGCAACGGGAGAGGCCACAACAGTGAGCGGCCCGCGT
This sequence comes from Delphinus delphis, assembly GCF_949987515.2. Classification (NCBI taxonomy): domain Eukaryota; kingdom Metazoa; phylum Chordata; class Mammalia; order Artiodactyla; family Delphinidae; genus Delphinus; species Delphinus delphis. The sequence continues at coordinate 55,376,963 of NC_082694.2, forward strand.
ACCACCAAAAAAAAAAAAAAAAAAAGAGAGAAGATGCAGAACACTTCAGCCTGGCAGGGGCTTTAAAGATTGCCAGCCTTTCCTCCCTATTCATTTAGAAATTTAAAAAATATATATTAACCTAGCTAAAAATCTCATGGAAAGTAGGCTTGAAACCCTGTAGGGTCAGGGGTAGGAGGGGAGGCCCCTGAGTTCCTCCAGACTTGAAAGTCAAACCAGTTTCCCAAAAACTTCCCTTGATGGTTCCATATGGCTTCACCAGCAGAAAAACATCTAGGGTGAGAAGCTATGACTCTATGAGGCCAAATGGAGCAAGGAGCACACCAAGGAGCACCAGTTAGCACGGAGTATCCCAACTCCTGAAAGCCTGGCTTGCCTCACTCTTGTTTCCACCTTCTCAATACATTCTCTGTCTTCCCAGACTGGTCTCTCCAGGTCCCTGGACAAGCCAAACTCATTTCTTCCTACATCTATTGCCCCCTCTCAAAATCCCCTTCCTTGTCAACTTTGTCTATCTAAATTCTTCCCATCGTTCACAGTCCAGTTGGAATTACATCTTCATAAACCCATTTCCATGTCTCCAGTCCACCCTAATATGTTCTTTCCCTTAACTCCTTACATCCTGTCCTGAAGTTTGTCTTTGTTTCTGTCTCCATAATGAGACAAAACTCTCCGAGGTCAGAAATCATTTCATGTGCATCTCTTCCCAGCACCTAGCTCAAAGCTGGATGCTCAGGAGGCCTTCCACCTGCTATCTGCAGACCATTTATTATTCAGCCCTGTGCTTCATGTCTGATAATTCATTAACCCCTGGCATTAGGTTTTCTTGCTTTCTTTCTTGAGTGACCATTTATCTGCGGGGAGGGGAGGATATCCCACCTGTTAAACAGTGGAAATGCCAGAACTGGAAATATCATTAAAGAAGTTTTCATAGACTGTGGGCTTTTCAACTTCACAGGTCAAGTTATGGACTGACCTGGGGAAAATTGGATAGAGACAAAAGATAGGGGTAACATTTGGGAAGGGGGAATTCCAAATAGATCAAAATGTTAACAAGAACAAAAAAAGGAACTGTAAAGTACTAGAAGAAAATATGGGAAAATTTAAAAATGTATATCTATATTTATCTTGGAGAAGGGTTAGAGTGTTAGCATGACATAAAATCCAGAAGGCATAGATAAAAATATTAATATATTTGACTGCATAAAACTAAACATTTTTGAATTGCAAAAAAATATAAATAAAGTTAAAAGACAGATGATAAACTGCAAAAACATATTTGCAACACATGTGACAAAGGGCAGATTTCCTTAATATACAAAGAGGTCCTACAAATCAATAAGGAAAAGACCAATAACATAATGGACAGGAGATTTGATTACAGTTCACAGAAAAGGAAATTCATATGAGTAGCATATGAAGGGATGGTTAACCTCACTTATAATAAAATAATTGTGACTTAAAACAATGAGATACTATTTTTCACTTAGCTTGGCAAAGGTCTAAAAGTTTAATTACTGTGTTGGTCAGGTTGTTGGTGGGTGGGATTCTTACTGTTGGTGAAAGTATAAATAGGTACAGTCTCTTTGGTGAGCATCTTATCAAAATCAAGCAAAATTTTAAATGTGCAAATATCTTGATCCAGCAATTCAGCTTTTAGGGATTTCTCTTTTGAGTACTCATTCATATGCATAAAACTCAGTTACATATATCTTTATTGCAGCGTTGTTTTCAGCAAAGTATCTTTAACAATCTGAATTATTTCAGTAGGGGACAGGTACATCCATGAAATGGAGCAGTTCACAACCATTTAACAAATAAGGCAAGGGCTTCCCTGGTGGCGCAGTGGATGAGAGTCCGCCTGCCGATGCAGGAGACACGGGTTCGTGCCCCGGTCCGGGAAGATCCCACATGCTGCAGAGTGGCTGGGCCCGTGAGCCATGGCCGCTGAGCCTGCGTGTCCGGAGCCTGTGCTCCGCAACGGGAGAGGCCACAACAGTGACAGGCCCGTGTACCACAAAAAAAAAAAAAAAAAATAAGTTAAACAATCTCTGTTTTTAATAGAATGATATATCTAAAATATATTAGCAGGAAAAAAAGTAATACTCAGAACTTAGTATGTAGTAAACCACTACTTATATAAAAATAAACAAGTGGGTAGCTATAGATAGATGCTTGTAAATGAATAGAATGTGTCTGGCAGGGTATACTGTAGAAAGTAGTAATAGCGGTTGCCTCAGGGGAATAGAACATGTGGGTAGATGGTGGGGGCATGGAAAAGGAACTTTATTTTTACTGCATACCCTTTTGTACTGTTTGAATTATTTTTATACCATGTGCATGTGTTACCTGTTTTTTAAAACTAATTTTTTAAAATAGCCAGGCGTAGGTATGAAATTAGGCCAAATGTGAGGTATACACATAAACTAGTAGTTATGTCAGGGAGCAAGCAGATACTGTAGGTGAAGCAAGTCAGTGGGACAGAAGTGAGGCAGGTCAACAATGGGGAGACCTTGAAACAAGACAGTTTTAACGTAAAAGTATCTGATTTCCTTTTCATGCAAATCATGCGTATCCCTAGGATATGGGCAGTTCAGGACAGAGCGTGAATAAACTTTAGGGAAATGGTAAAACTGTTAATTTACAGGGAGTGAGAAGGATGGATTGAGGGATCAAGCCAGATGGAAATATACTAACCAGAACTTGTGCCCTTCCCTCATCGTAGGTCGGAGGCGGGGGAGCAGGGCAGGGAATGTACCACATCAATGCTCACAGTGATTCACCATGAGGTGAGGTGATTAGGGTGTCAGTTGTACACGTTCAGGAATCTGATTCAGGTCACAGAGATACTAAGTGGCAAAGCCAGCATTCAAACCCAGATCTGTCCCTACTGTTTCTACTGCTTGCCCTGAGTTCTTAGTGCACCAAGGAGGTTTGGGCCCTTTTCATGGTCAATATGAACTGAGGCTCAGAGCCGGGGACTTTCGGTGCTGTACTCAAATGAAGGTCTTCATTCTTTTTTATCTAGACCCCCTAAATCGGAGCCCACTTACTTTTTCCAGCGTGTGGTTCAAAGCGTAAAAAAGAGCTGCTCCATTTATTGAAAAAAGAAAAAAATCTCATTTATCGGGAAAGGAATGTCTGTTGCAGCGTTTGTTAATGCTTTTCGCGTGTTTGTTTTTTCAGCTGGTTATTTTAAGTCCGTAAATATGGTTTATCATATGTGAGTGCAATTCTCCTCCGAAATGCTAAATCAGTGATATTCATAACCAATGATTTTCCCCCTAAATTTGTCCAGTTCAGAGGAAGATAACAGAAAATGGTGTCGTATTCCCCCCACCCCCTTGTTTCCAAATAACTGGGATCAGATATTGGTTGTCGTCTGTTTTCAGTTAATTTTCTTTGGAGCCAGAGCATAGAGTTTTCTCTGTTTCGTACACTCACAGCCCCAACCTCCACCATATGCACTAGGACTTCATTTTCTCCTTGACTTGCTCGTGTGTTCTCACCATTGGTGACTGTCCATCATTTTTAGCATTCATTACAACTCTGAGCTTCATGACGTGCCTGGTAGAAAATACCCATTTTCTCTTTTCTGTGACTCAGGCTTCAGAGAGAGAAAATATCAATTTATTTTCTGTTCTTTACTTTTCTAGGCAAAATCCATGTTTGGTGACCAGAGCTGTGTATATTGATATTCTCTTCCTGTTGACTTGCTGTCTTGACAAACCCTCAAAAGACAACCGGCCAGGTATGAGTCATATTTGTATCATATTTTGGAATGATTACAGGTCTTTGAAATGTAGGTAGGGTACTGAGCGGCTCTACTACGCACTCGCCCACCTTCTACTTTTGCAGGACTAACCACATATCAAAATTAAACATAGTATCATACGGTTTCCTCATAGAAGCTTCCCAAGGAAACTTGTCCTTGTTTAGTTGCAAGTTTGTTTTCTATTTGGTCATTCAGGGAAGAGTCTGGACTCTACTCAGATACCTCTGTATTTCTGAGACCTTGGCTCTTTCCTATTTCATGCATTTTCTTTGAAAGGTCATCATTTTCAATAACTCAGAGTTCATTCTGTTCCATTTTGTAGAGATAGCCTAGTGGACTCATTTGATGCTGGAGCCCGGATATTTGAGACTCAATCTCAAATCCACCCCTCGCTACCTCGAGCTCTGACTTTATACATGTTCCTTGGTGTCATGTATATTTCCTGGTATGGGCCCCAGATCCACATGCAATTGTTCTATTTTCATCATGATTCACAAAGTGGTTTTCTTAAAAGGGAGAGGGGCAGCTCCAAATAAAAAAATGTTTTGATGTGTTTATATAAGAGGCCTCAGGAAGTGCTGTACATGAGTTCCAGGCCACAGACTGAAACTGATTTTCATCAACACAAACTGGAATGCAGGGTAATGAGCCTGCAACTGGTTAAAATCAGCCTCTTCTAATTGATTAGGCCTGTCTAAAGGAGGCTACAATTACAAAGTCAGATTTTGAGTACAAGCAGGCCAGGCCTTTCCTCTGTTACATTTAGTCTGTCAATGATTTGTTGTCTTCAGTAAATATATTCAGGCTGTCAGAGTCCAGCTCTGTCCATATGGAACCCTGTTCCCAAATTCAAGCCAATTTAAAATGCTTTGGGGGGGAGGTGCGAAGCTGCCTCACTCGTATCAATGCATATTAGCCCACAAGGCCCCTGTGGCCATGCAGAGGTAATAAGAACACACCTGGACTTTGATCAGCTCCACGTCCCTGCATAGGGGTAGCTGTTGCATCCTTTTGGTAGAAGAGGATCATATAGTTTTATGGCTGTGAAACACTTCTAGTTTATACCTCTTACCCCAGCATAATTATTAATAGTGCCCCTTTTACTCTTGAAAGTGTCCAGGTTTGCACAATAAATCACAGGTCGCCCTAGCTATAAGGGACCTCAGGGTTGCGTCCACTTTATTTTACACTTGAGTTAACTGGGGTCCAGAGATTTTATATAAAGAGATTATGAATCAGGTGTTACCAAGTAAATCATGTGGGGTTTCTACCATTTTTGTATTTCAGTTCCAAATTTCATGTAGCTTAGTAATACTTCTCTGCTTAATGTCTAAAGAGCCTTGTCTGTGAAAGAGTGGCTCACTACTTACAAATCCATTCACTGGGTTCCTATCATAGTTGTGTGGTTGACTATAATCATTAGGTTTTTCTGAACTAAGTGTTTCTTGGTGTATTCGTACCATTATTCCTTGTCTGGAAGGGTTTAACCCTTGAATGTTGTAAAATACCCTTCTTTCTTCTCCAATTGCCTGTCCTTTACTGATGAGCTAGGTTCCTCCATGAAGATGACTTCGGCCTTTTGGAATCATCCTTTCCACAAACTCTTGCATTATTTAGCGTTTGTGCCCCAATTAAATGTGATCACAAGCTGTTGTTTATTACTCAGCAGTATTTCACTTGCATCAATGTATTATACCTCTTAGAGTCATTACTTTTCAGAGTAAGATATGCAAGGGGTGGGGCACTTTTACTCTTTTTCTAACATGACAGCTATAGCTCTAAATATTTAATCCTGCACTCTACAGTATGGCAGTCACTAACCACATGCGGCTCTTGAACAACTGAGATGTGGCTGATCGAAGTTGAGGTGTTCTATAGGAATAAAATACACACCAAATTTTGAAGACTTAGTATGAAAAAAAGGTTAAATTTCTCAATAATTTTTACATTGATTACACATTGGAATGATAATATTTTTGATATATTTGTTTAAATTAAAAGTATCATTAGGGTTTCCCTGGTGGCACAGTGGTTGAGAGACCGCCTGCCGATGCAGGGGACACAGGTTCGTGCCCCGGTCCGGGAGGATCCCACATGCCGCGGAGCGGCTGGGCCCGTGAGCCATGGCCGCTGGGCCTGCGCGTCCGGAGCCTGTGCTCCGCAACGGGAGAGGCCACAGCAGTGAGAGGCCCGCATACTGCAAAAAAAAAAAAAAAAAAAAAAGTATTATTAAAGTTAATTTCATCTGTTTCTTTTTAAAATGTGGCTATCAGAAAATCAAAAATTACATATATGGCTCATATATTCCTATTGGACAAGCACTGATTTTTTCCAGTCCTTTGGGAATTGCCCTCGTAAACCACAGGATATATATGTATGTGTCTTCTATATGACTGTATGTATTCATATACTACATCCACACAAATAGCGGTAGCAAATTCGCCTCCTTTGAGGATGAATTAGATGTTTAGAACGAACCAAATGTCAAATAAAATGGCAGTTAAGGTAGATAGCACTGTTTAGGATAAAAGTAAACTGTGAGCTTAAAATAGTTAAATCGATTCTTGTGTGTTTCATAAATTATTTCCAAAGGCAGTTTGAGCAATAGCTAAGTGTATCACCAAACAAGGTGATCACTTACCTGGATGTGTAGATTTCAGTATGATTTCTAAGTATTGTCGTGACAGTTTTACCTTGTAAATGCCTTGAAAGAATGGATCGTGGTTAGGTCCTGTGTCCCCCAACTAAGCAAGTAGTAGGCCTGCGTTAAATGGATTTGTTATTAACTGATTGATTGAAATGCAGAATTTTCCTCAGTTTTTAGAATAGTAACAGGTGTCATCAAGATACAAATCTTATTTAAACTCATGCATCAATCACACGTAAATTCATTTTCCAAATTCAAATCAAATGTATATATTATATGTTTGTAAATACACATCTATATACCTCTAAAGCTCACAGAGCTCAGAGTAGGGAGTACACTACATAGGCTTTAAAGCTAGATCCCTAGGTTTGAATCCCAGGTCTGCCATTTACTAGCTTTCGTGACCTTAGGCAAGTCATTTACCCTCTTTGAGACACTTCTCCTCAATTGTAACTGGGGATATAATAGGATCTATACCTTAGAGTGGTTGTCAACTAACACATGTAAAGTCCTATGTAAAGAATGTACTTTGTATGGCACAGAATAAGTGCTCAATAAATTTTAGCTACCATTAATATTATTATCATCGTTATAATTATCACTGGCTGGAAACTATGAATCTAATCCAGTTTCCTGCAGCCTGGCAGAGTTATGGTCAATCCCTCACACTTACAACTCTCCTCATGTTCTTCAACATTTTCAAGAAAGAAGAAATGCCTGCTTTCCTAGGAAAACACTGAAGCATACCTGGCATGGAATGTCAAGAATCCACTTTGGAATGCTCCTGCCCCTCTGACTGATCTAGAAAAGGATCATCTTGTGGTTATTGTTCATTATGTTTTTGTTGTTCATCAGACATGACATGCTAACGTCAGACAAGTTAAGCACCTACATCTGGAGAGACACATGATATGTTTGGGGCTTATACGTAGGTCCAAAAAGGGATTACAGATGCTATAAAGGAAGTGTGTATGGGATACATTGGAGGCACTAAAGAATGAAAGGTCGTTTCTACTTGGGAGGACAAGGAAGCCTTCATAGAGGAGGAGGTAGTTGAGCAGAGTTTTGAAGATGAGTAGAAATTCACCAGATGGGCAAAGGACAGGTGGGTATTATAGACAGAGGAGGGAGCATGTCTGCAGCCACAGGCGCTCACGTCAGCACAGCTTTCAAAGAACTGGGACAGTGCGATTGCAGTGTTGGGTTCAAGGACAGGAGGTGTGACTAGAAGTGAGGCTGGGAGGCGGGAACTCAGTCAAGGAGAGCGGCATGGTCCAAAGTCTAAGGAGCTCGAACTTGACCCTGTAGGCAAAAGAGATTATCGGAGGATATAAGACAGAGGGTAGGATCACGTGGTTTTTAAGACCGAGTGACATTTTCTGTGCCCCCATCCTTAAAGGAGTCTTAGGATCCTTAATGGAGCCAGGTTCCTTTGCCACGGAAAAAGAATGTAACTGTAAATGCATTCATGGAATGTCAGGGCATTGTCATAACCATCATTGAGGGTTTGGGAGATGGGGGGGTCCAAAGTGGAGGACTAGAGTTAAAGGCAGTACAATGCTGAAAATAGTTGTTTTAGCATGGTGTGATTTTAGGGGGATTTCTTCCTCTTATTTTCCATTTTACCAATTTTACATAACATAATTCTGTTTTATTCATGTGTGTGTATATACATGTATTTCAACAGTAACTGTATCTAAGTATGAATCTTAAAGGAGATTAATTGTTCTAAAAGAAAAGAAGTAATGTCAATTTCTGGGAAACTTTTTTGGACAGAGGAGGATCTGCCTGTCTCCTCTCAAACACTATTCTGTAAGTGACCTTGGAAGGCTATTTCTACCTCTAAAATGTCTTAGAACATTGAAGGGCTGGGGGCATAAACAATGAGAAAACCAGTGAAGGGGAAAGGCAGAGAAGATGATTAGAACAGCTTAAGATAATGATGTGTTTTGTGTAATTCAGACTTTTATCTTAGTACTTCCCAATCATTTGAGGTTTCCTTAGCCATTAACTAGGTTTTAAAAATTCCAAATCTGGGGGTTTTGTTTTGAGTTTTAAAGTAATTTAAACCCACAAGGACTCTCTGTCCCCTGTATTCTTTTTCCTCTTCTGAATCCAGCTGTCATCATTAGTATGTATCAGTTTCCTGCTAGAAAGAAAATTATAGTCTCCAATTGGAGTTGGGGGGATGAGGAAGAAAGAGCCTAACTGCTCCAAGGACTCAGAGGCTGGGTTACAGGTCTGGGCAGGGACAGGGAAATGGAGAGCTTTCATTCTCATTTTAAACCCATCTTAAATTATTTGCTCTCAGGTTGGAAATTTTCCATTGAAATATCTGTTTACTGAAATACTATCTGAGACTTGACTAAATATTTACTCCCTTTTTTCTGAGAGGTGGACTTTCTATTTCTCTCTTATGCCCACACCCCTTAAATTTGTGTTTTTCACAGCTACTGAATTGAACATTTTCTTTTACCAAGTGTTTAAACAAATATCTTACCTATTTGCACTGTCTGACTTTCAGTTTAAGTTCTCTTGGTGGGTTTATGAGTGGATTTTTCCTTTCCTAGTCTCCATTTTACTAATTTTATGTAACCCCGTTCTTTCTTTTGTAATTATGTGTTACATATTAAAATATGAATCTTGAAGAGGATTAGTTATTCCCAAAGAAATAAAGAAAGGACATAATGACAGTTTCCAAAAAGTGTTTTAGGTGGAGAAGGATTTGTCCATCCTACCCACATCGTGTAAGTGATCTCAAAAGGCTGTTTCCCTACCCCTGAAATGTATATGGGAGGCCCATTATATTCTAATTTTTAGGAAACATTATTTTCAGTATCATCTCCCTTGTAGGGATCATAATAATTATGGCCAATGTGTACTGAGCACTTAACTCCATGCCGAGCACTGTGCCAAGCATTTTGCACGCATTAGTGAAGGAGGTACTAGTGGTTCTTCATTTTAGACGTGAGGGAACTGAGGAACAGAGAGAACTGCCAGACGTCACTTGTACAGTAAGAGAGCAGAGTCCGCGCTCTCCAGCCACCTCCAACGTGGTCCCGCAGCACACTCAGGCCTGAGTCAGGAAAACCACTTCTTGTCTCGGGGATGGTGCCTTAGACCCCTATGTTGATTCAGCTTCCCGGGCTTCTGCCCCTGCTGCAGAATCCCCAGGCCTCAAAGAGGGATCCCCCTTCCCAGTAGCTTCGCAATCACATGCTTTTATGGGGACTTTCTTGCCTGCACTGCTATCTCCCGTCTCCGGAGTGTGTGGAATAATATGAGAGCGTACCCAGGGCTAGTTACTAGAAAGAGAAAGCTTAACGCTCCCGGGCAGCTACCTGCCCTTTTTCCCTTTGAAAGTGGACCTACAGCCACTGCATGAAAGACTTCCTAATACCAGGCTGCTGGTAACCGCATTTTGTGGTTTCTTTGTTAGTTGGCATTTATAGTTCGGATCTCATCATTCTGCCAAGTGCAATAAACATTTTGTTTTAACTAGAATGTAACTTTTATTATTGTTATTATTTTTCTTCTAAATGCCTTAAAAGTGACCAGCTTGTGAGCATGAAGTCAGGATCCCTAAATAGTCTGAATGCCAAGTCAGTGTGCCTTGTAGATCAGTACAAGATTAGAAGACAGGCTCTCATTTTTTACTGCTTGTGTTTATATCATGGAAGTTCGGTAACATAAGCCCTCCCAAAGGCCAGCTTAGATGTTGATGGTGGTTAAGTGGTAAAAATCTGTGAGAAGTATTCAGTGATGCCTTGTATTTGTACTGCCTTGAACATGAATAATATATGTGTGACAAGAATAAATATAAGGTCAGTGATTTTTTTTGACATATTATAACTTCCTTTACCTAAGTTCCTGGGAAATATAGCCAAACAATTACAGAGAATAAAAACATTGGCAACTTACAAACACCTGCTTTGATTATTTGGTCTAATTAGGTTAAATTTAACCAATCCCATCTGAACAAATTGAAAACAATTCTTATCTGTTCCCGCGGTCATGCACTTTTATCGGTGTTGGACGCAGATGTGTTTAATATGACACAGTTGATGCTATTCTCTCAGCTCTGGGTGGGAGATAAAAGGGAATTGAGAACATATTTTTAGAGTCTTCTAGGGACTTTGTATTTATGGGTCTGCAGCTATGAAATTTCAAAAAAAAAAAATAGGCTTTGTTATCAATAAGTTAGTTGCCTTTCTCCAAAACACTGGGACTGTCATTTGAACTGTTGCTTTTGCCAAAAGTCTCTTTCCCAGGGAACAGTGAGCTCCTAAAATGAGCAGATGATTCCTAGCTACCATTCAGAAAGAATAATACAGGATGTGTTATTAGATTGCTAGGTTCATGTGGTATTGACCCCTTGTTAATTCCAAGCCCTGTGCTGAGTACAGTGGCCCACAATTCTTAGAATTTTAGAGTTTAGAGATCATTTCATCAGTAAGTAGAGTGGAAACTGTAACAATTAAGTGACTTGCCCAAGGTCACACAGCTGGTTAGTGAAAAAGTCAAGCTTTCCTGGCTCCTGGTCCACTGCCCATTTCCGTGACCAGAGTTAATAGTGTTGAGAGTTGGGCCAAGTGTCTGGATCTGTAACAGAACCATGTCATGAAACCTTCGTACTCACATTTCCACCCCAGGAGTCAAATACTGTTCCAGTGGGCAGCTGGGGTCTCAGAACATCCGTGATTTCAGTCTTCTATGTGTTCCTGTCTTGCCCCACTCTAACCCCAGTCCTCACAGATAATCTGAAACTAGTTGCCCATGTCAGTTAAATTAGTTAAGCAAGATGTTTCTGAAAGCTTATTCTAAACATTTCATGTAAATGGAATCATACAACATATAGCCTTTTGTGTCTGGATTCTCTCACTTAAAGTTTTCAAGGTTCATCCATTTTGTAGCATGAGTCTTTTCTTTTTTTATGACTGAATGATATTCCATTGTTAGATATGCCATGTTTTGTTTCATCAGTTGATGGACGTTTGGATTGTTTACACTTTTTGGCTGTTATGAATAATAATGCTATGAAGATCCATGGACAGGTTTTTGTGGGGATATATGCTTTCAGTTCTCCTGGGTATTTACCTAGGAGTAGAACTGCTGGGCCATGTGCCAACTCTAAGTTTAAGTTTTTGAGGAATTGCCAAACTTTTCCCAAAGAGACTGCACCATTTTACATTCCCACTGGCAATGTATGAGGTTTCCAATTTCTCCACATCCTTGACAATACTTGTTATTGTCCATCTATTGATTATAGCCATCCTAGTGGGTATAAAGTAGTATTTCGTTGTGCTTTTGATTTGCATTTCCCTAATAGCTAATGATGTTGGGCATCTTTTCTAATGCTAATGAGCCATCTTGTACACCTTCTTTAGAGAAATGTCTGTTCTGATCCTCTGTGTTGTTTGTCTTTTCATTCTTGAGTTGTAAGAATTCTTTATATATTCTGGATATTAATTCCTTATCAGATATATGATTTCCAAATTTTTTCTCCCATTCTGTGCACTGACTTTTGACTTTTGTGATAATGTCCTTTAATGTACAAAAATTTTCAGTTTTGATGAAGTCCAACCTGCTTTTTCTTTTGTCCCTTATACTTTTAATGTCATATCTAAGAAACTGTTGCCTAATCCGAGGTCACAAAAACTTGTATACATTTTCTTCTTAAGAATTCAATAGTTTTATGTCTTAACTTTTCGGTTTCTGAGCCATTTTGAGTTAATTTTTGTATTTGGTGTGAGGTACAGGTCCAGCCTCATCCTTTTGCATGTGACTATCCATTTGTCCCAGCACTCTTTGTTTAAAGGACCTCACCTTTCCCCACTGAATTGTCTTGGCACCTTGGTCAGTCAGAAAATCAAGTGACCATAAATACATGGATTTTCTGGACTCTCAGTTCTATTTCATTGATCTGTATGTCTGTCTTTATACCAGGACCACACTGTCTTGATTATCGTTGCTTTATGATAACTTGAAATCAGGATGTGTTTTTATCATAAAAGAGTGTTGGATTTTGTCAAATTCTTTTTCTGCATCTAATGAGATGATCGTATAATTTTTGTCCTTTATTAATGTGATGTGTCATGACTTTTTCTTGCTGAGTAGTATTCCATTATATGCATGTGTTGTTTATATTAATTCACCAGTTGAAATACATTTTGGCACTTCCACTTTTTGGAAATTGTGGATAATGCAGCTCTGGTAGCATTATTTCACTTTTTGGAAATTGTGAATAATGCAGCTCTGAGCATAGAAGTATTTGTGTGGCCATATGTTTTTATCCTTCATAAGTAAAACCTAGGAAAGGAATTACTAGGTCATATGATAAGGATTCTTTAGGTAATAAGAAACTGCCAAACTGCTTTCCAAAGGGCCTTACCACTTTGCATTCCCAGCAACAATGTGTGAGAGGTCCAGTTATTCTGCATCCTCATCTAGATGTGGTATTGCCCCTCTTGTTAATTTTAGCCATTCTGGTACATGTGTAGTGGTGTCTCACTGTGATTTTAATTTGCATTTCCCTAATGACCAGTTATGCTGAGCACCTTTTCGTGTACCGTATTTGCCATACATATATCTTTCTTGGTAAAGTGTCTATTCAAATCTCTCGCACATTTCTTTTTTAAATTGTGTTTTTCTTATTACTGAGTAGTGAAAGTTCTGTGTTCTGGATATAAGTATTTTATGCAAACATTTGTTAAAGATTTTCTACCTATCTGTTGCTTGTCTTTTTTCTTAACAATGTCTTTTTTTTTTTTTTTTTCGCGGTACGCGGGCCTCTCACTGTTGTGGCCTCTCCCGTTGCGGAGCACAGGCTCCAGATGCACAGGCTCAGCGGCCATGGCTCACGGGCCCAGCCGCTCAGCGGCATGTGGGATCTTCCCGGACCGGGACACGAACCCGTGTCCCCTGCATTGGCAGGCGGACTCTCAACCACTGCGCCACCAAGGAAACCCTTAACAATGTCTTTTGAAGAGCAACTGTTTTTAATTTTGATGAAGTCTGATTAATCCATTTTTTCTCTGTGTCTTACGCTTTTTGTGCACTAGTAAAGAAGTCTTTGCCTATCCTAAGGTCACAATGATGTTCTCTCAGGTTTTCTTCTAAAGTTTGCTTTGTTTTTTTTTTTTCCTTTTTTTTGGCCATGCCGCGCCGCATGTGGGATCTTAGTTCCCCGACCAGGGATTGAACCCCCAACCCCTTGCATTGGAAGCGTGGCATCTTAACCACTGGACCACCAGAGAAGTCCCAGGTTTTCTTCTAAAGTTTGCTATTTAAGGTTTTACGTTTAGATCCATGGTCCACTTTAAGCTAATTTTCATGTATGTCATGAGATAAGGTCAAAGTTCTCTTTTTTTGTTTTTTTTCATATGAATATCCAGTTGTTCTGGCTCAGCAAGATCTCTGGGCTCTGGGTTCCCCCTCTCTGTGCTGGAGCATGGAAGTTGCCTCTAGGTAGTAGTCCAGGGCAACTATAAGGCCTACCTTGTTTGTTTCCTTCTCTCAGGGAAACATACTACTCATGTCTGATGTTTAAAAACGATAGTTTCATACATTTGTCTAGTTTTCTAGTTGTTTATGGCAAAGGGCAATTTCTGTAGCAGTTAAATTTTCATGGGTTAAAGCAGAAATCACTTTCATCACTTTGTTTTGAAACCTCTTAGTTCCTCAATTGCAAAGTGGGGATAATACCTTCAGAGGATTGAGGTGAAGGTCACATGAAAAAAACTGTAAAAACTCCATGAAAAGTAACACAAAAGGAAAACTCCAACACTGTAAGAAAAGCAGCTATTAGGAAGTAATATTGATAGCAAGAACAAAGAAATGAATGGTCATCTCATCCAGAGGAGGAGACAGAGCTTCTGCTGGTCCCATGGCCAGGTATGCTTACTCCCAGACTCACCTCCATTGCCCATCTGGCAGAATTTACTTAATTCCTCCCTGGCTGGGGCCAGACTTCACATTAAGTAGCATTTGCAGTCCAGCCAGACTCTCTTGGGTTTGCCAGCTGTAAACTATACCTTGTAGCATCATTCCCAGAGACATTGATGTAGTCCAGTGGTGCCAGGAACCTCTTCAGTCTTAGAGTCTGTGTCTCCCAGAACTGTAAACTGTAGTGCTGGCAAGGGATTGAAATCAGTGGTCCTAGTCTCTCATTACAGGTGAGACAATAGAAGTAAGCCCCAGTTATTTAAAGGAGTCTTCCCAGCCGGCTACCAAGACTCTCAAGTTGATTTCACACTGTATCTCATTGCCTAAGGGTGGAAGAGAAGCCTGAGGTCCTTTGTGGGGAAAAGGTTAAATTAAACAGGGATGTCTAAGGTGTGATGATAAGGAAGTTTCTGATTTCCCAGTTTTGTCCTTAGAAGCAATTCGCTGACAAAGAATCCAGAGCAGTGTATTACTTAGAAGTAATTTTATGTTTGTGTCTTTGGGTTGTCATGTGTTTATCCACAAGTATTTCCTGACTTCCTCCCAGTGTTGGGCAGAAGCAGGGATGGGATGATGGGTGGAGGCGAGAAGTAAAAACTGCTGGTCCCACCGAGTGCCTGATGAGCTCATTTTTAGCCTACCCAAATCCTTCCAGAGCTCTTCTGACTCCGTGTTGTCCAAGCCACTGGGACTGTGCCTATTTTACGGGTTGACTAGAGAGTTCTTCAAATAGTATTCTCAGAAACTCTTCCTTCTTCCTCAACAGCAGATAAGGAATTCTGTGCTTAAAAAAAATACTTTGGGAATAGGCTGGGACAAGGGAAAGGGGGAATATTTTCAAAGGGGTGTGTGTCAGGCACCATACCTATGAAAGCCGGGCATGAGACCTAGAGACCTAGGAGTCCAGAGACCTAGAAACAAAAGTAGGCAAGAAATAAACAACTAGTACCAGTTCAGGGCACTTCTCTAGACAAAGTTAGTCTCCAAACCCTTCCACTAGGTCATTCTACGTGTTTGTAACTGGAAGGGCCCCTCGGGTCTGGATTACAGTTTACTGGGAGGGGCAGAGGATTAAATAGAAGAATGGAATTTCCCTTCGATAAGGAGAAGCCAAGATTTATTAAATCAGTTGATTTGTTGTTGTTGTTGTTGTAGTTCCTATGGTTTCCTTTTCTCTACAAATACAGTTTTTTTTTAACTGAGAAATAGCATAACAGGACATTAACATTCACGGAGTGTACAAATTATCGTCTGTGATTATTTTTAGAACCAGTTTATCAACTGTTCCAGATAAGAACTTTTGTTGGATCTGATTACAGATCTCTCTAACCAGAGCTACAGATCTTTGAAACAGAAAAAGTTGGCCCTTTCATTATGCCTTAAAAGTAAAATCTGCTTCGTATTTCCTCACTCTCTACTTCTTTAAGGAGGGTAGAGATTCTGAGGGGGGGAAGGATAGGGGAAATTTCTACAAAATTTTCTTGACCAAATGGTATCAGAGAATTCAGAACCATTACAATATATGAAAGAGAAATTCATTTGTTCATTTATTCATTCAAGCCAGAGGGAACAGCATGTGCAAGGTCAGGCAGAAAACAGAACATTCTTCTGAGGCTCAGTCAGTGGCAAGTGACCACCATAGCGGCACAATCAATATCATTGCCATTTACATGGTATCCACAGTAAGTGACTTACTCCATAGCAGTGAAACTATTTTTTTTTTCTGTTTTGTTGGTCCTTTCAGTCCTGAGGAGGATCCTTCCCCCTTTATGGATTCTGATTGCTGCTTACAAGTAGAGCACGTTTGCTGTGATTACTGGGGTTTTAGCTTCTCCCATAACCATCTCTACTGGGGCCAAGAAAACTCTGTCAGTTTGGGCCTGTACACTTACTCCCTCTGGCCCCTTTTATTTTGGCCAGCTCAGCACAAAGCAATCAGGCTATCTTGGTTCGTGACATTAACAGCGAAGGCCAGGAACTATGTAATATTCAGGAGCTCTTTGGTTGAGCACTAGATGAAGGGGTTGACATATGATTAGGGGCCATGGTGTATAAAAACAAATACCATTAAACACTAGAATTATACACGTTCGGCATGGCAAGATGTTTACACTATGAGAAGCACGGATGATCTCAGATGGTCTGAAGTAGTGGTTCTTAAAGTGTGGTCCCTGCATCAGCAGCAGCATCACCCAGGATTTGTTAGAAGTGTGATTTGGGGGGCCCCGTCCCAGACCTAGTGAATCAGGAACTCTGGAGGTGAGTACGCTGAAGTTTGAGAGCCAGTCATCTAAGGTAACAGCACAGCCACCATCCTGGGGATATGCTCAGTGATTGGAATGTCAGGTGAAACTGCCCTCTCGCTTTTAATTGTTATTTTTCTTTTTTCTTTTTTTTTTTTTTTTGCGGTACACGGGCCTCTCACTGTTGTGGCCTCTCCCATTGTGGAGCACAGGCTCCGGACGCGCAGGCTCAGCAGCCATGGCTCACGGGCCCAGCCGCTCCGCGGCATGTGGGATCTTCCCAGACCGGGGCACGAACCTGTGTCCCCTGCATCGGCAGGCGGACTCTCAACCACTGGGCCACCAGGGAAGCCCTTAATTGTTATTTTTCAATCTCTTTCTCTCTGTTTGCCGAGTACTTAGAGTTAAATTCACCTAAATTAAATGCTCTTATGGTGAAACTCCACTATATCCATAATTATGTGGTAATGCTATCATCCACATTGTTTTCCAGAATGCTCTCGTCAAAGCTATTTAGATTAACATGAATCGTTTAAAATTACGTTGATTTTTTTTTTTTTTTTAACAAACCTGTAGCTCAGAAAATCAAAGATAAATGCCCCATGGGCCTGCCCTTTGGGGCTGTGTTCCTCCTTTGGGGAGGAGACTGACTTCACTAAATAATAGAACGGATTTGGGAACTAGGAGCTGACCATGCTCTAGGTAGTGCTGCTTTTTAAATCCTCTTTCAGCAGCCTGGGTTGATGTTAGCGCCCTACCTTGGTTGGTTAGAGAATGGCAGCTTTGAAATCCAGTTAATTTAGCAATCACTGTTCAGGTTGCAGACATAACACTGAAATCTGCAACTTGCCAAAGAACTAAAACTGCTAAAATAACACATCTGAGATTCCCAGAGGGAATTGTGTGAATGGACCACTTTGCTCCTTCTCACAGACACTCTACTCGCTGTCCTGAGGGACTCGGCAAAGTCCCTTCATTCCTCTCTAGGACACCTCTGTTCAGGCTGGGCATGTTCTCCAAACACATCAACCTCAGGAAACTTGATCAACTTCTCCAAAGCTGCAGTTCCCTAATGCTACTCCCTGGTGATATTTTCACAATAAAACTATAGCAAAATGACAACTATAGCAAATTTTTCTTTAAACCACATTTTTTTAAAAAATTGTCCTTTATGATGACACTAGGAATCTATGACTTTTTTGCTGTTCAGATAGCCTTTCTTTCACGAAATAATAGATGGTAGGTTTTTAACATCCTTTCTTTACAAAATAAAATATTGGCAACTTATACCAGCCTGTCACATTGTTTTTGATATTTGATTGATTCTTGAATTCCAAACTTGAGAATTATTTCTCCATTGAACCGGGACATAGCACAGCAGGAGGTATTGTCTTTCCAAGTGAATCCAGCCAATAAGCCATTCCTTTGAAGGCTGGAAATATGCTTGCTCTAAAGAAGAAAAAAAGAAGTTAATTTCAAAAGTGAAATCAAATTGGATGTTTAGAATCAGTCACACATACTTGGGTGACTAAAATGACTACACTGTTGGGAAACTCCAAAGATATTCCAAACAAGGAGGGCTGGGAAAAAACTGCAATTAACAAGAGTTTATAAAAATCATCTAAGTAATGAAAAATAAGATGGGGCGATTAAAGGGGAGGGACTTGATTCTTTAATTGGAACACTTGACTTTCCAGGAAAGATAGAAAGGAGGCAACCCAAAGCCAGCAAAATTGAAATTGCAAGTAGAAAAGCTATCTTCTAGAGAAGGGGGTTGCCAGACCTCAGACTGAAGAAGAACTAAGTGCCATCAAAGAACTAACTTGAGGTTTTTTGTATCTTTTGTTTGTTTGTTTCTTTTGTACCTTGTGGACAGCAGGCCCTCACAAAAATGGAAACAAGTACTTGGTGTTGATCTCAACTTTGAAATGCATTTGGTAGGGCAGGACACAAAACTGTGCTTCACTAGGAAGAAATCCTGGTTGTGAGATCCATTTGGTGAGCTCTACGTGCTGTGGGGTGCAGAGCCCATAAAACAGTAGCTGTGACCTCAGCTGAACAATAGAATCACCTGGGTCACCTTGAAACCAGGCTCGCCCCAGAGATGCAGTCAAGTGTCCCCTGACGTAAGTGTTTTTCTTAAACTCTCCAGATAAATTTAATGTACCTCCCGGGCTGAGAAACTGCTGTGCTAGAGAGGAAAGCAATACGTCCTTTTTAGTCACTGCTGCTGCTCATGTTTCTAATCCCAACCTCCTGTTCTGCCCAGAGACCCCCTCACTCTGGCGGAGGGGCAGAGGGTGTTCTGTGGTCCACATCTAAATGGGAACTCCATGAGAGCAGAGCCTGGTCTTTCTAATTCACTGCTACACCCTAGCCCTAGAACAGAACCTGTATATAATGAGCCAGTATCAAAGGCCTGCCTGCAAGGGGCCTTTATAGAGTTTATTCATTCTTTTAAATTCTTGGAGGTTTCCCTTCCTTTGATGTTTTTATTGGTAAGAGAAAATGGGGGGCAGTGAACTTTCTAGTTCTTCACTGTGGTGAAGTACTGGGCTGGGATCAGCTGTGCTCTTTGGAACTGCAGCCCCTACTGCCCATCCCGAAAACCCTGTGAGCCCCTATGAAAGTCGTAGCCGAGGAGTGTGGTTCTCAGCTGGGGCACAGAGCAGAATTACCTGTTCTTAAGACTCCAGATGTCAGGACTTCCCTGGTGGCGCAGTGGTTGAGAATCCGCCTTCCAATGCAGGGGACACGGCTTCAATCCCTGGTCGGGGAACTAAGATCCCATATGCTGCAGGGCAACTAAGCCCACGTGCGCTCTAGAACCCATGCACCAAAACTAGAGAGAAGCCTGCGCGCTGCAAGGGGAGATCCCTCATGCCTGCAGCTAAGACCGGACACACCCAAATAAGTAAATAAATATTAAAAAAAAAAAAAAAAGACTCCAGATGTCTGTGACCAACTCCAAACCAACCGAATCAGAATCTACAAGGGTGGGATTGAGGCATGGTTGGTTTTATTAAAACCATCACCTGAGACTTCCCTGGTGTCGCAGTGGTTAAGAATCCACCTCCAATGTAGGGGACATGGGTTCGAGCCCTGGTCCGGGAAGATCCCACATGCCGCGGAGCAGCTAAGCCCATGCACCACAACTACTGAGCCTGCGCTCTAGAGCCCATGAGCCACAACTACTGAAGCCCGGCCGCCTAGAGCCTGTGCTCCACAACAAGAGAAGCCACCGCAATGAGAAGAAGCCCATGCACCGCAACGAAGAGTAGCCACCACTCGCCGCAACTAGAGAAAGCCCGCGCACAGCAACGAAGACACGACGCAGCCAAAAATAAATTAATTAAAAAAATTTTTTAAATTAATTAAAAGAAAAAAACCATCCCCTGAGGGCAGTGGTTTTGAAGTACCTGGCCCAGCAGCAGCATCACTTGGGAGCTTGTTAGAAATGCAGATTCTCAGCCCCCACCCCCGCCCTCCTGAATCAGAAACTTTGGGGGTGAGGCCCAGGCAGCAGTCTGTGATTTAACAAGCCCTCCAGGTGGTTCTGATGCTCACTCAAGTTTGAGAAACTCTGCTTTAGGACACCTCATTGGGTCTTGCTGCAGAACCAAGAACATTTTTTCTAAGCAGCAGTTTGGAGAAAGTGCCTACATGAATGTCATCTGATAGTTTCCTAGCTTGTGGCTCCGACCTACCCTCCCCTGCTGCTCCTCTATTGACACATTAATTCAGCGAACCTGTTCGCAGGTCTCTCCTGTCTACTCTCTCCCAACTCCCCTGAGCACCTGCCCTGACCTTTCCTCTCCCAGGCAGGCACCTCTGGGCAGCCTCAGTGTCCATAATAAATAAATAGATAGATAGATAGATAAAGGCTGGGCGCGTCTTAGTTGCTGTGCGCGGGCTTTCTCTAGTTGCGGCGAGCGGGAACTACTCTTCGTTGAGGTGCGAAGGCTTCTCGTTGCGGTGGCTTCTCTTGTTGCAGAGCATGGGCTCTAGGCACACGGGCTCAGTAGTTGTGGCTCGCAGGCTCTAGAGCACAGGCTCAGTAGTTGTGGCACACGGGCTTAGTTGCTCCGCGGCATGTGGGATTTCCCGCACCAGGGCTCGAACCCGTGTCTCCTGCATTGGCAGGTGGATTCTTAACCACTGTGCCACCAGGGAAGTCCCTGCCCATCTTAAATTTTGTTCCCTTCTGAAAGCCCCACCCCTTTTTTTTTTTACTTACGATAGAAAATAAGTGCACATTGCTTTCATTTTGGTCATTCTTATGGCTTTCGTATTCCCTTTACCTACAATTCCCTGTGTGACCTTGGGCAAGTAACTTAACCTCTTTCCTCATCTGTAAAATACCAGGGAATCATAACAGCGCCTACTTCATTAAATGATTTAGTACTTGTTGAAGTGCTTAGACTAATACTCAACGAGTGTCAATTCTAAAAGTAATTATTATTCATAGCATTAAATAATGGATATATAATATTCTATAGTGCCTGGCACGTTAATACTCAATAGTTGTCAGCTCTTCTCACTAATGATTTTAGGGTACTAAGCATTTTGCAATTTTAGTGGTTGTCTTTATCCTCCCATCAGTTTTAAATCTCTTTGACAGCAGGTAATTTTTCTTTCTCAGCTCTGAATCTCTGTATCTCCGAAGTACCTACTATATGCTTAATGCATGCTTATGGGATTATACTGAAGTCCACAGGCAGTGGAGGCCAAGAAGTCCCAAAGAAGCCCTTCCTGAGCAGGTGCCCCATGTCCCCTATCTTTGGGGTTGTGCCTTCAGTCCTGGGCTGCTTGATCATGTCATCCTTCCTCAAGGTCTTAAAGGAAGCAAGTATGTCTGGGTGCCTAGCTCTTGAGCCCAGCGGACTATACACTCCGCCTGGAATACCTAGAGCAGGTTCATCTGAAAATTATCCAGAATGACCAAGACAGTTCTTCCTGTTTTTAATTATGTTTTAAAGAGCATGTCTCTGAGCCATGTTTCTGACTCCTAGCCTAACAAGTGAAAACCCTTTTTGATACAGTGTTGTCCTCAGGTAGCAGTGGGTGGGAAGGCTAGGAAAGTGACACCTGGAGATCACTGGAGTGTGGTCTTCTCATTTCTAAATTATACTGGGATTAGGTTTTTAGGCATTGAAAATAGAGATGATGACACAAAAGTTGAGGATCCTGACACCTGGGGTTTTCCCTGCTGCTTTGCAAAGAAGGCTGCCCTCCTGCTGGAACTTAGACCTCAGCAGAGTCTGGGTTAAGAGCAGCGGTGTGTCTGCAAGCACAGCTAGCAGGTTGGGGGTGGTGGCCTCTAGGGGCACCATCATATAGGAGCCCAAGCCCCTCTTCTACCTTTCTGCAGAAACTTCTTTTTTTTTTTTTTTAATTAATTAATTTATTATTTATTTTTGGCTGCATTGGGTCTTTGTTGCGGTGCACGGGCTTCTCATTGCAGTGGCTTCTCTTTGTTGTGGAGCACGGGATCTAGGCGCACAGGCTTCAGTACTTGTGACTTGCAGGCTTAGTTGCTCCCGCAGCATGTGGGATCTTCCCAGACCAGGGCTCGAACCCATGTCCCCTGCATTGGCAGGCAAGTTCTCAACCACTGCGCCACCGGGGAAGCCCCTGGAGAAACTTCTTTTTGAAACAGTTTGATGTGTAACAGGAATAGTCTATATTTTTATTATTTATTATTGCAATAATTCCTGGATTATTGCAAGCCTATGTAATATTTCAATTCCAAGTGAGTTTTTTCCAACTGTTACTTTAATCTTTTACATTTTTATTCTGTTTGTGATCGTTTTCTAGGAGTCAGTAGTGTTCACTGAGTTATGAGATATCGAAATTTTAGCAAGGCATTTGATGAAGTCTCTCCTGATGTTCTTGTAGATAACATGTGAGCAGAATGGTAGAGTTAGGAGGATTCATAACTGGGGAATACCTAGACCCTAAGAGAGGTGGTTAATGAATTGATGAGAGCTTGGAGTGGGGTGGGGGGTGGGGCAGGCAGGGAGCCAACTATAATACTCACCAAAGCCCTCTGTGCTCCACGCTGGTCCAGTCCACATCTTTAGTGATAACTTACAGCCTGCCTGTCAAATTGAGGTTTACCCAGCTTCTGTTGGATGATGAATGTGCTGTATGAAGAATCTGGGTTCTGGGAGGTACCCAAGACTCCTTCCCCAGCCAGTCCCCCAGTGCTGCCAGTTTTATTCCTTCGATGCTTCTCAAACGCATCTTCTTCCTGTCTGTTCCTTACTTTACACCCTCATCATTTCTCTCTTCCACTACTGCAGTAGTTGTTCAGCTGGGCTCCCTGCCTCTAATATTGGCCTCTCAGCAATAAGAACACTTCAGTGGACATGTTCACCTGACCTTGTTGCTTAAAATAACCCCTCGATGGCATCCCCTTGCCTGCAGAAAAATGTCCAAGCTCCTTCGCGTGGCCGAGGAGGTTCCCCATGTCCTGGACATGCTGCTGCTCTAGCCTCATCTCCCGCTGTTGCCCACCTCGAATTCTGTGCTGAGGTCAGACTGCCTATAGTTCCTCACGTGGTCCATTCTGTTTTATGCCTTTGAACCTTTGAACCTTTGCTTTGAACCTTTGCTTGGTTCCAACGCATTCACCTCTCTCTGCTTTGAACCTTTGCTTTGAACCTTGCTTGGTTCCAACGCATTCACCTCTCTCTGCCTCTTTAAGACTCAGGTGATCACTTCCACCACTATATTAGAATCACCTAGTCATTCATTTCTCTTTCTCAAATTAGAATATAAACCTCCCTAAAGGCATTAGTCTTATTTCACTTAGCACCCAGCACATAGTAAGCAGGCAATAAATATTTGTGATCAGAACTGAGAATACAAAAAGATCTCGGCAATCTAAAAGGCAGACCATAAAATTTAACAGGGATCTGCTTCGGTTTCAAACAAACAAAGAAAACAAGTCTTGATCTAAGTCCTGAGTACAAGGTGGGAGATGGATGACTCACCACTGTCAGTGGACCATGTGAAAAAAAAAAAAGGCCTGCGGTTCAGATGACTTTATGCTCCACATGAGTCAACAGTGTGATACAACTCCAGGAACCTCATGTGAGAACAGGGCAAGCAACAGTCCTGCTGCTCAGACCACGAGGGAGAGTCGTGTGCCCTTGTGTGGCGCCATGCCTGAAGAGGGGTGAGGCACATCCAAAGGAAGGTGGCTTAGAACAGTGAGAGAGGGTGGACCCCATCATCTGGGGGCTAGTTGAAGGAAGACGGAGTGTTTCACCTGGAGAAGACAGAGGGGATATAATAACTGTATTCAAATGCCTAAAGGGCTCAAAATGCAGAATTGGACCACTGAGTGGAAACTCCAAAAAGAACTTTGTGGCAAATAGATCTATTAACAGTGGAACAGTCTGTCTTGTGAGCTCCAAATGACTGTAGGGTTCTACCAAGAGCCTCTGAGAAAAGGTGCTGTAGAGGGGATCTGAGCCCCTGAGGGAAGCGTGGACTAGATGTTCTTTTATCCTGCTCAGCTATGAGGCTTGAGGATTCAGGAGGTCACTGAGTTTATATTTATTGACTATTAGGGAGGGATGCCAGGAGCACATCTCTGATAGGAATGCCTTCTGTCACTCTAGGGGGAAAATCATGAATTACCTAAACAGAAAGTGCTTCTGGGCCAGAAGTCTGAAGCTTAGTGGCCTAGGCACTTACTACATGGTTAGTGTGAAATCTACTCAGGAATGACGTCTGCTTGTCCCACCCGGGGTATGCGGAGTCTTGTGTGTTCACCTGTGTCCTTTTGTGGAAGTTTGAATAAAGTGATTGCCTCTTTTCCTTTGCTTTTTTGTTTTTTAGTTCTGGAGCATCTTGGCTTCTGGGAGGAAGTCAGAAGGATCATCTTGGGATCCGAGTTGATAACCGGATTCTCCTATACCTTCACGGTGCCAGGCCTGCCCCAGTACCTCCAGAGCCTCACCAAACTGGCCATCGCTGCAGTGTGGGCAGTAGCGGCCCAGGCTGGAGAGCAGGCAAGGGACGTTCCCATCTCCTTCTCTCGGCTGTTAGAGTCTTCCTTCCCTGAAGTGCGCCTGCTGACGCTGGAAGCCCTGTTGGAAAGGTTCTCAGCAGCAGCCTCGGGACTAGGAGAGAAGGGACTGCCGCCCTTGCTATGGAATACGGGAGGGACATTCTTGATGTTGGCTGTGAAGGAAAGTCACCCAGAATGCCTCTGCAAGGTGAAGTCTCTGGTGTACTGACCACCCCTTTCCATTCCCCACAGTCTTTGGTGAGCCCACTGGAGTGATGAGGTCAGGAGGCAGGATCGGTTTTGGCATCTCCAGGATTGGAAGGAGATTCAGCATCCAAAGGGCAAGGACTCTCGCACGGTGCTTGGCATGGCTTCATGCATAAAAGAGCGCTGAGAAAAGTGTTTGATGATAATGGTATTGATGACAGAGATTAACCAAAGATAGAGATTGAGAGAGTAAGCAGTCTTTGCTGACATGGCTCTCTGGGGGCAGATGGTCACCTGGAAAGCATGATCAAAAGGAAAGGGCACTGACCTAGGAATATGGCATCTACCCTCTGATCCCAGTATGCCACTGCTCTAGACTATCTTGGTCTCGCAAAGCTATTAAGGGGGAAAAAAGAAGTCAGTGGGCGCTTTTTGAAAGATAGAGTCCCTTGTTGGTACAAATGATTATTATTTAGATTCTGCAGACTTTTCTGAGGTGTGTGTGTGTTTGTTTGTTTGTTTGTTTTCCATGGATCTGGCTCGCACAGATACTGAAAATTCTCCATTGCATGGACCCCAGTGAGTGGCTTCCTCAGACAGAGCGCTGTGTCCATCTAACCCCAAAGGAGTTCTTGATCTGGACAATGGATATTGCTTCCAATGAAAGGTTTGCCTCCAGTGCTCCCTGTGCAAACTTGGTACAACACATGGTCCCATCAGTCAGTTATGTAATGAACTTGAGCATAGCCCAGCCTGTGTTCTGAGCCCAAGCAATAGAATGATGTCAGAGTTCCCCATTAGTTACCAAAAGGTAGTTGCTTCCGGAGGCATTTGTATAGCCACAAGGTAGAGATTTCTAGTAGTATTCACAGCCACATGGATTACAGACTACCTGTAAAAACCATATGTATATAAAATGTTCGATTTTATTTATGTATGTATTTTCATATTTATTTATTGAAGTATAATTGACTTACAATATTATATTAGTTTCAGGGCGAGTATATGTTTTGTGTGATTTCTGGCTGACTTTCCTAGGTCTGAAATACAAAGTGAAGCTCTGAGACTCGCCTCCAAAGTGATTGCCCACCACATGCAGACGTGTGAGGAGGTGAGGCTGATTTCCCCTGTTTTGGGGTCTAGATTTCTGTCCTCTGATTTCCCTGGAAGGTGTCAGTAAAAGTGAACTGTCCCACAGGCAGAATCTCTGTGGCATATGTGTGTAGCTTCTACAAAAATATCATTCGTGTTGGTTTTTCACTCTAGGTATAACTTGGGGAGAATTTTCTGAGCACCATGTTTGGCATTTCTTTTCTCTTGTTCTGGGCACATTTGATTTGAGTCCATGAGGGTAACACAACCTCCTTCCTCCAGGACATACGTGCATTTATGCCCAAACTCCTTGTTTTTTCCTGTTTTTCTCGCTAGACTCTTCATCTAATGAGGGAATGAGCAAGTCAGTTCCAAGGATTGCAAGTCACTAGGATTGCATCCTAGTCAACTATGTATGAAAATATATCGCTAAGGCTTAAATATCCCCCCCAAACGTGGTCCAGCTGGCTTTGCGTGGAGGCCCAGATGTGTCCCACCTGTCTTAGAACATGTCTTTGGGGGTGGGGTGGACCTAAAGTAATCAAAACACCTTCCTGGGGAAGAAAAGGGAACCCTTCTACGCTGTTGGTGGGAATGTAAATTAGTGTAGCCACTGTGGAAAACAGTATGGAGGTTCCTTAAAAAACTGAAAATAGAGCTACCATATGATCCAGAAATCCCACTCCTAGGCATATATCCAGAAAAGATGAAAACTCTGATTTGAAAAGATACATGTACCCCAGTGTTCATAGCAACACTATTTACAATAGCCAAGACATGAAAACAACCCAAGTGCCTATCAACAGACAGTTGGCTTAAGGAGATGGGAGATACACATACAGTGGAATATTACTCAGCCATAAAAAAGAATGAAATAATGCCATTTGCAGCAACATGGATGAACCTAGAGAATATCATGCTAAGTGAAGTTAAGTCAGACAGAGAAAGACAAATATCATGATATCCCTTATATGTAGAATCTAAAAAATAATACAAATGAATCTATATACAAAACAGAAACAGACTCACAGACATAGAAAACAAACTTATGGCTACCAAAGGGGAAAAGGAGGGTGGGAAAGGGATAAATTAGGAGTATGGGATTAACAGATACAAACTACTACATATAAAATAGATAAGCAACAAGGATTTACTATATAGCACAAGGAACTATATTCAGTATCTTGTAAAAACCTATAATGGAAAAGAATCTGAAAAAATATATATATAACTGAATCACTTTGCTGTACACCTGAAACCACTGTAAGTATAGTTGAAGTAAATCAACCATACTTCAATTTAAAAAAAAAAAAAACAGCTTCCTGGAATGATGCCTTAGGACAAATACTTGCATACTTAGGGGCATATGAGAAAGATGCCACCATCAGAGAATTATTATAAACAGAAGGCAGTCAATACCACAGTAAAATTACCTGAAGATCTTGGTTTCACATCACCACATTGTGATCGTGGCACCATAACATTGTGGATTCCTATTCCTATGCTCCAGCAGCCCTGAGAGAGGTACTGGGGGTACAAGGATGAAGACTGGAGGGCAGTCTAACGAGAGAAAAGGAGCATTAGATCATGATATTAAATGATACTCTAGTAGGAAGGAGGCTGAGGGAAAGCAGAGGCCGGAGGGAGTGTTTGCAGAGCTGAGGAAGACTTCACATAGGAGATTGTTAAATTCAGAGAGCCTGGGGCTGGACAGAGAGAAGACCAGAGGGTGAGTACTAAGCAGATACACAGTTTCTCTGGGTCTGTCATTCGGAGGCAGGCCAAGGGGCCAGAGCCAGGTGGTCACTAGGAGATGCAAAAAGCTAAAAATAAAGTCATGTGTGTGTCTTGGGGAGGATAGGAGGAGAGTTTGTAGGAAGGGAGAGGATTTGCTTAAAAAAACTGCAGCCTGGGGCGGGGGGTGGGGGGTGGGGAACAAGTTCTGAGAAAGTAGTCACAGGGCAGCCTAACAAGTCTGTCAAAAGACAGCGTTCTCATCTAAAGCCATTTTTAACCAGTTGTCATGTGCATCTCCGAGGCACTGCTTGGTACTTGAATGAAGCGATATTTGAAGAATATTGGAAATTTTTCAGGGAGAGAAAAGTTAACAAGTCAGCAGCTTCCTCATGATCTAAGACACTGATCAGTTCAGTTCCACAGATGCTCATAGATGATCAGAGGAGCCAGTAATCTCATTTTGAACATTTAAAGAGGCTTAGCTGATAGGGGAAGTAAAATTTATTTGGAACAATAATCCCCTTTCTAGAAAAAGTAAAGAACCAGAGTTTAAAAGATGGAAACAACCCAAATGTCCATCAACTGATTGATGAATGGGTAAATAAAATATGGTATATCTATATAATGGAATATTTTTCAGCCATAAAAAGTAATGAAGTACTGATACATACATCCTACAGCATGGATGAGCCCTGAAAACATGCTGAGTGAAAGAAGCCAGTCACAAAAGACCACATATTGTATGATTCAATTTTTTAACCATTTTTTATTAAAGTATAGTTAATTTTGATTCAGTTTTATATATTTATATATATATATACTTTTTCAGATTCTTTTCCATTATAGGTTACTACAAGATACTGAATATAGTTCCCTGTGCTATACAGTAAGTCCTTGTTGTTTATCTATTTTATATACAGTAGTGCGTATATGTTAATCCCAGACTCCTAATTTATCTCTCCCCTTGCCCATCCACCATCCCCTTTGGTTACTGTAAGTTTGTTTTCTATGTCTGTGAGTCTATTTCTACTTTGTAGATAAGTTCATTTATACTATTTTTTTTAGATTCCACATATAAGAGATATCATATGATATTTGTCTTTGTCTGATTTACTTCACTTAGTATGATAATCTCTAGGTCCATCCATGTTGCTGCAAGTGGCATCATTTCATTCTTTTTTATGGCTGAGTAATAGTCCATTGTGTATATATGTCACGTCTTCTTTATCCATGGATAAAGTTGATGGATACTTAGGTTGCTTCCATGTCTTGGCTATTGTAAATAGTCCCACTGTGCACATTGGTGTAGCATGTGTCTTTTCCAATTAGAGTTTTCTCCGGATATATGCCCAGGAGTGGGATTGCAGGATCATATGGTAGTTCTAGTTTTAGTTTTTTAAGGAACCTCCAAAGTGTTCTCCATAGTGGCTGCACTAATTTAAATTCCCACCAATGGTGTAGGGGAAGGTTCCCTTTTCTCCACACCTGCTCCAGCATTTATTATTTGTAGACTTTTTAATGATGGCCATTCTTACTGGTATGAAATGATACCTCATTGTAGTTTTGATTTGCATTTCTCTAATAATCAGTGGTTTTGAGCATCTTTTCATGTGCCTGTTGGCCATCTGTATGATTCAGTTTATATGAAATGTGCAGAACGGACAAAGCCATAAAGACAGAAAGTAGATTAATTGTTTAGGGCTAGGCGAGGGGGAGCTGACAGGATGGGGATGATAACTAAAATATACAGGGCTGGGGCTTCCCTGGTGGTGCAGTGGTTGAGAGTCCGCCTGCTGATGCAGGGGACACGGGTTCGTGCCCCAGTCCAGGAAAATCCCACATGCCGCGGAGTGGCTGGGCCCATAAGCCGTGGCCGCTGAGCCTGCGCGTCCGGAGCCTGTGCGCCTGTGCTCTGCAGTGGGAGAGGCCACAACAGTGAGAGGCCCGCGTACCGCCAAAAAAATAAAATAAAAAAGTATACAGGGCTGCTCTTTTTGGTGATGAAAATGTTCTAAAATTGACTGTGGTGAGGGTTGTACACACATATCTGTGAATATACTAAAAATCATTAAATTATGTATTTAAATGGGTAAATTATATGGTATGTGAATTGTATCTCAATAAAGCTGTTACTATAAAGAAACAACAGTAGGGCTTTGTTTAAACAATAATGTTAGTTAGGATGCTGCTTTAAATGTAACAGAAACTCAAAAATACAATGGCTTAAACCAGAGAGAAGCAGTCCAAAGCAGATAGTGACATGACATTATTGGGCTCCCCGGCCCTTCTACCTTGTTGTTCCGCTGTCCTTAATAAGTGGCTTCCATCTTCTGGTCCCAGATAGTTGCTCCAGCTCCCATCATCTTGTCCTTGTTCAACTAGCAGGACAGAGAACCCAAGAAGTGAAGGTCACACATATTTCCTTACATATTACCTGAAATTGCACAGATACCACTTTTAATGGCATCCCATTAGTCAGAACTTAATCACGTTACTCCCCGATGCAAGGGAGCCTGGGAAACGCATATGTAGCTCATCCCTAATTCCATGTCTGCCCATGTCGCATCTTCTGAACTGCTGTATGTATACTTTGTACTTTTAGACCAGGGACTTGGTGGCCCCCAACCTGAAGCAGTGGGTTCAGTTGGTCCTCTCTTCTTGTGAAGATCATCTTCCCACCGAGTCCAGGCTGGCCGCTGCTGAAGTTCTCACCAGCACTGCACCATTTTTCCTCACCAACCCCCATCCCATTCTTGGTAAGTGCGCTGAGCCGCTGTTGGGTGGGGGGGCGGGGAGGTGTCCATCGTACCAAATGCACTAAAAGCGTGAATAGATGCTCTAGGTTAAAAAAAGAAGGGAAGATGAAAGATGACAGCGTACACCATACCTTTACATCTTTCAAAGATCTTCCCACCCTCTCACTCTCTTACTCTAATCACTTTTCACCAACAGCCTCTTTTTTTTTTTTAATATAAATTTATTTATTTATTTTTATTTTTGGCTGCCTTGGGTCTTTGTTGCTGCATGCGGGCTTTTCTCTAGTTGCGGTGCACAGGCTTCTCATTGGGTGGCTTCTCTTGTTGCAGAGCACGGGCTCTAGGCGTGTGGGGTTCAGTAGTTGTGGCACGCGGGCTCAGTAGTTGTGGCTTTCGGGCTCTAGAGCACAGGCTGAGTAGTTGTGGCACACGGGCTTAGTTGCTCTGCGGCATGTGAGATCTCCCCGGACCAGGGCTCGAACCCATGTCCCTTGCATTGGCAGGCGGATTCTTAACCACTGCGCCACCAGGGAAGGCCCACCAACAGCCTCTTAATTGGCCTCTTTTCTTTCTGTCTTGTCCCCCAAGCCATTCTCTTTATGCTTCCAAAAGCCTCTGGGGTCTTTCTGAAATACAGATCTGAGCATTTTCCTCCACTGCTTAAAGCCTTTGAGTGGGTGCCCATTGCCTTCAGGATAAAACCTAAATGCTCTTTAGCCTGGCTCAGAAGGCCCTTCCTCTTCTGTGCCCTGCCTGCTTCTCCCTCCTCACTGGCCACCACTCCCCATGCGTCATCAGCGGAGAACAGTTCTCTAAACAAACTGCTGCTCGACTGACTCCTGTTGGTCTTTCAAGACTCAGCCTAACCATCACCTCTTCCCGGAAGCCTATTGCAGTGACCTTGGTGAGAAATAAATGGGACAGAGTGAAGTGTGGCCTTGAGGAAGAAGAAAGGCCAGGCTCTAAGGCATTTAGGAAGTAGAATCAACAGGACTTGGTGTTGAGGTTAATATAAAGGGAACATTCAAGGATGACTTCCAGGCTTCTGGCTTAAGTGACTAGGAAGACTGCTGGTTCCTTTCACTGAAAGTAGTTTTAAGTTTAAGGTATCTTTGGACTTCCCTGGTGGTCCAGTGGTTAAGACTCTGAGCTTGCAGTGCAGGGGGCACAGGTTCAATCCCTGGTTGGGGAAGATCCTGCATGCCGCGCAGCGTGGCCAAAAAATAAAATAAAAAAAGTTTAAGGCATCTTTGGGAAGTAAAGGTAGAGATATTTTGAAATCAAATAGATGTACAGCTCCAACCATATTCTCTACCTTCATGTCTCTTTCCTCACTGCCACCCCCTGTCCTCCAAGAGTAATAATTAGGAAAGAGCATCATATCAATGGTGGTTGAGAAAACCGAGCTTTAGGAAACCCAAAGGAATTGAAAAACCATAGGGGTTTTTGTTTTAACTTAAAAAAAATTTTTTTAATTGTAGTGTTTTGTTTTAAGCATAGGGTTTACTGAAAGGAAAACTCAGGACCCAAAGCCATGTCTGAGTCCTGGCCCTGCCCTCTCCTGCCATCTTACCCCCATATTAACCATGCTGAGATTCTCTTCCATCCATTATGGGAATTCTGTTTTTGTTCTCCTCTTCCATGCCCAGCCCTGGAGAATAAATCATGGTCCCTGCATCCGGGGAGCTTTCAGTGTAGTTGTGGAGAAAAGATTTACAGAATAAAGAAAAGAACTGCTTTTTCAGATGGTGGGATTCAAATTCTAAGTGTTATCGGAGTTCAGACCAATCAAGTGTCTCACGTCTCTGGATCTCTCAGAGAAAGAGTTGTCTTTGGTATCTTCATACATCTTTCTTCTAAGTCAGCGATCCCCAGCCTTTTTGGCACCAGGGACTGGTTCCGTGGAAGACAGTTTTTCCACGGACGGGGACGGGGTGGGGAGAGGGTTCAGGTGGTCATGCGAGCGGTGAGGCGGGGATGGGGAGCGGCTGATGCAGCTTTGCTTGCTCCCTTCCTGCTGTGCAGCCCGATTCCTAACAGGCCCCAGACCCGGGGGTGGGGACCCCTGTTCTAAGTGACTTTTAGGCATCTTTTCTATACCCAAAGGGGGACTGAAAGGGGACCTGCTACAATTTTGCTTTAATCATTGGACCCAGAGGAATAAGAGCAAAGGTTTATAAACTTTGGTGACACTTCTCAGGGAAGGTAATATCATTTTGCAGCACATTTTCTGGGTGACTTCGGCTGCTCTGACCCTGGTTCATAGCAGGAAAATGTGTGTGGAATAATGTAGAATTTCTGAGTGAAACTGAGTCCTGGGCAAAAGCCATTGGTTCATCATGAATTGCTGGAGCTGCTTAGGGCATCACAGGCAATGAGGAAGGAGGTCGGCAGTGGCTGGCGGCCTGCAAGAACATGAAAGACAGGCACAGAACTGAGAGGCAAAGGACATAAAGTGCATGGGGACAAGTCAAGGGCAGACCGAAGTCATTTAAGGAGAAAGAAAAATTGAAATGGACTAAAGAGGGAAGATTGATGAGGACCTTAGCGGTATAAGAAAATGTTAAGAAAGGGAAATTTGAAACCCTAGAGAACAATTAGAATGGATAGATTCTGAAAGACTGAGTAAAATTTAAAACCAGATTTATAACAGACAGGAGAGCACAAACCCCAGAGGGAGCCATTGCTGCTCTCAGTATGACTAGAGCATTGGTGGCTCTGATATTGGGCTCTCTGTGGACAGATGAGGGAGAGGGTGAGCTAAGGAGAGCTCTCAGGGCAGGGTTGGTTCCCCACTGAACATCAAGGGATGATGAGTGGTGGTCTTCCGTGGCAACCCACCCCACCTGGACAGTATGTGTCCCTCCTTTGAGGCCCTGCCCCCTCTCCCCTCACACAGTCCACCTCCCATTACACCAGTCTCCTGGGACCTTTCCCTGTGGTGAGTCACAGCCACGTGTTTCCAGCCCTGCCTTCTCCTTACCTTGTGTTCTCCACTTGATGTCCCTTTCGGTTGCTCAGGGGCAGACACTGTCTGTTCCTGGTCTCTGGTCCCCAGCAGCACAATGCACAGGGACTTGATAGGGTCCCTGCCCAGGGGCAATGGCAGTCAGGTCGTGGGCCCTGCGTAGACGTGGCACAGGCTGGTGCCTTTATCATGGTTCTTTGCTTTTTTCAATTCTTGCCCCCCAAAGCATAATCTTGATTGAAACTTTGCTTTCAGAATTTATAAGCTGAAACAGTCACTCAAATTAACACTGGGCTAGTTTCC
Organism: Delphinus delphis; assembly: GCF_949987515.2. Lineage (NCBI taxonomy): Eukaryota > Metazoa > Chordata > Mammalia > Artiodactyla > Delphinidae > Delphinus > Delphinus delphis. The sequence goes on from NC_082694.2 coordinate 55,410,658, forward strand.
CCAAAGCACTCTTGATGCATAAAGTTTCATTCTGAGAAGCATGAGTCATTGACTAAGGCCCGTTGACAGCTGGGCCTTAGTCAGCCAAGGCCATACCTTCTAGGGGGCCTTGCCTGGGGCTGGTTGCCTCCAGAAGTGTTTCCTATTCAAAAGGACACTTTCAGACCTGTCCCCTTAGGGTCCTCTCTCTTCTGGCATTTATCTGACTCTCAAGTCTCCCTTCCTTGCAGTACCCACAAAAAAGAAGTAACTGTTGCTCATTCAATACTGGATGTGAAGCAGTATTTGTACCTGCTTGTAAGTTGCATCCTAGGTAATTTGATTTCTTTTTGGCCTTCTTAGGACTGCAAGATACGCTTGCTCTCTGGAAATGTGTCCTCACCCTCCTGCAGAGTGAGGAGCAAGTAATCCGAGATGCAGCCACAGAAACCGTGATGACTGCCATGTCACAGGAAAACACTTGCCAGTCAACAGGTACCTCATTCTTATCTTTCTTCGATGCCTGATTGCTCTTGGTCAGGGGTTGGCACACTTTCTATAAAGGGCCAGAGAGTGAATATTTTAGGCTCTGTTGGCCATTCAGTCTCTGTCTCAACTCTGCCATTTTAGTGGGAAAGTAGCCATAAACAATAGGAAAACAAGTGTACGTGACTGTGTTCCAATAAAGCTTTATTTATAAAAACAGGTGGCTTCCCAGATTTGATTTGCTAACCACAGTTTGCTGACCCCTGCTCTAGGACATCATAGAGAAAAATTGCTTTCAGAGGTAGAAATGTAGTAAACAGTGCCTTTTGTTAGTTACATTGACATCCTTTTTAAATAAGGCCAAGTCTGGATTTTCTGTGTGGTTACATAATCCAGAGATCTAGATCCATCATTTTGCTCCTCTGTGCATTTCTACACATAAAAGAAACAGATGAGTGTCAGTCAAGTTGCTCCTCTTTGTGCCTTGGCTCCTCATTGGGTGGTGATGTTAACCCAGGGGGCAGGAGGGGAGTGGAAAGAGGAGCAGCCTAGGTGGGTAGTTCTGAGCTCATAGCCACTCAGTTCACAATATGAGCTGTTAGGGCCCTGGGCCCTAGTTATCTGTATGCAATGGCAAATGCTGTGGAAGCAAAAGGGAACTCCAGACTGCAGGTGGAAAACGAGCTGCTGGGTGGAAGGGATGGGGCTAGGTGGAGTAGAAGCAAGGTCACACCTCTGGGCAAATGGCCGTCTGGGAGGGTGACCACTCTGGTGGACTTGGATTCCATGCACTTGGGGCTAGGTGTCAGGAAAGATCTCTGGGGCAGCCATCCCAAAGAGATGAGAGATGTCTCATTTTGAGACAGGTAGTCACAGGCTGAGCAAAGACGTTTACCTTAATGGACAGCAGAATGGGAGGGGAAATAGCCATACAGTGTTGGTAACTGATTCGGGCCCCTCATTCCCGTGGGTAGGGTTGTGGTCCCTGGAAGCTCCTCTTAGAATGTGTGAACATCCCCATACCTGAGTCCTCCATTGTAATGGTCTGGGCACTTTCCTCTCCATGTATGCAAGGAGCTGGTGTCTTAATAATCTCCCAGTGATACTACTCCAGGGCACATTAGCCAGGATCAGCTTGGCCTCTCAGTGGGAAAACATTCAGATCGGTGCTGCGAGTGCTGTACTAGCAGCCTTCTCCCCATCCCTGTCCACATACCTAAAATTCTGCCATTAATGATTCATTCCTGTTTCCAATTGTGCATTTTCCTTAGAAGGACACACGGAGCACCGAGCAAGTGCTCAGTAAGCATTTGGTGGAACATAACACTCACTAGACTTCTATAGGACCCTCTCACCAAAGATGGGAAAGATCACTTCATGGTGGAATTCATAAGTGGACTTCTTCCCTCCTAGTCTTGAGGGCTTTTGCCCTGCTACTTTTATTTCTTTCAGAATTTTTCCCAGTTCATTTATAGTAAAACTATATTACCATGTTCTCCCTCCTTCTGGTTTGAATTTTTTTCTCAAGAAATAGAAATCAGTAATTATATTTGGAGTGCCCTTTGCGTGTGAAATTCCATGTGTGAAAGCCTCTGAGGGAGTAAGTAATGTAAAAGCCTACTTGTCTATCTTTGTATTCCCTATCTTGGTCCATAAAAGAGAATCTGAGGTGTGAAAAGACAAGAATTCTGTAACAGCTAAACATAGTATGTTACCCTGGACCAGATCCTGTACTGGAGGGGTGAAAAGCCATACAGGAAATTATTAGAATAGCTGACAATATTGAAATATTGTCTATAGATTAAAATCAATATTAAATTTCATGAATTTGATAACCATACTATGGTTTTGTAAGAGAATATTTTTATTCTTAGGAAATACACAACTGAAATATTAAGGTGGAAAAGGGCACAACGCCTGCAACTTACTCTCAAATGGTTCAGAAAAAAATAAAACTATGTGTGCGTATAAATAGTAAACACAGATAGGTAGTTGCTGTACTTGCATCTTTTCCATATGTTTAAAATTATTTGAAAATAAAATGTTTTTTAAAAAACCCAAGTCTACAACTAGAAAAGACTAACACAGTATATATTGGTAGACCATCTGGCTGGTTTATCAACTATTCCACCCCCCCAGTGTGACTCCTTTCTGCCTGCCCCCCACCTTTTTTTTTTTTAACTCATTTTGAGTGAATTTTTGCATCCGAAAAATCAAACCCAAGCCAGATACCTCCCATTCAGAGATCTCAGCAGCATGACGTCGCTGTGTGGGGATACTCATTCAGCATGTCCCCGCGTGTTCTCTGTTCTGCCTGATAGCAGTGCTTAAACAGAATCTCTGTAATGCAGCGTGATTTTCTTAAGCAAAAAATGCACATCTTTCTGCTTTAGACTGAAAAGTAACTGACGATTGAGTATCACCACCTGATTTTTCACTTTAGTCAGAAGTTTAGCCAGCTGATTCATTAGAACAATATTGTCTTGTTTTGACATCTCTCAAGGATACCAAGCAGCTGATGGTAAGTTTTCACATTCCTTCAGCGCACAGGGGTTTTGTAGCATACCCTGCTAATGGTTTGCTCTTTGGTGTTCCAAAGTCCATTATTACTACTGAGTCTTGAATACCTTGAAAATATGTGTCATTTCATTAATTTTGTCCTCAAATCAGTGGTTTAAAAAGTGCCACAGTAAAATAATAATATTAAATTATGTTAATATTTAATGTCTTCTTTGAGAAGACTAATTACTTCTCCTCCTAAGAAAGAAAGAAATCATGAGGACTCCTTGCCTCTGAGACCTCATCCTGTAAGTGAGGGCTAGATGGGGAAGAAAGAGCTTTGTGCTCATACTGACAGCCTGCTGGGGACGTGGAGAAGATGGAGGTGCATTTTGATTGCGGGGTCTAGGGAGGTTCCTGAGAGTGGCGCTGGCCCAAAGGAAGGGATAAGTGGCACACAGATGAGAGCAGTTCAACACGGAAGGAAAAGCTGGAGCCAAACCTGGAGTTGGGGACAACTTGGGAGCTGATTGGGGAGCAGCAAGTGGACTTGTGTGGCCAGAACATAGGGGGCGGAGCAGGAGGCAAAGCTAGAAAGGCGGGAGTGGCCACACTTGGGAGAGCTTTGAATGCCAAGCCAAGGACCTCCTCTTATAGGTGAAGGGAAGCTGGAGAGCTTTCAGACAGAGGAGTAGTGTTGCCAGGAACGTGGGTTGAGGGGCTCTTTCTGGCAGCCGTGCATGAGATGGATCAGGGTTGGGGGTGAGTCAGGAGATCAGCTGGGAGCTGGTAGCAAGAGTCCTCATGAGCCACCATCAGGGTGATGGGTGGAGAGAGCATGGGGTAGACTCAAGAGGATTTGGGGGCTGTGCTTGTGGGCGGTGGGAGAGAAGGGAAAGCAGAGGTGACCTCAAAGTCTCAAACCTGGGAGGTATCTAGGGGAAACACCTCGACACGCCTCTGGCACTGACAAAGCAGTTGAGCTATCGCGTTCCAGGAAGTGAAACTTCCTGGAATTGGGAAAGGCACTTAGAGACCACAAGTCACTGTGATCTAGGACAGAGTATTCCTTAGGCCTTGGAGAGATCGGCAGTGGAAACTGAGAGGGCAAAGGGGGACCTTTATCTGCTGGAGGAACAGAGTGCGCTGTCCGGCTCTGTCCTGCCCTCTCCAGCACACGGCGCAGTGCCCCTGGGAGCCCCCGGCAAGCCGTCACAGGGCAGCTGCTGGTGCTGGTAGCTCTGGCTAGAAACCATGGAAGAGGCAAGCATGAAACCAGTCGCTGTGCACACGGCTGGCTTTAGGTGGAGATTTGTGGTGTAAATTAGTTAATGATTCTGGAAGGTCCAGGGGAAATAACTCAGTGTTTAGATAACCCTTGTGAGGATGGAGTTGTTGTTCACCTTCTTGCCTGCCGAGCTCTTCTGCTGTCCTGCATGTGCGCCACCCAACATGGTCACCTGGAAGGTGGAACTCATGGGCTATTAACAGCCCTCTGAGCACCCCTGAGGCCCCTTCAGCTTTAGATGGGAGGAAACCCCAGCAGCGGGACCCTCCCTGCCCCTCCCCTCCCCTCTATGCCAGTCACAGCATGCCAAGAGGGACAGAAGAAATGGCACATCTGGGGCTCAAGAGGAGGGCATTGAAGTTCACAGCCAGGAAGAGACAGTGTATGGGCAGGACTCCAGGTGGGGCTCCACCTCTCTCCTGCCCCTGCACTGACTTGACTTCAAGCCTTGAAATGCTCTGGAAAGAGCTCTCGTTTCAAGAGCAGGAGACACTCAAGGCCGTAGCTCGGCCGCTGCCACTTCCCTGGGCTCTCCCACTTCTGCCTGAGCAGCTCGCTCACATCTGTCTTATAGACTCATATATCAGGATTTCACATCAGAACTCTTTTGAACAAGGGCTTCCGTGTGAGGGAAGAAACCAGCCTGGACACTATTTAAATTTAAATCACTAGCTTTGTGTGATTCTCAAGTGAGGCAGACAGAGTTCTGGGTGGAAGCAACAGGAGAGGCCCCTGTGAAGGTATGAATTTTAACAGCCTGTTTAGGAGGAGGAGAGAATTAAAAAGCACCTTTAAAAAAAGCAACCCACCCAAAGGTCTAGAAGGTGGCCAGAATTCAGCAATTCGGGGTTATTCTCTAGCCTTTTTTTTTTTAATTGTAATTGAAGTATAGTTGATTTATAATGTTGTATTAATTACTGCTGCACAGCAAAATGATTATCGAGTTATAATACATATATTCTTTTCCATTATGGTTTATCACAGGATACTGAATATCGTTCCCTGTGCTGTACAGTAGGACCTTGTTGTTTATCCATCCTATATGTAACAGTTGGCATCTGCATAGCCTCTCTTTTATGTAGAACCCTTTGTCTCTGTTACAGGGTCTCTCTTGGGTCTAACTCGATAGGCTAGTGTCAGACTTGAGGACTCCAGAGTAAGAGGATGGAAGGCTCTGACCTGAGGGGTCCCGCAGAGATGGCTCAATCTGGAGGCCCTCGGGCGGAACCCTGGTGCTCACCTTGCAGAGCTGGGGGCTCTCTGGGCAGGAGATGGGTGGGAGCTGTTAGCCTTCTGAAGCCCCTTCCTCCGGCACCACACCCTCTCCAGCTCGGGATCTCCCTCCCTCCCTCCTCTTCCAGCTTCATCCAGCGTTTGCCGCCTGATTCAGGAGGCCTCCTCCCTTTCCCCGTTTCCGTTTATGAGATTCAAAGAAAGTTTCTGATACCCAACAGTCGCTTTAGTTGTTGCAGGATAAGAAAGAGAAGCCATTTAACAAGGAATTTTAAGGGGGGCCCAGACCTCAAATCACTGTCAGTGTTTAGGTTCAAGAAGGATGACTTCTTGGTAGAAACTTTTTTATTTAGCTATAATTGACATAAAAGGTTGAAACTTTCTAATGAAGAGAATGTAAAAGACTTTTAAGAAAGAAAGAGACAGATACAGCAGGGGAGAGAGAAGCGAGCACACATGTCCTCACATGTGTGAGCGATGGGTGGTTCTTTTCCTTGGAGTACTGGCTCCAGGGAGTTCCGATCCCTCCCTCCCACCACACCCCCACACACAAAAAAATCATAAAACTTCTGCTCATTCTGCCAGATATAAATGTTTAGTGGTGACACATTAAATCCCACCTTCTCTACAATGGCCCTACCCTCCAGGCTCTCTCGTTTTCCTGAACCCCTGCAGCATTTGGTTATAAATAGCCCTTGATTTTCTACTCTTTTACTATTTTCTCCTTCATATACTTTATTTAGTTTATCTTCCCAACTATCCTGTGAGCTTAGAGACTGTCTTCTGTTAGGTACACAGTAGGTGCTCAATGGGCATTGATGGGCTGATCTTCCACCACAGTAGGCCACCTAACAGTCAGTAATAGTCTGTCAGTCCCGAGTTCCCCAAGGAGATTAGAGAGCCCCTTAAACAGCAAAGCTCCGTAACAGGCAGACTGACCCTCCCTGCTAGAGCTGGCCCAAGGGGCCGTGGTGTTCATTGATTCGGACAAAGTGAGCGACTCACCGTATGAGGTTGTGGGATAAGAGCCGGTAGCTCTCCCTTACTATTTGGTCCTTCCTCACTCATACCACTCGGGTCTGAGTCTCAGACTGCAGGGCCAGAGAGCCAGCCCGGGGCTGTGGGCCGCGGCCCTGGGGTAACCGGGAGACACTGCAGGAGCCTCCATGCTCTGCACCAGGACCCACAGAGACTCTGGAATAGTGAGGGAGCTTAGCAGGAAGGCGGAAGAGGGGAAGCAGGAGCAAAATGTAGCAAAATTGAGACTAGAGGTTAGAGAACAGGGCAGGAGGCAGGTGGCATTGTGGGACTAAGTGGAAACAGTCATATAGCGGGGCAAGATGAAGAAGAAGAGAGCAGACACCTGGTCAGTTTCCCCCCAGATGTATTCCTCCCTCTGCCACACACACCCCACCTCTCACACAGACACACACCCCATCATCACCACACAGAGCCCAAGGACAGCATGAGAGTGTGAACACAGCTCCCACGCTCCAGCCCTTGACCAAGCAGGGAGGGAGGTCAGGTCACTGTGGCATTACACAGTGGCCCCGTCAGCAAAGCCCCAGGCCTGTGGGCTTCATGCTGAGTTGCAGATGGTTGCATCACCGGAACCTCCAGAGCTGCCCACCAAGTCCTCCTGCCACACCAGCCATGTGCCCAGCGGAAGGCCCTGCGCTTTTCCCAGTTCCTGCAAGTTCGCAGGGTCAGGTCCTCCAGGTCTGGCCTCAGTCCTCCCTCTGCCTTCCGATAGCTTCTTTCCTAATCTACTCAGATACACTGTCTCCAAGGTGTCTTTTCTGTTCAGAGGTACCAGAGCCTGGCCCCAGCCTCCATTTTAGACGGCCTTTAAGCTCCGTGAGTATAATCTCATGGGCATGTACCAAGTACCTTTTTCTGGAGAAGAGTGACCACCACACTAGAATTCCCCTCATAACTGCCTCAAAACCTGACCTAAATGCCCCTGGGGACAAGCTAAACTTACTTGCCTCTCATTTCTTTGTGCCTATTTTTAAATTCTAAATTGTTTTCTCACTCCTCTTACTCTTACCTAGATAAACCACAGATTTTTCTTTTACTACTTAAGTATGAGGCAAAAAGTGGTGACATCACGCATATTCATTCATTCATTCATTCAGCAAGTATTTACAAAGTGTCTGTCCACAAGGCTTGTCTAATGTGCTAGTTCAAGCCACCAGCATCTCTCACCTGGACTTCTGCGAAAACCTCCAGCCTGCTTTTCCCGCCTCTGCTCCAGTCTGCCTGCAGTCCAGTCCCTGTAGCTGTTGAATGGGCCTTTCTTAGGGAATAGATCTGACGATGTTGCTCTCCTCCTCAGACTTCTCCCTTGGCTTCCCTTCTTTCTCAGAGTAAAACTCAACTCCTGAAGTAACAGATAAAGCCCTCCCGACCTTACCCCGGCCTCTCTCTCCAGCCTCATCCCCTGCTACGCCCTCTCCCTCTCTCTCGGCTCCAGCACTCCAGCCTTTTTTGGGGTTCTCCAGCTCACCAAGCCTCAGGGGCTTTGCACTAGCTGGGCCTGCTGCTTGGAATGGTCTCCCCTGGTCCCACCCAGCTGCCTCCTTGTCATTTCAAATCTCAGCTTCAGTGTCATGTCCATAGAAACGACTTGACCACCCAGTTTACAGTAGCTGCTCATTTACTATTACTTCACCCTGCTGGTTTCATTCTCTGCATAATCCTTTGACAACTTATTATTTTACTGTTTATTTAATTCGTTATTTGTCTCCCTCCACCAGAATAAAAATTCCAGGAATGTAGGACTTTTGTCTGCTTTGCTCATTACTGTTTTCCCAGAACCTGGTACATAATGCTCAACAGAAACCACTATTGGATGATCAACAGAATGAAGGAATGGGGGCATGTATCAATCGCAGTAGTTAAACCCAATGGAGATTAGTGTTTTTAGAAACGGCCGAAGGCAGAAGAGGTGAAGCTGTGTGGATTCTTTGCTGTGAAATTGCCCAGAGGTGGTGGATCCTTGTTAGGGCGGGTTAAATCAGCTCCCTTAGGCCCACCTCCTCCCAGAGACCCTAATTCAGCCCGGAGCTGATTGAGCATCTGCTCAGGCAAGGCCACAGTGGTGGGTCCTAGACTAACTCCCCCTCTCCCTTCCGTTCCTTCCTGTCCCTGCTGGATGGAATTTCTTGAGCAAGGGTTTCATCCACGGGGGCCCCTGGGTCTAGCATGGGGCTGGCCCTGGGAAGTGCCCAGCCGAGGAAAACCTTTCAGTTGTTCATCATGCCCTGGTCAGGGGGCTGGGACCAGTGCCGAATGAGTCCATCTGGAAGGCAAAGGTTGGTGGCTGCAACTCTGAGAATGGGGGCCCCTTCCTCCTGGGGCCCTTGCCTCGCTGTCTCTTCCCCACTCTGTGTAGGCCGGGGCAGGGTAGGGGGAAGGAGAACATTTCCCTCTGGAGGCTCCTGCTTCATTTTACCTCTTTTGATCCTCACAGCCACTCTATGAGATATTTTACTATCTTCTCCATTTTAAATATGGATAACCTGGAATTCAGAGAATTGTTGTTGTTTTTGTTTGGTGGTTTGGTTTGGTTTGGTTTGGTTTTAGACTGCACTGTGTGGTATGTGGGATCTTAGTTCCCCGACCAGGGATAGAACCCGTGCCCCCTGCATTGGGAATGCAGAGTCCTCACCACTAGACCACCAGGGAAGGCCCCTGAAATTCAAAGATTTGAAGTAGCAGACCCCAGGTCTTGTGGGAGATGAGTGTCAAGCTGGAATTGGAGCTCAGGTTCCTGTGGTGACAAAGGCTTTGCACTTTCAATGCCTCTTCTAAGACAGGAAAAGGAGTCCAAACCCAGCCTCTACGTTTGCAACCCAGGAGTTAATAGAAAGGGGACATTGAGGGTTTTCTAAACTCTGCTGTGTTTAAAAAGAAGACACTGAAATCATAACCCAAGAAAATGGATTGGAGACCCAAGAGTTCAGATACACAGAACTTGTCCTGAAGAAGGGAATAGAAGTTGCCGCGGCTGGGACAGTTGCAGCCGGAAGTGACAGGAGGTCCTGTGTGAAGGCTGAGTGTGTCCCCATTTTCCAGTCCTTCCTAGAGAAAGAGAATCACATGACCTGGGGGTTTTAGAGCCTCTACTTTATAGATGGGGAAACTGAAGCCCAGGAAAGGTAATTGATTTCCCCAGTGTAACATAATTAGTGGGGAAATGAGGCCTAAAACACAGGCCCCCTGAGACACAGAACAGTACTTCTCTCTACTGCTCCCCAAGCCTCGACTTACAGAAAGGAAGTGACAGAAATGTCGGGTGCCCACTGAGAATAATCCAGACTCCTGGGTTGGAAAGAGCCCATCAGGGGTGAGATCGGTGCCGTGGGGTAAGGCAGATTCCCTGGAAGAGAGGGCTTGGAGGAACTCCATCATCACAGGGGTGGGAAGAACAGAGTGTTCTATGAAACCAGGCATCTCCCAGCAATAAAACCACACCCTGCAGTCAGCCCTGAAATTCCACGGCCTTGCTCCCTTCCGGGCCTTCTCCCAGGGCCATCCGAATGTCCATCTATATCGTTAGTAGGGTTCCAGGGGAGGAAACACAAAAGTTAGGAATTGTGATTCTAACTCCCAAGCAGACCCCTTGGCATTGCCTGGGCAGAGAGCACGGGAAAATGGCTGTTGAAGGAAAGTAGCTAAGTAGGAATTAGTTCTCTATTTTCTCATTTATTCCTTCAAAACTAGGATGCTTGATCAAGGCAGGAGCCCCCCACCCCAGCTTCAGTGGACTAACCCAGTGGAGCCCCAGTTACCATGTACCCAATGCCCTTCCCATCAGTCGCTGTCCCAGGAAGCCTGGGCCCCTAACGTTCACCTGCATCTCAGCGAGTGCGTCACTGGCAGCCGGCCCACCTGATGTGCAGAAGTGGATGCAAACTAATGCTCCTGTTAAATCTGGGAGCAGGTTGCCGCCTCCACGGAGTACCCCTGCCTGGGCCTGGTTGCTAGGGTGATGGGATTGTTTACATGGCCTCCCAGTGACTAAGCCTCAGAGAGACAACAACAGGCTCCTCTCAAGGAAATGAGGGTCATCTCTGCATCATTTTGCCTCCCCTGTTGCTGCTCGTGTTCCCTGGGTCCAAGGTGATGGCCCCACTGGTGACGGTGAGCCCACAGCCTGGGGCTCAGGCCATCTGGCGCTGGCGTGGCTGCAGGGTTTCATCTTCCCGCTTCGTCAGGACAAGCCCAGTGCCCAGTGATCCTCATTCCCCTGCTCGTGGCCTCAACTCTCCTCTTCTGTGCTTTCCTTTCTGACCTCAGGAGCTGCCACTTTCCCCCGAGAGGCTGTGTCAGGATGTGCACTAGTGTGAGCAGTCTTCCCTTTTGAACGTAAGCCAGTTTCAAGAGTTGGGGTCACTTCTCTGTCAGGGATGAGCAGAGATGTGCCCCCATCCCCATTTACCCCTGGGCTGGTTAGGATGACTGAGGCCAGCAGCTGGTCAGCAGCACCCCCAGGCCCCCAGCTTCGGGCCTGACTCCCACTCCCTCCATCCACACCTGTCATTGGCACTGACCCATGCCCTTCCCCGCTGAGTCCACTCACCTACAGACCTGCCAGAGGACTGATCACCTTCATCCAGCCCCAGCAACCAAAGCATTGTCAAACCCGGACTCTTACAACATAGCTACTGCCTGAGAAATCACATCTGGCCACCACACTAGCCCCTCATTCTTCAGCATCCTGTCAGAGACCTGTAAGGCCCTCATCTTGCCCACGAAACCCTCCATCCCTGTTCTCAAGTCTCTCAGAGTGATAGCCTGGGCTTCCTCGTTCCTACTGCTCTTTTTTGACTACAGGAATCCACACAGCAGGAGCTAAAGTAGACAGAACAGAAGGGGAGGTGCTCTGACGGTGACAGCATCGCAGGGAGTATTTTTATCCGTGTGCATGTGGGGGGTGTGTGTGTGTACATTTAGATAATGTGTAGGTTTGTGTGCTATAAATCCATATGCCTTCCAGGGTGGAGAATACACAGAAACACTTTGGATGTGAGTGTACAGAGGGGTGTTCTGAGGACAGTGGGATTTTAGGAGAATACGCTCCGGCCAGTTTACTGATGTGTCAGGATTAAGGAAGGTAAGAAATGTTCCCCACAACATCGAAATAAGGAACTCCTCACTGTAGTTCAGTAATTCAGCTTTATCAAAGTGGTTTCTTGTGAGGCTCGTCCATAGGAGCCAAGGCAGAGAGCATCAGGTGAGAACAGAGACAAAGGTTGGCCTTGCCAGCGGCTCACCTCCTCTGTCTCTTCCCCTCTCTCTCCCTCTCTCTCTCTCTCTCTCTCTCTCTCACATGCTATTTCCCTCTTCACCCTCCCCCCACCTCCAGCTGAAGTACTCAAGTTACAGGAGTACAATTAAGGATCTTACTTTGGGGCCTATCTTGAAATGGACTTTCTGAAGTATTTTCTTGGGGTTTCAGACATGAGACAGCTGGTGTTTTAGCCTGGGTATAGATTTGGCACCTGTAACAGACCCAAGTGAAAAGTGGCCTAAATGAGTTAGTGGCTTGTCTCTCCGTCCTCACACAAAGGCATAGTGGACAGCTGTGACGCTCTACAATCACCAGGGACCCACAGCTCCTTTCTTGGTGTGCTGCCGTTTTCATATCCACAAGCCTGTGAGCGGGAGGGACGGAGGGGCAGTGGCGCCCCATCAGCCAGCACTTAGTCGTGAGCCACACAGCTCAGCATAGGAGGCTCGGAAAGATGGTGCGTGTGCAGCTAGAAGGTCTATTTCTATGTAAGGAGGGAGAAATTGATTTGGGGAGATTCATGTCTTGCCATTTCCCATCTTCTTTTTTTCACACAGGTACTAATTACTGAATTCCTGGCAAGTTCTGGTTGCTTGCTAATAGCTAGGGACCCAGACATAACTAAGATAGCGCCTCTGGCCTTAAGCTGTTGGGAGTTTACCCTCTCAGGTGTTATTTTACCTAAACTCAAGAGGTTTCCCTTCATTTGCATCCAAATTATTTCTTTTAGCAACTCATATGGCCACTTTTGTAAGAAAAGGAGGTAATCAATAATCAACACTAAGAATTTTAATCTAAAATTTCTCACTGACTTGATAAGTTTAGTTGCTTATGTCTATTACATTTCTTGGGAACACACATCACCCAAACTGCAAATAAACTTTAGTAGGAAACAAGATTGCAAGCCTTGCAATGGTATTACCCATAGCCAGAGTTTACTAGAAAGATATCTCTTTAATGGGGAGACCACACTTAGAAGAGACCCAAGAATGGGGGAACGTAGAGAGTCCCAAGGTCATCTCTTTACATACACCTTGCCTATTCCCTCTGTGCTTTTGACCATATTGGTCTTGTGCCTGGTATGTCCTTATCTACTGACATTAACAGTACTGATTCTACAAGGCCCAGCCCCAGGCCTTCCTTTCCCACAAAGACTTCCAGGCCTTTTTGTTCTCTTTCCTTTTGTCAGACCCACACTGTTAAGGTCATATATTGTTTCTTTCTTTCTTTCTTTTCTTTTCTTTTTTTTTTTGCGGTATGCGGGCCTCTCACTGTTGTGGCCTCTCCCGTTGCGGAGCACAGGCTCCGGACGCTCAGGCTCAGCGGCCACGGCTCACGGGCCCAGCTGCTCCGCGGCATGTGGGATCTTCCCGGACCGGGGCATGAACCCATGTCCCCTGCATTGGCAGGCGGACTCTCAACCACTGCGCCACCAGGGAAGCCCGGCAGGCGGATTCTTAACCACTGAGCCACCAGGGAAGCCCGTATATTGTTTCTTGGTTATGATCCCACCCACACCATAAACTTGTTAAAGGCAGGAGCCTCCATCAGAGCAAACATGTAAAATTCTCAAGTAGCTCATGTCGGGCTGACATGTTGTCCTGAAGCACGTTTTATTTGAGAGGTAAATGTGGACACAAGGTTTGAGGCGGGCTGCTCTCCCTAGGTCAGAGTCCCCTGCCCAGCTTCACGGCAAGTCCAAGGGTCCCCAAAGATCCAAAGCTGGGCCTTTAGATTGGGATGGATTGGCAGGGGCTCCCCAAGCAATCTTGTCTGGTTATACTAGAAAATGAAATTTTCTTCATCTTTTAAAAACCTGTCATAGAACATAGTGGTTGTGCTTCAGTCACCAGTGTGTTAATTTTTTTTCAAAAGCAAAAGAAAAGTCAGCTTCTTACCCTCTCCTCCTCCTTAATCCGTTCCAAATGAGAGCTTCGAGGAGGAAAACTCCCAGGACCTGCTCTGTTAAGCAAATTGGTTTCTGCTGTGGAGTGGGGCTGGGCTGGGGAATGGAGTTAGGAAAATATATGGAACCTGACATAAAAGATTTGGTTTGTGTTTGGAAAAGGATTCAGGTTGTTTTCAGGTTTTGAGTTACAGCTCGGGTGCGTTTGAAGAAGCAGAATTGAGCGGCACCTTGACCCACAGCCTTTGCGGCCTTTTCATGCAGCTCCTCCTGCCTCGGCCAGTCCCCGTTCAAGATGCCTGGTTTGGCAGGCTGGCTGGGAAACCTTCCTTCATAAGTAACTCCCCGGGGGGGACAGGAGTGATAACAGACTTTAAGTGGGAGCTGAACTTCCTTAAGCACTTAGGAAAGGCCATGCCTAAGTCTGGCCCTGGAACTCGCCTTACCAAGGCACGCAGGTGCTCTTCAAGTTTTCAGTTTGTTTCCTCTAACTTTATTATTTCTCTAACCTCTCTAACCAGCAGGCTCTGATTGTGAGCCTGTTTTTATTTTTCACACTCTCTTTTTATACTTTGAAACTGTGGTTATAAAATATACATCAGAAATGTTGGCTCTGCACCCACAAGACCCAGGAGGCTGTCCAGATGCACAGTGACAGAGCCGCCCCGACCCCTGGCCTTTCAGGGAGGGTCGGGGGCTTGGTGGGGGGACAGCGGTGGCTGGTAACAGACTAGTCCAACCAGGAGCAGAATTCTGGCCAAGTATTCTAGATGTGACTCTGAGAAATTGGCAGGAATATTTTTCTGGGGGCTCCCCAAACGCACAATGAGGGGCAGAACCCTTGGAAGCAGAAGTCCCAGTTTCAGACAAAAGGTTCATTCGTCTCCATGTGGACAGTTCTCCTGGCCCCCATCTTCCTCACCATCCACACAGGAGGTATGAGCCGCAAGGCACTTAGGTAAAAACAGTACCAAAAAGCAGCCTTGTTTCATTCACCACCGTTTGCCGGAAATGGTTGTCACGTTCATGTCACTATAGAACTCAGAGGCTGGGCGCAAGAAATCTTCCCAAGTGCTGGCCTTCCCATGTTCTACTCGACCCAGTTCCAACCCCTCCTTTCATCCTCTTGCCATCTCTTTTTTCCCCAAGTTCCTCCCTGCCCTGCCCTTCCTCCAACCAGAAAATATGTAGGACTCTCCTGACATTGTTTCTACCTTCACTCCAAACAGCACTGGGTCTTTTTGAACAGAGTTGTCCATAAATCTTAGATTGCTTTTCATCTTTGAAAAAGCCGCTTCTATCAGCAAGTCATTATTCACATGTCAGGGGCAGGGAAAAGTTCACCGAATTTCAAACTTCAATTTCTTTTCACTCCAGTTGACATCTACTCCCCAGAAACCACAGAAATTTTTAAAAAATCAGTCCCAATAGGCAAGGTGCCCCATGACATAGCCTGCTAGAACCAGGGCCAGGCACCTGGGTATGAAGGAGGGCCAGGGACGGGAGAGTGAGCGTGGGTTTGCCTGGATGGGAGTTGACTGGCTCTCACCCATGGGGGAAGATTACTTCAGATTCTCGGAGAATTAAAAACCCACTGGCCTCACTTTAGAGTGGTGGATTTGGGGAGACAGGTGATATTTATAATGAAAGGCTCAACTTAGCCATGACTGTAAATTACAAATAGGGAATCTAGTATAATACAGCTAATGGGCTAGAATATACTTCACTTCCATGTTATACCAGCTAAAGGAGAGGTGAAGGGAGAGTTGGAGCAGATGGGAAGAGAAAGGAGGAAGGGGGCATGGGGGCAGAGAAGCCAACTCCACTCTAGGACGTGGCTCTTTCGGTCTTTCTGCTTTGCATTCTTCAGCACATTGACTTGACCTCGGTGCTTGTTCACATGGTTACAAGATGGTGTTTGCACGTCCAGAGAGCACCTCAACATTCTAGGTAGGAAGGAAGGGGCAAGAACATACAGTTTTCTTATCACAGAGGTTCTTTTTATTCAGGAAGAAAAAATGTCCCCAGCTCCCCCCAACCCCAGCAGCTATCTCTTGTCTCCTTGACTAGCTCTGGGTACATGGCCATCTCAGCTACCAAGGTAGGCTGAGAGAGGAAGAGTCATGCAAAGGAAAATGAGATGGGGCTAGACGCATCACCTGGAGCTGATGCATCACCTCCCACAACAGAATGGGACTTCTGTTAGCAAAGAAGAGGGGGGGCTGATGGGTGGGCTCTAGGTGAGGGCTCAGTGTGCTCCCAGGAAGCACCATGACATATTAGGGAACTATAAGCAGTGCAGCATGAGCGTGTGAGTGGGATGGGAGAAGAACAAGAACCAAAACTGGAGAGGTGAGGGCCGGATCTTCAAAGGCCTAGAATGCCCTGCTGACGGCTTGGCTCTCTATGGGAGCCTTCCCAGGTTCTAAGTAGGAAATTGAGATGGTTATGAACGTTACCCAGAAGAGGGGAGGGGGCGCCAGTGCCCTCTAAAGCAGTGGTTTTCGCACTTCACTGTGTACACAGATGACCTGAGGATCTTGTGAAAATCAGCTTCTGATTCAGTAGGTCTAGGGAGGGCATGAGATTCCCCATTTCTCACAGACTCCCAGGGGATGTTGATGCGGCTCAAGAGACCATACTCAGAGCCGCAAGACCCGAAAGGATTACTCTTGAAAAGAAATGTCCAGATGTGTTTGTTAAGCATTTTTAACATAACTGCTAATGTAACTGAAAAAAAGGAATTGACTGAAATCATTAAGGGAAAAAAGACAATTACTCTTTCTTTTTTTTTTTTTTTAAATTTTCTTTCTTTTTTTTTTTGGCTGCATTGGGTCTTAGTTGCGGGATCTTTGTTGAGGCATGTGGGATCTTTCATTGTGGCGTGGGCTCTTCATTGTGGTGTGCAGGCTTTCCTCTAGTTGTGGCGTGTGGATTTTCTCTCTCTAGTTGTAGCGCTCAGGCTCCAGGGCGCGTGGGCTCTGTAGTTGTGGCGTAAGGGCTTAATTGCTCCGTGGCATGTGGGATCTTAGTTCCCCAACCAGGGATCGAACCCACATCCCCTGCATTGGAAGGCAGATCCTTTACCACTGTACCACCAAGGAAGTACCAAGACAACTACTCTTATTTTTTTTTTAATATTTGTAGTTTTACGTAGGATGCACCTTGACATTTTCTACTGTATTTCAATTAAGACAGTTAATCTTGGATTGAGTTTTCCCCTACCAGAAAGGCAACATCTGATGTAATTTTTAGAAATCCGATGTCTAAATGTAACAGAAAAACCAAACCAACCATGATTTGAACACAGTGGAAGTTCCTCTCTTTCTTGGGTTAAAGTGATCCCTGAGGAGTTGTCGAGGCTGATTGGCAGCTCTCAGTCATGAGGGACCCAGGCCCCAGGCTGCCTCTTTCTTTCTGCTTCCCTCTCCTAGCATGTGGCTTCCATCCTCAAGGTCACCTCTTGGTCCCAGATGGCTGCTGGAAGCCTCAGCTGTCCCATCCTCATTGCAGATGAGAAGAAAGGAAAGAAAGAAGAGCAGTAAGAGCTCATTGGCCACAAATTGATAACATGGCCATATTTAGCTGCAAGGTGGGCAGAGAAACGTGTTCTTTTGGCCTGGGCGTATTACCTAGTGTTCTTTTACCAAGGAAGAAGGGAGTACCTCTAGCTGTGTCACTTTGATACAGGAGATACATCAAAAATGACATGGAATGGTTGAAAATAAAGGGATGAACAAAACTATTCAGGCAGACGTCAACCAAAAGAAAGCAGGGGTGGCAATAGTAATACTAGGCAAACTAAAATTTCGACAAAAAGTAGGAAGATGGACAGAAAGGGACACATTGGATAATAAAACGTGTAGTCTACCAAGAAGATATAGCAGGCATAAACCTTTATATATCAGGCAAAATAGAATCACAGTATACATTCCCCCCAAAAAAGACACACTATCAGAAATATTAGGGGGAAAAATTGTTAAAATTACAACCAAAGTAGGATACTTTAACCTTCCTTCCTCAGAATTTATAAGGTCAAGCAGATTAAGCATAAATAAGGTTATAAAGGATTTGAATGCCATATTTAAAAGCTTGGATATGTTTAACCTGGTATTCTGCAGACAGAAAATAAGCATCCATTTCAGATATCTACATAACATTTATAAAAATTGATACTTTGAGTCATCAAGAAAATTTCAATTCCATAAAGTAGGAAACTTTCTAGGCCACATTCTGACCAAATTGCAAGCAAACTAGAAATTTTAAATAAAAATATTAACAATAAAATGCCACTTGGATATTTACACACCATCTTGTAAATAAGTTATGCCAATGACAGAATAAAAATTAAAAACTCCTTTGGGGCCCAAACAGATGAAAACACCATCAAGATTTAAGAAGATGAACCTCTCCTCAGGGGAGGTACTTGGCATTACTTTAGACAATTAAATTTTTATCCATAGCATACAAAGACTTCTTTAAAAATCAATAAATGAAGATAATAGAAAAAGAGGCAAAAGATTAAAACCAAGCACTTTGTGGAAGAAAAAAATAGCCATGAACAGTACACATATGGAAAAAATGCTCATCCTGACTAATAATAAAGAAATGCCAACTAGAACAACAATGCCTGGGCATTTTCCCCATATCTTGCTGGCAAAGGATAAAAAGATGGTTCTTGGGCTTCCCTGGTGGTGCAGTGGTTAAGAATCCGCCTGCCAGTGCAGGGGACATGGGTTCGAACCCTGGTCCGGGAAGATCCCACATGCCGCGGAGCAACTAAGCCCGTGTGCCACAACTACTGAGCCTGCACTCTAGAGCCTGCGAGCCACAACTACTGAGCTCATACACCACAACTACCAAAGCCCACATGCCACAACTACCGAAGCCCACGCGCCTAGAGCCTGTGCTCTGCAACAAGAGAAGCCACCACAATGAGAAGCCTGTGCACCACAACAAAGAGCAGCCCCTGCTTGCCACAACTAGAGAAAGCCTGTGGACAGCAACGAAGACCCAACGCAGCCAAAAATAATAAACAAATAAAATAAATTTTAAAAATGATGACCCTTACTCAGGATGTGTAAGGCTGTGGAGGAACAGGCGCGATCATAGCTGGTGAGACTGTAAATTGGTACATTTTTAGAGGGAGTTTAATGTTATCTATAGAAATTTTAATCTATGTATATACCAATTGATCCAGTAATTCTACTTCTAGGAATTTACCCTATAGAAATATGTGCACAAGTGCAAAGATACACGTACAGGGTTATTCCTTTCAATCTTGTTTACAGCAGGAAAAGAAGGAGCAACCTAAATGTCCATCAAAGGACATTAAATAAAGTTGGATATATCCCCATACCACAGGGCAGTTAAAAATAATGTAGTAAATCTCTATGAACTGATATGCATGATATATCGTTACCTGAAAAAAGCAAATAGAACATAATTTGTAAAATGATCCCACTTATAAATAATAATAGTTTTATGTAAATACATAATTTTTTAAAGTCTAGAAGGCCATATATTTTGAATTACAGTCTCTGGTACCTACAGGGACCTAGCAAGGAGCTCAAATGCATGAACTGTCTGGGTGTGCAATCAGAGTAAATAGGAACAGCGGTGAACAGAACACGTGCTGCCTCGACTGTAGTCAAATGTTGGGCAATTTGTAGCATTGCCAGTTTCCCCCGGAGCCCCATGGATCAGAACTCGGGAGAGGCAGCTCTTTCTGTTTCAGCCCCAAGATGGTCTCTTGGCCCCTTAGCAAGGGCAGTAGCGATGGCTCCTGTGTCCTCTTCAACAAGTGCTCAGTGAACCTGGAGCTTCCGGTTGAGGGCAGCTTCAATGCCCCCTCCCCTGAGCACAGTAGCCTGGGCTCAGTCACATCACTAGGAAAGTGACAGTGACTAAAACTGAGGTTAATATTTCTTTTAGCACCCTAGATTATCGACTGTGTTTTGTTTTGGCTTTACTCGTTCCTTAGTGTTCTGCAAGGTCACTCTCCACCTCAGAACCTCCAGAATCTTTCAGAATCTTCAGAAAGCCCCACACAGGCCAAGTTATCCACAATCTCAATGTAACTCTGTGTACGGTTACGCCTTTTAGTCTCCGTGACCCTTGGCTGGGAGAGGGGCTGCCGACAGCTGTACTAGCGGAGAATAGCAGGAAGTAGACAGCTCAGGAAGAGAAAACTTGAGGATTGGTATCCCTCAATTGCTGACTACCATCCTGCCTAGCAAATCTCTGTGCTGCTTCATTCATTTCCAAAAGTGGCCTTCCACTTGATTTTCCCCGCAACCCTCAGTATAATATTGGCCTGGTCTTTGAGTTCTGGTCCAAAGAAGGGTTCGGCCTCCAGTACAGGGTTGCCAAATTTAGCAAATAAAACTACAGGACACACAGTTAATTTTGTTTTTCTTTTATTTATTTATTATTTATTTGGCTGCGTCGGGGTCTTAGTTGCAGCACGCAGGATCTTCATTGCGGCATGTGGGATCTTTCGTTGCAGTGCGTGGGCTCTTCGTTGAGGCGCGTGGGCTTCTCTCTAGTTGTGGCGTGCGAGGTCCAGAGTGCATGGGCTCAGTTGCGGCGCACAGCTTAGTTGACGGGTGGCATGTGGGATCTTACTTCCCTGACCAGGGATCGAACCCAGGTCCCCTGCATTGGAAGGCGGATTTTTAACCACTGGACCACCAGGGAAGTCCCAGGACACCCAGTTGAATTTAAATTTCAGATAAATCATGAAAAACTTTTTTGTGTAAGTATGCCCTATGCAGTATTTGGGACATAACGTATGCTGAAAAGGTATTCATCGGGCTTCCCTGGTGGCGCAGTGGTTGAGAGTCCGCCTGCCGATGCAGGGGACGCGGGTTCGTGCCCCGGTCCAGGAAGATCCCACATGCCGCGGAGTGGCTGGGCCCGTGAGCCATGGCCGCTGAGCCTGCGCATCTGGAGCCTGTGCTCGCAACGGGAGAGGTCACGACAGTGAGAGGCCCACATACCACAAAAAAAAAAAAAAAAAAAAAGGTATTCATCGTTTACCTAAAATTCTAATTCAGCTGGGGGTCCTCTGTTTAATTCAACGGTTTTTCTCCAGTGGACTCTTGTGGCTCCCTCATTCCAAGGGGGGGGCACCTGAAAGTTTAAGGATGAAGATCAGTAGGGGCTGTAGGTAAGAGTTGCCCACTAGTAAGCGTTGCCCAGAGCACCGCAAGTCACCTCCCTCTCCACTTTTTTGTGCCTCCTCCCGCTTCTTGCTTGCTTCCCCACTTCTGAGCTGGGGCCTCACCTCCTACCCCTGGGCTTTCTCTCCTTTAGTTTGTGGCTTTCCCCTACCCTCACCTTTCCTCCTCCTTTTCTCCTCATTTTACTCTCACTGGTCCAGAACGTGTAATTCAAGTTTACATATTTGAGTGTTGGTTATACTTACTAAATAAGGTTTTATGTTCCTTGCTGTAATTTAAATAGCAGGGGGATTGAATTTTTTGTGTGTTTCTTTTCCTTTTATTGATAGGTGGCCTTAAGTTTATTTTTAGCTACGTGAATCATTGACCTTCACCGTGAGTGGGAAGAAAGGTCTCCCATTTCCGGAATGAGCTCATCTGCATCTTCCTAAGACAGATGCCAATGGGAAGGAGGGGAGTGGAATAGATTGAAGTCAGGGGACAAAAGGGGGTCCTGCTAAGGCGACCCACTCAGGGCAGGAGGCTCAGAAGCCTCATGTACTGCCCCACAAACAACTGGGCCCAGCTGCCCAGGGAGGGGTGCTCCTCGCTCCTCTTTGTTATTGATCACCTGACTCCTTCCCAGAGAGCAGCAGCTTCTAACAGACAGTGAAGAGCATGGTTGGGGCCCATTACTAGGCCCCCCTGGTGTTCTGCTTCTATCCTCTGCCTCTCCCAATGGGAGCTGACTCTAGAAGGAAACTCTATTCTGGCTCCTCTCCCCGCCCCGCCAACACAGGCGAGGTCTGGGCAGTTCTCTGAGCTTCCTCTGCATTAGAACCTCTGGTTTCTAGTTGCTGCCCTGAGCGACCCTGATTTCTGTCTTCTCCCTCATTCTCTCCTTGCCTGTGTTTCTCCATCCCCATTCTCCACCCACCAACAGAGGGCCCGTAACTGAGGAGGTGCTTTCCCGTCTGGGAAGGAGACCTTTGAAGGGCAGTGCCGACTTGAGAGAGAATAGTGACCTGGGAATCAGAGAGTCTCCACTATCCTGAACTAGTTGGCTCTACTCTCTTGGCCTCGGTTTTGTCATCTATAAAATGGGAGTGATCACATATCTCACAGTATTAAAGTAGGAAGAAAAACAGATGTCAAAAAGTGAACAAGGTTCTGTCCTCAATCCAAATGCTAAATGATATTTCTTTAATGGTAGGAAACTAGAAGCTTTCTGTTCGTTACAGAATCCTTTTCATTCTCCCAATTAGAGAAACTTACCACTTTATTTTAGAGGCATCTTTTAATTCCTTCTATCGTAGCTTCATGAACATCTGGGTGTTCTTTCCCATCTCTCTTTTCAGGCAGGGGAGAATTTAAAGGAGGCTGAAGGCATGGGTATGTTCCCCTTGACATTCCATCCTGTGTTTCAGTAGAAAGGAGTTTGGCTCTGTCAAAAGTTTGACCTAACGGTTTGTGACTGAGTTGAGGTATCTTCACCTTGTCTAGAAGACAGCTGCCTGAGTTTGAGGTCAACACTCTCCAGATAGCTGGAGGTACCCAAAGACTTTTGGACCAGATCTCTCAACTTTGATGGGAATAAAATAACAAAGCTTCCCCCAGCTGGAAGCCCGATCCTGAGGGAGGCCCACAACCTGGGCTTCCCAGAGCGTGTGGGAAATGGAAGATTCGAGGTCACCGCATTCCGAGTCCAGTACTTGGACAGAGCTTGTCCGTTCCCTTGGTTACAGCTGTGCGGGGCTCCAGTGGGCTCAGGGCTTCAGCCAGAGCACAGTCTCAGCAGTTACCTGCTCACCTTGCAATGCTGTTCAGTCCTCACCTTTGAAGCTGCCCCACTGCTGGGGACAAACAATGAAAGTCAGCCACACCGTGGAAATTTATGTTGGGGAGAGAAGACAGGGGCAGATCAAAGCCTCTGTAACCCAAGAATTCCTCAGCAGCTCAGAGTCCCTTAATAATTATGGTTTGGAGATTTGCCAGAAAGCAAAACCACTTAGCATGCAGTGTTTAACAATGAACCGTTTTCTGTGTTCATAATAGTCTCTGTGCAGAGCAAATAGGCACCTTGAACAAAGGGTAGGATATTTATATGTGTATATAAAATAATCTGCACCGCCTTCAACCAAAGCTTGTCTGCAGGGAAGAATGTGGCGCTTCCCTCTGTACTGGTACTGTTTTATGAGTAAACTGGAGAAAGGCTACACATCCTGCCCCCAACCCACCTCCATGTGTTAAAAACAAAAATCTTTGTTTAACCCAGAATTTTCCAGACATATTTAATAGCCAGATCTTTTTTTTCTTTCTTTCTTTCTTTTTCTTTTTCCTTGGGTTGATTTTAGAGTTCGGAGTTTTCTGTTTTAAGTGTCTACTAACATTCTAAAAAGCCAGCATCCCAAGGGAAATTTCCTGGGAAATGATGACCAAAGAGTGTAGGAAGCGGGGGTTTAGACCAGTAGGAAGATGGGAAAAGAAAGTTCTAAGCCCTGAGGGGTGACGAACAGGATTTCTGGAACTCAGGTCTGTACAGCAGTTTGGCGAGCCCCCTCCTTGGACCCTGTTTCTCTATGTCGTTGTTCGTTCAGTTAGTCATTTATTCGACAAATATTTGTTATTGGGGGAAATTGGAGAATGGCTTCTTGGAGGAAAGTCTATTAGAACTGAAGCTTAAAGATTAGATATAATTTGAGTGAGAGAAGATTGAAAAGATGGGGAGCATTCCAGAGAGACAGAGATGACCAAGTGTGAGGAAAGGAATAAATTAGTATACAAGCCTTCATATGCGAGGAGGGTGTGGTGAGATGAAGCTGGGATGCTTGGAAGACCTTTGGATCAAGCAAGACTCTTTCACATGCAAAAGACAGAAAGTCCGATCCAACCCGCTCCAGCCCAGGGGGTGCATATTGGGTCGTGTAACTGAGAGTTCTGGGGTGGGGGCTGGCTTCAGTCATGGCATGATTAAAGGGCTCAGACAGTGTCCCAAGGACCTGGTTTCTCGCCATTTTTCTTCTCTGCTGTTAGGTTCTGTTTTCAGATAAGCTCTCACTTCCCTTGGTGTTCTAAGATGGCTGCAGCAGCTCTAGCCTTTGCATCTTCACTTATTCAAGGCCTGTGTCAGTAAAGTCTCTTTATTTTATCCTTTCTTTAAATAAATTATTTATTTATTTTTGGCGGCATTGGGTCTTGTTGCTGCGCGCGGGCTTTCTCTAGTTGTGGTGAGCAGGGGCTACTCTTCACTGAGGTGCGCGGGCTTCTCATTGCGGTGGTTTCTCTTGTTGCGGAGCATAGGCTCTAGGCGCGCGGGCTTCAGTAGTTGTGGCTCGCGGGCTCTAGAGCGCAGGCTCAGTAGTTGTGGCGCATGGGCTTAGTTGCTCCACGGCATGTGGGATCTTCCCGGATCAGGTTTCGAACCCGTGTCCCCTGCGTTGGCAGGCGGATTCTTAACCACTGCACCATCAGGGAAGTCCCTCTTTATTTTTAAATGCTTTTTTTTTTTTTTTGCACACACCATGTGGCATGCGGGATCTTAGTTGCCCACCAGGGATCGAACCCACGCCCCTTGCAGTGGAAGTGCGGAGTCTTAACCACTGGACCACCAGGGAAGTTCCTAAATGCTTTTTTAATGGTGTAGTTGGGTTCCTGGCCCATCCTGGAACTAATCTCTGAGGCAAGGAACATGATGCCCTGAGTGGCTTAGACCTGGGGCAGGTGCCCATGCCTGGAGTGGGGGGACGGGGGCAGCTAGCCACACCCAAACCATGTGGACTAAAGGTGTGCAGGGGCTGGCGCTCCAGGGGAAGATTGGGGTACAGCTCTCCAGAGAAGGTGAATGGCAGCTAGGTCACAAAAACAACAGATGTCCACTAAAACCCGGAGTGCCAGGGCAAAGAATCTGGATATCATTTGCACCAGAGAACCAGTAAAAATTTTTGAACAAATAAGTAACATGATCAGAGCTATACATTAAGATTACTTCAACTGCAGTTTAATAGCTCCCATGTGCTTGGCACATGGTAGGGGCTCAAAAAATATATATTGAAAGAGAGATAAATGGATGGATTGGGGGTGGGGGGAGAGAGAAATGAAAGGTAGGGAGCATTTGTAGGAGACCATTGTAATGGTTTGGGAGGAGAGTTAGCAAAGGAAATAATGAAAACCCGTCAAGAAAACCAAGAGGTTCCATCATCAGGAACCCACATAAGGAAAAACTATCAAGAGGACAGGGTTGGTCAGCCATGCCAATCACCATCAAAAGGTCAGGTCAAGGAGCATAAGGACTGAGGAAATGTCATTAAGTGAGAGTTGAGAGAGAGGGTCCTGTAGTGGGAAGGTCAGAAGCCAGCTTCAAGGAGTTTAAATGTAAGTACACTGTACAGCATCATCGCTCTTCTTATCCAGCCCCCTTCAAACTCAGCAAAAAAAAATGCTCCTTCACCTCCACACGTTCTTCACGCAGCACCTTATGCTCAACCCCATGACCTTTCTTCAGCCACAGTGCCCTTTTCTCCCATGTGTCTTTAGGCTTCCCTTCTCCCTCTCTAGGCTGTCTCTCATATAAATATTGACATTACTCCCTTGTCCTAAAACCACATTTCCTAGACCCTGCTCTGCCTTCAAGCTAATGTTTCAAAAGAATCAGTAGAAACATTTTGAAGTTGGGGAGGACAGAAGTTTGAGCTTATGTTGAATGTCTTTTGTAGAAGACAAGATTATCTGTAAGGATGAGTGGTTAGGGCCTAGGATATAGGGACAGGGAGATGATTGGAAGAGTTTATACAGAGGTTCACTTAGGAGTCACCAAAAATGAATGAATGGATAGCCAGGGGGCAGCAAGAGGCCAGTTGAGAGGAAAGAGCATGAATGTACAGGGAGCCCAGTGAGCATCCTGCCTCCCTTCAGTGGAAATCAGTGGCTCAGTAGATGGGTTTGGGGATAGGTGGTTATGGAGCACTGTTGAGCCTGGAATGAGATCAAGTTGACAAGGGAAATGGGGGCAAGGAAGAGCCTCCCAGACCCAGGGAGCCCAGGATATACAGAGAGAGGCAAGTGATGGCCTGAGAGAAGGGCAGGGTCAAGGGTGGTCAGGATTAGGGTGAGGGGGTAGTTCCAGTGGAAGAAGGAGAAGGTTAAACAGTTGTTCTAGGGATATCAGAGAGGCCATATGGTATAGAGGCCATAGTGGATAGACCATAGGGTTTAAATCTCATACCCTCACGTGTCTCTGCTTACCGTATTTATAAAATGCGGCTCACAAAACCTTCAAAAGGTCATTGTAATGAATACATATGTAATTAATTTACACGGAGTACTTACGATAGTGCTTACACATAATGAGTGCTCCATAAATGCTAGCGATGATGATATTCATTTAAAAGTGATGAAAAAGCTTAGAATTTGAGATCTTGAAGTCGACACAATTCTACGTAATGACAAGGTCTCAGATGCTATCGTGGTTATTGGGAGTAAAGTGAAATTGGAGATGGAGAGTACTGGAATTAAAGAGGTTGAAGAATGTCAAAACCACATACTGGGAGGGATATCTTTATGGATGTTGAAGTCACCAGTTGGGTGGCAATGACTCTGCGTCATTGAGAAAGGCCAGGTCTCTAGTTAAAGGATTAACAAGAACAGGGAGGTGGTTAGTTTGGACTTCAAAAGAAGAGAGTGATTGTTGAGTGTGAAGGGAGCGAGGGTTGCCTACAACTGGCAGAAGGCGTAGGCTGACCTGTCTGAGTCAGAGACTGAGGGAAAGAAGGAACAGCCTCTCCTGGAAAGTTAGGAATATGGAGCCTTCTGGCAGGAGGAGAAAGAAACAGGGACAGGATGAAAAATGAGGAGAATTTGCTCACAATAGAACAGATTTTGATTGAGAAGAGCTGTTTTTCATAAGAGCTTTTAAGAAAAACCATTCCCCGAGCCCTGGAGGCAAGTCTGAATCAGGCAAGGGGATAGAAAGGAAGTGGAAAGGAGGTTCTCGAGAGGATTCCTGAGAAAGCCTATAGAAGGAAGCTCTGTTCCTCATCTTGACTGTAAGATGTGTGACCTTAGACAAGGCGGTTCAGGACCGTACGCTGGTCCCCAGAGCTGGACACCACTCCCTGATGGCCCGCCCACATCCCTGGGGGGTCCCCAGTTCTGCATGCATTTCCCAGCTCAGTGCCACTGGGCACTCTGACAGATAGAGGAACCGGAAGAGCTGGGATTGGGGGCTTCTGTTTTTAGAGAGCAGACAAAATGGCTTTTAAAGGGAAGGAAACAGGACACCAGCAAGCTTTGTGGCTGAGTTCTCTTCCAAGAGCGCTGCTCTGTAACATAATTGTATTCAGACATTTTTTTTGCATGACATCAGGGAATAGCCTCCCTAAAAAGCTTTCATGAAAAAGCACAACTATAAAACAGACTCAGGCAATGAAATGGAAACCAGACGAGTGGGTCTGTGTGATTCGGGTAAAAAGATTTCTCCTTACAGCTTTGTGATCTGATCTCTGCTCTGTGCATAAAACTCTATTTCCCGGGCTCCACTTACATGTGAGTCTTACCTGGCAGGTGCTTCTAGGCGTAAGATGTCTTGCTTTATTACCGAATGTGATGAGGTGTAGGAAAACAAGGCTTCCCTCCTCCGTGGCCATTCAGACCACCCTCCTAGGCTTGCAACCTTTCTAGTCCCCTGAGCCTTAAGCCTCTGTCCCTGTGTGAGGCAACACCTGCAGCAGGAGGGAGGGCTGGCCCCTCTTCCCTCTTTGCCCTTTTTACCCCTATGTACACCTTCATCTTTCCACCCCTCACACACCTGCTCAGGGCTGGTCTTTGGGAACTATGTCCTGGGGAGCAGTACTCATTGAAGAGCCCCTTTCTTACCCACCCCTTTTATTTAAAGCCACAAGCGTACGGAATTGAATTACCCGGCATCCTCTGTTCTTGGCACACCCTCTGGCTCCATCCCCAAAGAGGTGTTTTCTTTTTTGTCTTTTTTTTTTTTTATTAAAGTGAAATACACGTAACCTACAATTAACCATTATAAAGTATACTCTTCAGTGGCATTGAGTAATTCATAATATTGTGCAACCATCACCACCCTCTAGTTTCAGAACTAGAAACTAGAAGGTGGTGATGGTTGTCACCATCACCCCCCAAAAATCCCACGTCCATTAAGCAGTCACTCCCTATCCTAACCTCCCCTTCCAGCTCCTTGCAACCACCAGTCTGCTTTCTGTGTCCATCAATTTTCCTATGCTGGGTATTTCATATAAATGGAATCATATAATGTATGACCTTTTCTGCCTGCCCTTTTTCACTAGGCATAATGTTTACCAGCTTCATCCATGTTGTAGCATGTATCAGTACTTCATTTATTTTATGCCCAAGTAATATTCTGTTGTATGGATATACCATATTTTGTTTATCTGTTCATCCAATGATGGACATTTGGATTGTTTCCACCTTTTGACTATTGTGAATAATGCTGCTGTGAACATTCATGTACAAGTTGTTGTCCGAGTACTTGTTTTCAGTTCTTTTGGATGTATCCCTAGGAGTGAAATTGCTGAATTATATGGGAATTCTGTGTTTAACTTTTTGAGGAACTGGAGGTCCTTTCTTGATGGATTCTCCTAGGTCTGCTCTGACAAGAAATAGCAGGTGTGTACTGCCCCATACTCACCCTCTAAGACACATTGACCTCATTCTGCTAGATCTGGAAAGAAACTGAAGGAATAAGGCTGAGGAACCAGGAGTCTCTCTTGAAATGAAGAGGTCACCAAAGAGATGCTGAAAAGGTTGGACTAAGGCAAGGGAAGAACTTAGTGAGAGAGGGACTCAACAGTCCAGAATGAAGGAAGATGTGGATCTAAAGCCTGGTATGGCCAATCTACTAGTGATGGAGGTGTGATACAAGAGAGCCATGGACGTACTTAGTCCTGTAACTATGGGGGTAGGGGAGCCAGGCAGAAAGAACCTTTCATGCTAAGGAGTTAGGACACTTGGGCTTTGAGGAGCCACTGGAGACTTTTAAAGGAAGTGCTAGAAAGGTCACCCAGACCATAGGGTAGAGGATGGCTTAGAGACAAGAAAGATAAGACTGGAAGCAAGGAGGCTGGGAAGGTTGCCATGATTCCAGAAGGAAGACTGGTGAGGGTGCACCTCAGAGTGGCAGTGGGATGGAGAGATAAAATTTTCAGGACAGGTAACTGTGGATACAGAGGTGAGGGCCAGGGATGAGCTGCCCCTGAGAAGAAAGGGCAGGAAGTAGCTGAGGAGAGAGTGCCAAAGCACTGCTCACACTGCCAGAGACTGGATTCAGATGAGAGGTGGGAGGCTATGAGTTTAGGGACAGAAAGGCTCTGGGAGCAGACCAGAGTACTCCTTGAGCAAGGACGAAATTCAGAGACTTGCTTCCTTTCTGTCCCTTCAAGCCAACCGAAATTTCAAAATGAGTTCAGTGTGTTTTGACCTCACCATTTTGAGTTGGAGAACATGGCAACTCCATGTAAGTACAAATTTTTAATCTGAATTATACCAACATTAATAAATTTTCATCAAGAAATTATTTTCCAGTGTAACTCCATCAAGCCAATTTAATTCCTTGATCGATTTTCTTTATAGAGCAGTTAAAATTTTCTAATGTTCTCCCTTATTTTCCTAAGTATCAACTATTTTATCTATAAATTTGGCAGTGAAGGTTTGCTTTTTAAGTCAAAAATTTTAGTAAGAGTTTTACCATACCTGGTTTTAGACTTCGTCAAGTTTTTTTTTTGTTTGTGTTTGTATGTTCGTTTCCACCAAGTCACATTTTCCCCCCTAGTTATTATTATCATCATTTGCAGTTTTCAGGGTCACAAAGAGAATGACTTCTTTGGTCGATTATTATGAATTTTATCTTGTGCTATTTAGCCACTGTCAGTTTAGTTTTATGTTGATTGTTTTTACCAGTAACATTCATGGCAAAATCAAAACATCCTCAAGGTCAAAAACAACCGGCTTCTTCCCAGAGTTCCTCCTCCTCCTAATGCCTCCTCCCACCCTCCCCACCGAAGGGCTGATGCTGAAAGCAAAGGAGCTGTTGTGGGCAGTGAACTCCAGGGCCTCAAAACCCTTAAGACCCAGATGCTCTTCCTAGCAGCTCATTTACATCCATCCTGCCACAGTTTGACCTTTTCTCCTTTTTAGTTGCTAAAAACCCAGAGCCTCACTGCTCTGTATTCTCTGAATGGTCATGGCTTCCTTGGCTTGTTCTTAAAAAAAGAGATTTTCTGTGGCCTCTCCCTTCCTTTCGCTTCCCTCCCTTCAGGCTTCTCCAGCCTCAGCCTCACCTCCCCCAGCCCCAGGTCATGGCAGCAGGTGGTTCCGATGCCTTTGGGAGGCCAACCGCAGTTCCAGGGAGGCTGCTGGGGAATGTTGGCCACAGATAGGGAAGACCTTGGGTAACCTGGGAGTGAGCTCAATCTCAAGGTACAAACTCCCCAGAAACTTTGAAATCACAGGCACTTACATTTTGAGCACTGTTTATATATCTTAAAATCACTTTGTGAGGGACTTCCCTCGTGGCGCAGTGGTTAAGAATCCACCTGCCAATGAAGGAGACACAGGTTCAAGCCCTAGTCCAGGAAGATCCCACATGCTGTGGATCAGCTAAGCCTGTGCACCACAACTACTGAGCCTGCGCTCTAGAGCCCTCAAGCCACAGCTACTGAGCCCGCGTGCCACAACTACTGAAGCCCACGCACCTAGAGCCCATACTCCACAACAAGAGAAGCCACTGCAATGAGAAGCCTGAGCACCGCAACGAAGAGCAGCCCCCTCTCGCCACAACTAGAGAAAAGCCCGCGCGCAGCAACGAAGACCCAATGCTGCCAAAAATAAAAATAAATTAATAAATAAATAAATTTTTTTAAAAATCACTTTGTGAGTTTAGGAGTTGTGTATACCTTGATTCGCTCATTATATTACCATGGACTGTCTTGGTTCCGTTTAGAGCAGTAAAAGCCTGGGAATGAGGAGAGGATACTATAAGGGAGCTTTCTGGATTCTGGATAAAGGCTGGGAGGTGATAGTGGTAAGGTTCTCAGGAGAGAAAAATTGCCATCCTGGATGTTTCTGATTTCAAATTTCTAGTCTTCAGATACACTTCCGGACCATCCTCATCCACTACCTTCCATATCCCACCAGTGTGTTTGGAGGAGCTGGGCAGCCCCCCATCTGGAGCTGTGTGCTGTGTCCTGGGCCTGGACTGGACACATCTTCCGGGGAGCTCTGGCTCCTGGCACAGCGCCTTGTGCTCACAACAGCTGTGCTGAAATCAATCAGTCATTTGGTTTCTTCCTCTCTCCCACCTCAAGCCCTGAATAAGCTGAAAGGGTTGAGGATGGGAGTGGGAAACCAGGGAGGAGTATGAGGGAGTGCGCTGAGGGCCAGAGAAGCCTCAGGAGGAACTCAGAAGGAGCTGGTCAGTCCTAAGAGCTCAGGCTGAGAAGAAATTCCCTGTAAGAGAAAGAAATTCTAATAGTGAAATCAACTAAAGAAATCTAGAGTGACTTCAAGGAAAGGGAAAAGAGAAATTGCAAGATCCAAGCCGGTGAATAAGGAACGTGGAATGTGCCTGCAGAGCTGCTGAACTCTGCCCAGGCAGAGGAAGAGGCTGATGGAGGAAGCAATCTCAGGTTGCCCAGCTTCCCCCCGCCCCCAAGAGGGCTTCCCAATCTATAGGCATCCTCATTGTACCCCATCTCCATCAAAGGCTCTCCTGCCTGCCCTCACTGGCTCACTGGGCAGGGGCAGGGAGAGAGGGGTCAGATTGCCCCTTCCAGGAGGAGCACTTTGGGGTGAGTGACCATGTAGAGAGGAATAAAGTGCACAAGGCGCTCAGTTTCCACGAAGAGGTGGAGGTGATCGCCCGCTTTGGGAAGCTCAACAGAGTGAAATCACCAAGGAGCAGGCCAAGTGCAAGGGAGGTGCCAGAGAGGGCCCAGCTCATCTGGGGACAAGAGGCTGCCTTAGCACCCCACGCAGGAAGGGAGTGCTGGCGTGATCTATCCTCACTGAACAGAGGAATGCCAAGTGTGAGCCCAACGCTGTCATTCAGAGCATCTCTGGTCTGGATCCAGCTCATCCGTCACCCTGTGGCCTCTTCACACACCAGGGCCCCAGGGGCACGCCTTGGTTATCCTGCTCTGGAACAGCCACGGACAAAGTCCACGTGTGCCTTACTCTTCCCCGCTGACCTTGGGAGGTCACCACAAGAAATGGGACAGAGTGTTGCACACAAAACTGCAGTCCCTTGGAAAGGTGGAGAGCTGGTGAGTGCCACTCCCTCCTCCTCAGATTGCAAGCCTCTAGGAGAACCAGGTCTTTTCCACAGTGTTGTTGCCTGAGGGTGATATTTGTTTGAATTCATTTCTTATTCTTTGGTGTGGTTAGAAGTGAACAAAGGCAAGTATTTTTATAAGCTTTGAGCCAAGTGAACTATTAACCAGCTGTAATTTAATTTATCAACCCCTTTTTGGTGAAGTATGGCCCTACTGAATAAGAAGTGCACACTTTTTAACTCTTAGGAAATGCTGACTTGTTTTCATTCATGTAGGCTGTATCCATTTTTAAAACCGGGAGGGAGGGGAAATATACGTATATATATTTACCCAGTGATTTGAGGTGTGCCCACATTTTTTAAATTATAGTTTTTTTAACCTTAAAAATAAAGGTGTTTTTTTTTAAATATATCTTTTCTTTAGAATGAAAACAAAGGATTTGCTGCAGTATCTCTGGTTTCATGATAGGTCACCGGGAAAGATGTTTGCATCAGGCACGTGACTATACCTGTGGGGATCTCAGTCTTTGGGAGCTGGGTCTACAGGAACTTTTGGGAACCCAGATCATTTGTTCCATATGAAAATAGCTAGAAAATTAAGAAAAAGCAAATTACTAATATTTGAAAGATTTTTTTTTTCCCCAAGTATTTTTAGAATTTCAAATGATGGTCTTTTTATCCTTTCCCTCCAGAACTGGAAAATTTTTCCACTGCCGAACAGAAAGGGCTCTGTAGCAGGCTGTTCATCTCACGTGGCTGCTTTCCACCTGTTGTCACCTCTCTGCCCAGAGAGCTGGTGGGGGTAAAGCTAGGGATTGCCTTCCAGAAAAGGGGGGTGCCTCCTCCTCTGCCCCAGGTGGAGACCCAGGCCTCTGGTTCCTGATGAACACTGAAGAGCTCCATCCCTCCCTCCATGTGTTTACTTCAAGAGACTTCACTGAAGGGACTCTTTGCAGTTGTGCAAGGTTGTGGGTAGGGTTAAAGCAGGGTTTCTCAGCCTCTGCACTGTCAACATTTTGGAGAAGGGATTGTCCTGGGCATTGTAGGATGGTTAGCAGCCTCCCCGGCCTCTACCCACCAATGCCAGTAGCACCACCTCCTCTGAATTGTGACAACCAAAAATGTCTCCAGATATTGGCAGATGTCCCCTGGGGGTAACATGTCGAGGTTGAGAACTGCCAGGTGAAGGGAGGCACTTAGAGACCAGCAGCGGTAGGAAACTACCACTGCCCCTAGCACCCTGCAGCTGAGAGCAGAGGGACTGAGGTTACAGAACCCAGTGGGAGCTGAGTTAGGGGTTACAGCCACTGCCAGAACCTTGGCAACTTGCAGGGAAGGATACAGGAAAGAAACACCCAACTTCTCTCTCTTCCTGCCTTCCAAAATCTCAGTGTTCCCTCCCTATTAGAAGAATCTAGGTAGAAGCCAGGTGGCAAGGAAACTTGGGTTGATCCATGGAGATCAAATTCCTGGGGCACTGAGCGGGATAGAGAAGGACAAAGAATGGGTCCGGGGGTGGGAGGTGGGGGGTGGCAAACAGGAAATAATCAGTTTATTCATCCATCCATCTTTTCATTCAACATTTATAGGTAGCTTAGCAGAATGGTCCCGAATACAGGCTCTGGAGTCAGACAAGCCTGTATCTGGGTTTGTGTCTGGCCCTACCGCTTACAACCTGCGTGATCTTGAAAGAGTAAGTTCTCTAAACCTCAACAGCCTTAAATGTAAAGTGACAACAATAATCCTGTCTCCACGTGTGACCGGACTCTTGGCGATCTTGAGGTTTTCCCATTGGGGAAACTCAACAAAGCCCTAAGTCACTTGCTTTAGTACAAGACTCTAGTCAAGTGCCAAGTGAATGGTATCTGCTGTGTGCCCACTGCTATCTCATGGGTGATCCCAGGAAAAGGAGAGACATGGGGCTCAGCCATGGAATGCATTTCCTCACCATCTGTGAACACATTGGATACAGGTACGAGCAGAGACAGGTCACAGTGGGACCACAGGACTTGAGTTGGGTGCTGAGGGATGAGTAGGCCTGGCTAAGTCAAGATGAGGAAGAAGATCCATCGCCCAGAAGGAATGATGAGGAAATCAAAGCCGTGAGAGGTGGAGGGAGAGGGAAGGCCCAGCAAGCAGTGGGGGGATGTGAGGAGAGAGCTTTGTTCGAGGGTCTCAGTGTTCTCGTCTGTACAGGTAAGGGGCTGGCTGGAGGCCAGCTGCCCTCCTGGGTGCCCTAGTGTAGGTGCCACAAGCCTGCAGGGGTGAGGTGGGAGGCAGTAGGGCCAGACAGGGCACACACATGCCTCCTACAGGGCGTGGCCACTGCTCTGCTCCAAGCAGCTGTTAAGTCGCAGTAAAACACAGGCATAGAGACATCAGGTTCTAATTTTCTGAATTTTCCAAAGATGCTAGGCATTTGGATTTTTATGAGAAATCTGATTTTTAGAAAACCATGTGAGCTGTACCAAACTTGTGTGAGGACCCAGCCGTCCATTTGCACTGCTGCCTGGTACTTCCGCTGGGTCCCGTAGGGCCTGGGAACCCTGGAGCCCTGGTGTGTGTTTGGTTGCCTCTATGTGTACAGTCTTTTTGGTTTTTGTTAATAAGTTTATTTATTTATTTATTTTTGCCTGTGTTGGATCTTCGTTGCTGTGTGCGGGCTTTCTCTAGTTGTGGCGAGCAGGGGCTACTCTTCATTACGGTGCATGAGATTCTCATTGAGGTGGCTTCTCTTTGTTGTGAAGCACGGGCTCCAGGTGTGTGGGCTTCAGTAGTTGTGGCACGTGGGTTCAGTAGTTGTGGCTCACGGGGCTCTAAAGCGCAGGCTCGGTAGTTGTGGTGCACGGGGCTTAGTTGCTCCACACCACGTGGGATCTTCCCGGACCAGAGCTTGAACCCGTGTCCACTGCATTGGCAGGCAGATTCTTAAACACTGCGCCACCAGGGAAGTCCTACGTGTACGGTCTTTTATACAGTGGTTTTCAGGGCTTAAAAAACAAAAAGAAGAAACAGAAGTAGGAGGAGGAAGAGGGGTCCACCTGGGCCAGCTGAAGTCTGAGTTCCCAGCCAGACTTAGTACCATGGCCAAGAGGGAGTGAGGGGAGGGGCTGACTCATCCAGGGCACGACGTAGATCCGTGAGTGCGTGGGCAGTGGTCTCAGTGCCTGCTGGGCTGCCCTTGGGAGCATCGACTGGCACATTCGCATCTTCTTTGATGAAATTTTCAAAACATTCAGCTAAAGAACAGAGACTAATACCGCGAATACCCATGTTCCCCGACCCAGACTTCCTGCTGGGCTCATCAGAGCTGCTGGAGGGGCCACCTCTCTCAATTCCTTAGGACAGACCTTCCTCTGGGTCATCTGTCTCAGGTCAGGGTCATCTGGGAGCTCTGTTTCATGGTAAAGTAAGTCTGAGATGATGACCTTTGATGGGTTAGGAAATCCTCTCACTGACCGCAATGCCTGGAGATCCCACCTCTGAGCCCTGGCTCCGAGGGCCCTGGGGAGCGGAGAGCCTCGGCTCTAGGGGTAGAGGGTCAGCAGGGGTAGAGGGTCAGAGGGTCAGGCAGTGAGGTTCCTGGAGACCCTGCAAGAGTTGAATGGCAGAGTCAGCAGCTGAACCAGCTTCGGTTCCACACTTGTTTCTCATGACTAGTTAAAATACAGGCTCTTGCCCTGCTGAGGGGGATGTGCAGGAATCTGTGGAGAAGACTGGAAGTGATGAAGTTGTCTGGAAACAGCTTAGTGAAACCTTAAAATATTTTCACTCACAAAAAAAGAAGCACAGTTGTACTCGCTCAACTCTGCCCCCGCAAGCCTGCTCTAGGCCGTCTGCCCCTCCATCTTCACCTCCAGCTCCCCCAAACCCCCCTCTTCAACAGGCAGGTCTAATCTCCCTGCACCTCCTTTTCATCCCAGCTATGCTTGGCCCCTGCCTGCCCGAGTTTCCCCTCCGTGAAGCTCTCCCTCCTCCCACTCCCCACTTTTTTTTTTCTCCTTTCATTACTGCTAGTAATGGTATAATTAGTCCCTGTCATGCACCATCTTGGACTATTTCCTAACACTTCATAGGTGTCAGCTTGCCTCTGACTAAACTATCTGCTCTCTGAGAGAAGGGCCTGGAATTTTCCTCATGTTTCTCACAGTCCCCCCTCCCTCCCAGCCCCCTATCTGGTGATCGATAAATACTTGTGGGGAGATAAAAGCTTGAATTGATGGGTAAATGGGTGGGGGGAGCAGAGAGTTGGTTGGGTGGCAGGGTTGAGGGATTTCCCACAAATGCCTGAAACAGGATTCTCCAGAGCTGGTGGCAGGGAGAATCCAACCCATCACCATTTGCTCAGCATTTCCTGGGCTGACTTGACCTCTCTTGGGAAGGACTGGGAAGGAGGCTTGACCAATGGCCTTGGTCTAGAAGGCATCTCCCCCATGATACTTTAGAATCAGACGGTAGGTTTCTAATCCATGGTCTGAATTGGTTTCTAAGGTTGGCAACATAGAAAAAATCTATGTCGGCACTTTTCGTTTTAATCAGTACAGTTGAAAATGACCTCAAAGCCTGTGACTTGCTTGTCTACCTGCCTAGAAATGATCCCTTCTCTTAGTCAGGGGACACAGGCTGGGACTTTGAGTGGATCCAGCACACTGCGTGAAGCCTGCACTTCAGCTCCCAGCCCCAAGGTGGGCCTCTTCATGGAGGTGGGGAAGAAGACCGCAGGGGAGCAAGTAGGAGTTTCTGGTCCCCAGGGTCCGCCTTGGCCAGAGAGCCCTGATGTGGCTGGAGCAGTAGCAAGAGGAAGTCTACGCGGCAGCAGCCCTGCATCCTCTTGTCTGCTGCCCTCCACTGCAATCCAAGCGAGTTATTCATTCTCAAGGAGGAAAGCACAGGATTAACCAGTTCTAAACGCTCATCTGCTGGGTTTCCAACTCGCTTCCAAGTGACGGAGTGTTGATCCAGTCTGCCTTGCACTGGCCCCCACAGACATGAGTGTGTGCCAGCACCCCTTTCCCGCTTGAAGCGCTCCCAGAGGGGGCTTGCCTTAGCTACGTAGCCAGTGGGGGAGAGTCTAGGAGACGATTTTTCCCCCCGCACTGACGTCTCCCCTCCCCTGACTCCTGCAGCTCTTGGGATCCAGACCACTCCATGGAGCACCTGATTCCTTACTGTTGCCTGAGTGTTAGCCTGACCTTCCGATCTAGACCACCAGCTTCCTGAGGACAGCACATGTCAGCCACTTGCTTTGCTTTCCCACAGTACTTAGCACAGCACCGGCCCCAGAGCAGACCATCAGCACCTGTTTCCTGACTATATGGTAAAGGGCCAGGCAGAGTCCCAGCTCCTCCCGGAAGTCTTCTCGAGCCTCCTCTCCACCTTCTGACCCAACCATTCACCTCTGCAGAGTCCTCCAGCACCTGAGGCCTGGACCCCACAAGCAAGC
Source organism: Delphinus delphis (assembly GCF_949987515.2). Taxonomy (NCBI): domain Eukaryota; kingdom Metazoa; phylum Chordata; class Mammalia; order Artiodactyla; family Delphinidae; genus Delphinus; species Delphinus delphis. The sequence continues at coordinate 55,448,264 of NC_082694.2, forward strand.
TTGAGGGCTCTAGACATTTGGCTCCTTTCCAGGCAGGCCCTGTGGCCAGGCTTCCTCACAGCAACTGGAACTAACTTGGGCACATAGCAGAGTTTCTTTTTTAACATAATAGTTTTACTGAGATATACCATACACATACCATACAAGTCACCCATTTAAAGAGTATGATTCAGTGTTTTTTATCATACTCATAGACTTATGCAACCGTCAGCACGAACAATTTTAGAATATTTTCATCACTCCAAAAAGAAATCCCACAACCTACCCTTGGTTCCTCCGTATTCGTTTCCTGTGGCTGCTGTAACAAATGACCACAAACTTGGTGGTTTAAAACACCACCAATTTATCGTCTCAGTTCTAGAGGCCAGAAGTCTGAAATTAAGGTGTCAGCAGGGCCACACTCCCTCTGCAGGCTCTAGGGAAGAATCCGGCCCTTGCCTCTACCAGCTTCCGGAGGCTGTCACCATTTCTGTGCTTGCATCACTCCAGCCTCTGCCTCTGTCCTCACGTCACCTCCTCCTCTGTGTGTCTTCCTATGTACATCTAGGGTCAAACCTCCCCCTGCCCCTCTCTTATTAGGACAACTGTGATGGCATCTAGGGACCACCCAGATCATCCAAGATTATCTCCTCATCTCAGTATCGGGCTCAACTTAGTCACATCTCCAAAGACCCTTTATCCAAGTAAAGTAACATTCACAGGGTCCAGGGACTTGACATAGATATCTTTTGGGAGGCCATTTTTCAGCCTTCCACACTCTCCATGCCCCCCAGCCCAGATGTAATGCATATAGCATAAAATACATCAAATTAAAGTGTGCATATGTACAAATTTCAGTATATCCATAAGGTTGTACAACCATCACCACTATCTGATTCGAGAACATTTTCATCAACTCAAAAAGAAACAATGTATCTATCAGCAGTCATTCCTTATTCTCCAACCCCTGGCAACCACTAGTCTACTTTCTGTCTCTATGATTTGCCTGTTCTGGACATTTTGTATGGGTGGAATCATACAATATGTGGTCTTCTGTGTCTGGCTTCTTTCACTTAGCATGTTTTCAGGGTTCGTCTGTGTTGTAGCATGTATCAATGCTTCATTCCTTTTTATAGCTGAATAATATTCCATTGCATGGATGTACCACATTTCATTTATGCATTCATTGGTTCATGAACGTTTTGGTTGTTTCCACTTACTGGCTTTTATGAATAATGCTCTTATTAACATTCATGTACACATTTCTGTGTGGACATACGTTTTTTTTACTTCTCTTAGTTATATGCCTAAGAGCAGGAGAGACTTTGAGACTGTTTTCCAAAGTGGCTGCACCATTGTACATTCCTACCAGCAATATGTGAGAGTTTTAATTTCTTTACATCGTCACCAAAACTTAGTATTTATCTTTTTTATTAAAGTTATACTAGTAGGTATGAAGTGGTTTCTCATTGTGGTTTTGATTTGTCTTTCCCTGATGGTTAATGATGCTAAGTATCTTTTCACGTACTTATTGGTCAGATAAACAAGACGAAAAGACAACCCACAGAATGGGAGAAAATATTTGCAAATGAAGCAATGAACAAAGGATTAATCTCCAAAATATACAAACAGCTCATGCAGCTCAGTATCAAAAAAAAAAAAAAAAACCAATCAAAAAATGGGCAGACAATCTAAATAGACATTTCACCAAAGAAGACGTACAGATGGCCAAGAGGCACATGAAAAGATGCTTAGCATCACTAATTATTCAAGAAATGCATATCAAAACTACAATGAGGTATCACCTCACACTGGTCAGGATGGCCATCAACAAAAAATCTACAAACAGTAAATGCTGGAGAGGATGCGGAGAAAAGGGAACCCTCTTGCACTGTTGATGGGAATGTAAATTGATACAGCCACTATGGAGAACAGTATGGAGGTTCCTTAAAAAACTAAAAACAGAACTACCATACTACACAGCAATCCCACTACTGGGCATATACCCTGAGAAAACCATAATTCAAAGAGAGTCATGTACCACGATGTTCATTGCAGCACTATTTACAAGAGCCAGGACATGGAAACAACCTAAATGTCCATCGACAGATGAATGGATAAAGAAGATGTGGTACATATATATAGTGGAACATTAGCCATAAAAAGAAATGAAATTGGGTCATTTGTAGAGATGTGGATGGATCTAGAGTCTGTCATACAGAGCGAAGTAAGTCAGAAAGAGAAAAACAAATATCATATATTAACGCATATATGTGGAATCTAGAAAAATGGCACAGATGAACCTATTTGCAGGGCAGGAATAGAAACACAGACGTAGAGAATGGACATGTGGACACGGAGGGGAAGGGGAGGGTGGGATGAACTGGGAGATTACGTTTGACATAAATACACTACCATGTGTAAAGTAGATAGCTCGTGGGAAGCTGCTGGATAGCACAGGGAGCTCAACTCGGTGCTCTGTGATGACCTAGATGGGTGGGATGGGGGAGGGAGGGAGGTCCAAGGGGGAGGGGACATATGTATACATATAGCTGATCCACTTCACTGTACAGCAGAAACTAACACAACATTGTAAAGCAATTATACTCCAATAATAAAAAAGAAACTTAGTATCTATCTTGTTAAAGTTATGCTAGTAGGTATGAAATAGTTTCTCATTGTGGTTTTGATTTGTATTTCCCTGATGGTTAATGATGCTAAGTATCTTTTCATGTGCTTATTGGTCATTTGTATATCTTTTCTGGAGAAATGTCTATTCAGACCCTTTGCATAGGTTTTAACTGGGTTATTTGTCTTTTTATTATTGGGTTTTAAGAGTTTTTATGTATTTTAGATACAAATCCCTTGTGTGTTCTCCAATTCTGTGAGTTTTTTTGCATTCTTAATGATGTCCTTTGAAGTACAAAAGTTTTCAATTTTGATGAAGTCTAATTTTTTTGCTTGTGCTTTTTTTTTTTTTTTGTGGTACGTGGGCCTCTCACCGCTGTGGCCTCTCCTGCTGCAGAGCACAGGCTCCGGACGCACAGGCTCAGCGGTCATGGCCCACGGGCCCAGCCGCTCCGCAGCATGTGGGATCCTCCCGGACCGGGGCACGAACCCGTGTCCCCTGCATCGGCAGGTGGACTCCCAACCACTGTGCCACCAGGGAAGCCCCCAGCCAGTTGTTTAACACCCTTGTCGAAAATCAATTGACTGTAATTGTGAGAGTTTATTTCTGGACACTCAGTTCTATTCCATTGATCTATATTATGTCTATCCTTATACCAGTTTTGAAATTGGGAAGTATGAGTCCTCCAGTTTTGTTGTATTTTTCCAGATTGTTTTGGCTGTTCTGGACACACAACAGATTCTTCCGACACACTTGTTGCTTGGTCACTTGCTTTCTTGCTTCCTCGATGGACCTGCAGGCCTGTGAGAGCTTGGCTGGCCTGCGTGGTTAAGTGAAAAATTCCTCCCCCTACTCTTCAGCCTCCCCTTCAGAAGGCATTTGGCCAGTAGAGATCTGGGCTGTTCTGGCTGAGCTGTCTTCATCCAGGGCAAGGTAGAAAAAGAGGGAACTTGGTGAGGTGCATCTGGCCCCTCAAGCAGGTCTAAATCCAACTAATCCTGCCCTCACCCCCAACCCAGTGTCCCTTCCCCATCTCTCCTCACCTTGCAGGGTCAGTGTTTGGATGGTTATAATTCTAGTAGATTTCACTTCCAGCCAACTCACCAGCTCTCCTCTTGTGCTTCTGTCATTCCTGTCACTCTCCTGCCACTTCCTAAGCATGATGCACGGCAAAATGGTGCAGGGTGGAGAATGTGTGTCGTGTCAGGTGGGGCAGGTGCATCCGTCTGGCCTTCCTGGTGGCATCTCTGGTCACCTCCAAGTGTTCTTCATGGACCCAGCAGGAATGTTGCCTGAGCTGCACGCACTGGTTTTGCTGGTGGATGAAACTGTTTTCTTCCCTATGGGGCTTTCAGTCCTTGCCTTAAGGAGACAAAAAGAAGGGGTGGGGGGAAAACGGGTGAATCAGAGGGCAGGTTTTTCTGGAAGATTTCAAGATAAGCTGACCTGCTGCTGGTGCCACAATACTGAGAACTTACAGCTTTGACCCTTTTTTTCAAAATATGGCCCCTTAGCTGGGAGCTCTTTTTCATGAATAAAAGTGATAAAACTGAGTCTGACTTATTCATCTCCATGGGTTACTGGGAGTGTTTCTCCATGGCTTCCCTGCAGGGGGGGTTGGCCTATGACTGAGGGAGACCTAGCTCAGTGCCACCACTGCTAACTGTGCAAACTTGGACCTGTTACCCAACCTCTGTGAGCACAACTTCCTTGTTTGTTAAATAAGGGTACCTCCCTCCTGGTGGTAGGAGCAATAAGAGTTCAAATAGAAGGAAAGTGTAAAAAAAAAAAAAGTGTAAAAAAAAAATTAAAAAATAAAAAAAATAAGGAAAGTGTTCGTTATTATCAACGTATTGCTTGCTTTCTTTGTGGCAGTCCCTGTGTTAGTATTCAAACCAAATCAAGTGGGGTAAAGGAAGAGATTTCATGATCTCTAGAGCCATAAACTGGAATGTTTTGAGCATCTGCTATGTGTTTAATTGTATGCTGATCTTCATGTGTATTTTCAGTTCTTTGAGGTTTGAAAGATGCCGATTAATGGTATCTCTTCCCCATACAGACTCTAAACCAGTTGAGAACTACACAGGGGAGTCAGTAGAGATAAAAGTAGAGATTGTATTATAGGTGAAGGCTGGACCAACACATGGCTCACACTGACAGCTAAAATGTACCTTCACGCCTCCCCCCAGCTTTTTCTGTTTCCCAGTTTGAAGCCTGATTCTAGGCTGCAGAGCCTAAGGGGCAGGTGTCCTGAGGGACTGATTTGGGGCTCTGAGGATAGTAACGTTGATCCTTTGGCTGCTTCCGTGAGTCACGGGCTCTATGTAGTGCTGGCCCTGCTGGAGGTTCACCAACTCTGTTTATCTCACCAGGAAGACCTACATCTCTGGAATGTTGGTGCTAATCCTCCAAATCTGCGCTCTGCATGCACCATGAAACTTGTTGTCAATTCCGGTTTCTTTATAGCCACTTAAAGCTCTCTGACTGTACGCAAGTGAGTTAACGTATCTGTGCCTGGATTCCTCATCTGTGAAGTAGGGATGGTAATACCCAACCCAAAGGATGCTGAAGGACTGGAGAGAAAGGACTTGCTTAGGGAATGGCACTTAATAGGTCCACTAAGCCTGGTTCAACGCCCTGGGGAACCCAGCTTTCCATTCCAGACTCTGAGGCTTCTCCCTGTGTGCTGAGCAAGTCTCTTTGGGGGCCAAATGGTCACGGACAGGTCTGTGGGCTGGAGTGGAGATGTGGATTTGAGAAAGATGAGGTCTCAGTAGAAGTGTGTCATTGAAAGACAAGCATTGGTGTATGGATGCGTCCATAGAGATTTATTGTCTGTGCGGTGGGATTTCAGTCCTACGTTTCAGGCCTCCTCCGGGTTGGGGGTGGGAGACACGGGGTTGTTAGCAGAAATGTCAACACCCTGAGCCTCCCTTCAAACCCATATTTAGGACTGTCTAAGGCAAAATGGTGAAGTAAGCAATGGTTTCCCCAAGGCACCCACTTCCTCTTTCTGCACCCCATTCGACTCTTTTAGCGCCCTTCCTCCAGCCAGCTAAGAAAATGAGTCTCTGAAAAACGATTTCACGCTAACAGAGGGCCACAGAATGTGAGCTAATCCCAGCCCACCCCCCCCCCCCGTCACCGGCCTGTGAACTACCAACAGCTTTTACATTTTTAAATGGTTGGAAAAAATCAAAAGAGGAATATTATTTTGTGAAACAAAAATTACATGAAAGTCAAATTTTATTGTAACATAAATAAAGTTTTATTGGAACCTAGCCACAACCATTTGCTTACATATTGTCTATGGCTGCTTTCAGTCAGAGACCGTAAGACTCCCAAAGTCTAAAATATTTACCTTCTGGCCCTTTAAGAAAAAGTTTGCTGATGCCCTGCTCTAAGATGTTAGAGAGTTAATGTGTTATGTGCTCAGTAGGATTTGGTTCAGAGGAAGGGACAAAGCAATGGAGTTCAGGCGTTGTCGGCAGGCCTGCACAGGAGACGCTGGGTGGGAAGCTTTTGTGATATCCTTCCAGTTAGAAGGGCTGAGGGGAGATAGATGTCTAGTCTTGTAGGTGGGGCTGTGCTTCTGTCCACACTGGGATAGGGGGCATGGAAATGGTGGGATTCAGGCCTATGACTCATTCTAGCTGCACAGACAGCAGGATTCAGGAGTGGATTAATAACTCTTAGTGAGCGTATCCCACTATTCCACCAGCTTCCCTGCCAGGCTAGTGGCAGCGATTTTCCTTTTTTTTTTTGGCTGTGTTGGGTCTTCGTTGCTGCGCACAGGCTTTCTCTAGTTGTGGCGAGCGGTGGCTACTCTTCGTTGCGGTGCGCAGGCTTCTCATTGCGGTGGCTTCTCTTCTTGCGGAGCACGGGCTCTAGGTGGCCGGGCTTCAGTAGCTGCAGCACGCGGGCTCAAAAGTTGTGGCACACAGGCCCTAGAGTGCACGGGCTTCAGTAGTTGTGGCGCGTGGGCACAGTAGTTGCAGCGTGCAGGCTCTAGGGCGTGCAGGCATCAGTAGTTGTGGCGCACAGGCTCAGTAGTTGTGGCTCCCGGGCTCTAGAGCACAGGCTCAGTAGTTGTGGTGCACAAGCTTAGTTGCTCCATGGCATGTGGGACCTTTCCGGACCAGGGATCAAGCCCGTATCCCCTGCATTGGTAAGGCAGATTCTTTTGGGTTTTTTTTTTAGTTAATTAATTAATTTTCATTTATTTATTTATTTATTTATTTATTTATTAATGGCTGTGGTGGCTTCTCTTTGTTGCTCAGCACGGGCTCTAGGTGCATGGGCTTCAGCAGTTGTAGCATGCAGGCTCAGTAGTTGTGGCTCGCAGGCTCTAGAGCACAGGCTCAGTAGTTGTCACGCACGGGCTTAGTTGCTCCGTGGCATGTGGGATCTTTCTGGACCAGGGCTCGAACCCGTGCCCGCTGCATTGGCAGGCAGATCCTTAACCACTGTGCCACCAGGGAAGTCCCTGGCAGTGATCTTACCTGAAGCCTTTAACATTCCTGGAGTCCTGCACAGCCTCCCCAGTTGGCCCTGAGCAGCACATTCATGGTTCACCTCTCTCATTTCCACAGAATTTGCCTTCTGCCGGGTGGACGCCTCCATCGCACTGGATCTGGCCCTGGCTGTGCTGTGTGACCTGCTCCAGCAGTGGGACCAGCTGGCCCCTGGACTCCCAGTCCTGCTAGGATGGCTGTTGGGGGAGGGTGATGACCTCACGGCCTGTGTGGAGACTGTGCATCAGGTAATCCTGGGGTGTCCGGGCAGTGGAGGTGGGTGGGAGTGATCCTACACCCACCGGGTGCAGCACTTCCAGGCTTACATGGGCCTGATGTGCCTGCTGAAAGCGTGCTTCTGGGTGCTCAGATTACAGAGCGGCAAGGAATTAGGGAGTCTCCAAATGGCCCCAGCAGCCCGCAGGTGCTGCTGGGGCAGCTCTCGTGCTGGCCTGTGGAGTTCCAACGGTAAGCCCCTTGGAAGAGGCCCCTTGGAAGTTGAGAGTTTAACTATGGAGGATGCTTATTCGTCAACATTGGAGTGACCAGGGGCTCCCCATGGTTAGGTTTGAAGGTGAAACACTTCCAGAGAATCAGGTTCCTTCCAGGGTCTCTGCTGCTTGAAGAAAACTATGAGCCCCTCCAGGTGGGGGTCAGTCAACAGATAGGGAAACTGAGGACCCAGATAAGCAGGAAAAGCGTCTTGGGAACTGAAATTCCTCTCTGCCAGTGTCTGACTCAGCTGGCCTTCTTGGCATCCCCGGCAGGCCAAGAGTTCAAAAAGCAGCCTGTTTATGGGAAATTAGGAGACAAGATAAAGTGTCTGTGATAAAATGACCTTGAAAATCCCCAGCATTATAGAAATTTGGTTTCATACTGAGAGACTAGTGTCTCGTGTTTGTCAGTTCTTTGCTCTTTGCTGCTCAGATCTCCCTTCCTCCCTCCTCTCTGATTTCTAGATGCACCTTCAGGTCTAGGGCCCCCACCTGTGTTGAGGTCCCCTTTTCAGCACCAAGCCCCCAAAATATCTTGGCTGAGAACCACAAACACATCTTTATCAAAGGTCATGTTAAGTCTGGGGGAAAAAAATTTCTCTCCAGTGGAGAAGTACGAGTGAAGATAGAAGGTGACCTTCAAGGCTGCAAGTGCTGTGTGTACAGGGGTGTTGACAGGCGAGAGTGAGCCCTCTGTCAGGTGGGGAGGGGACACACTGCTTCTGCATCTGCCAGGACTCTGTTCTGGACTGGGGCCAGTCAGCATCCCTGTAAGGTTGACTTTTGGCTTTTTCATCGGACTTAGGTGGAAGACTACCTGTTTGAAAAAACAGAAGTCAACTTTTGGGCTGAGACCCTGATCTTCATGAAATACCTCTACAAGCACCTCTTCCACCTCCTCTCCAAGTCCAGCTGGCGTCCCCTCAGCCCCGAGAGGCTCTGTCATCTTCAGAGGACAGCGTCAGAGCAATGCCACCTCCTTTCCCAGCTCTTCAGAGAGCTGCCACCAACTGCTGAGTTTTTGAAGACGGTGGAGTTCACAAGACTGCGCATTCGGGAGGAAAGGGCTTTGGCTTGCCTGAGGTTACTGGCGTTTCTGGAAGGAAAGGAAGGGGAAGACACCCCAGTTCTCAGGGCTTTGGACTCTCCTGCAGCAGGGAATCAGTTAACTCTTCCAAGAACAGAAACGGCTTGTTGAAGAAAGAAGACTTGTGGGGTTGGGGGTAGGGTGGATTGTTCCCCCAGTCAATCTGCAGGAAAATGTTGAACAGAAACTTAAGCGTCTTCTCCCCTTCACAACTCCCCCACTTCTGTGAGTCTAGTCTTCTGTCCTACAGAGGACTTTTTCTTCAGTTCAGTCATTCAAGGCAGCCTCGTTTATTGCAGCTACTGTAGGACGTGAGGCTACCACGTTGAATATTGACTCTGTTCCCAGGTGCAGGCCACCTGCAGGCCTGAATTAGCCTTTTTCATCCCCCAGGACCTCCAGTGTCCAACCAGAGCCGGCCTACATTTTTCTCTGAATTGACTACACAGAGTTGGGTTTTAACACATGATTTCCCCCCCCTTTTCTGGCTAGTTGTGGGAGCTGGATTAGTTGGCAAACAGCCCACTTGGTCAGAATTCCAAATTTTATTCGATTTTAGCAAAGGCAGAAATATATTCCAAATGTTGGATCCTGGGAGAATTAAGGATCTACTTCATACAAATAATTTTGTTTTTACTGTCTGCATGTTTAAGCCTTCAGTGACCTACACATGCCATCCTAATTATTAAAAGAGCCATTAAGAGCTCCTACCCCCCTCTCCCCACCATAAAAAGTATCTGTGCTATTGTTAGGAAAACAGATTCACCACCCAGTGAAATCATAGACTCTTGGCTGTTAGAAGGAACCTGGGGAAAGGAGAGTCAGAATAAATGACTTATTTGATGCCTACACTGTTTACTGTCATTTTCTTGGTGGCAGTAACAAGAAGATTCTTATTTAAGATGCCAGAAAACTTCTATCCATTTCAGTGATTTAACCTGGAAACCTTAAAGGTTTTCTGCTTTTCTAAGTCCAGCCCTCCCCTCTTTCTCAGACACCCAGCAGGTGTCGCTCTTGCATACGTTTTGCTGCTAGTTTTGTTTTCCACTGGCTTACCGGTTTTAATTTATAATTTCAGAGTGAAGTGTTACCCAAAGACAGTTATCTTGAAATTCACAGCTTGGATGGGTCATAGCCTCATCCACATTCATTTTTCATCCTAGTTATCTGAAAGAACCATTTCAGTAATCCTATGTACACTTGGCCCAGCTTTTTAGGGTCTGTAAATACATTTAAATACTTCTCAGGTGAGCAATCAGAATTATTTTATTGATGTTTGAGGGTCTGGAGGGGCAGTTTAGAGGGGAGAGGGTTTGATATGATCATTTCCTACTACAGAAAGACTTATATTTCAAATATAATTTGTTTCTCTTTGAAAGAAAACCACCTAACACTAAAAAATAGAGCCTACTAGAAGAATAGAGAAAGGTCTGTGTAGGAAGAAGTAAGGAAAGAAGTTAACTTAGTGTCCAAAGTTTTGCCCTAAAGAGACAGGAAATTCCCTGGTGGTTTTGCACTATTCAGCTCAAAATGTGTTTTCTGTGATCCTGAATTAATAACCTGGTTAGGCATCTGTGTAGCCCACACTTGATGGAAAGTTGCCAACTGAACATTTCTTTTTGTTCTGAGAAGACGTGGCTGGTGAGAAGTTAGGGAATTGGCACAATGTGGTGATAACCATGGTAGAATAATTATGAAACCGGCTCCAGCAAAGCCCAGCTCACTGGAAAAGGCCAGCATTCCATTTTTCTCCATTTAAAATGAAATAAAAGCAGTTACATAATAATAAAAATATTTTCTACCAGCAGGTACTCTGTACCAAAGCATGTACCATACCATGTTTACATGTTAGCTCCAAAGTCCTTCTACCAAGCCTGCAAAGTGGGTGTTCTCATAGCTGTTGAGAATTACCCCAGATTTTGATCTTGGCTGGTTGTAGCCAGCCTGAGAGCACAGGAGAGACAGATGTTTCCACTGGTTTTTGTATCTGAAATCTTGTCACTGACCTCCAATAGCACTGGTGAGGGAAATTGCTGTTTCACACTTTCCTGATGCATTCCCACGGGAAACTCAGAATACCCCACTGTCAGGGCCATCCTCAGACTCTTGTGCTGTGGTTCATTGCAACAAAGAACAAAACAGCATCAGGGTTCTTGGGTATTCTAGGCTGTAAGTGTCAGCCATGGTTGCCCAGCCTTGTCTAGGGGCCAGTATAGGCCGGGTGGCAAAAGTGAAGCAGTCACATCTTCTGAGGTCACTGCCCTTGGCTCCAAGCTCGAGGGTCCAAGATTTGGTGACCCCTCAGCTCTGCATTCACGATTCTGTAGACCTCCACCCATCTGGCCATACTCCAGAGGCCTGGCTTTCTCCATTTTTATGCTTTGTCAATTTGTTTTAATAAATAAGATGGAGTATACTTATCTTTTAAAAACCTTAACAGATAACTCATTTGCACCTTGACAAAGGTGAGAGATGAGTAAAGCAGGAATTATCTTAGTTTTACAAAGAAACCCAGGTGCCAAAGTGATTTTGTGATTTGCCTGAAATCACATGGCTTATAAGGGACAGGGCCTGAACTCCAGCCCTATGTTTCCGATCCTGAAGTCCTTGCAGCCCTATGCTGGCTCTAGCTCTCTGGGTGGGTGAGGAGTGCAGCAATGGGCTCTGCGTGCAAGCTGAACTCTAAAGAGGTTTCCTGAGTGACAGGCCTGGCTCATTCCCTCCCAGGGTAGCTGAGAGAGGGAATGAGCGCCGCCGAATGGAAGTAAGCACAAGGAAACAGCCAGAAACAAGATCAACTGGGCAAGGGGGCGTGGGTCTCGGGAGCTTCTTTCCCTGGCGGGTACTGGCCCTTCCAACTTAGGCCCAGTTACAACCTAGGCTGCCAGGTGTGCGAAATCATGGGCCCCGCTCCAGCTTTTTTGGCAGCATATCCGTAGACGCGGAGTGAGAAGTGTCCTGGACCGGACTCCAGATCTGCCCCAGTGGGGCTGACAGTGGCCTTAGCTGCACTGGGCGCTAGGCGGGGGTGTCTGCCCCGTACCCGGAGGGCGCCGTTGGCAAAGAGCATTTCCCAACGCGGGCTTTTGGGGTGTGGGGCTGGCAAGAGAAGGAAACCGGGGCGAGCCCACCAGGCGCATCCTCGGTGCCTAGCCCAGCCTGGCTGCGGGTCGGCCTCAGCCGGAGCCCCCAGCCCACAACGAGTTAAGGCGGGGCGCGGCGCCCTCAACGGCCCGGGAGTTAAGGGGCTAGGAGGGCGCGCCAGGCCAAGGCTGCGGCGGGAGGGCGGGAGCCTCGGCTGGCAGCTGTACCACAACCCCCAGGAGGGCAGGGGAAAGCCGGACAGACCAGCAGACGGACGAGGCGTTGGGAAGTGCCTCCATGCCTGCGCGGCTCTCCTGGCCTTTCCTCCCGTCCTCCCAGCCGGCTCCCCCGCCCGGGACGCCCCGCGCCACTCCGCGCCTTTGGCCCTGGCTCAAGGTCTTGTGATGTGATTAGCAAAGCCAGCGCCTTGTCCTCAGACACTCAGCCCTGCCCGGCAGGGCTCGGCGCTCAAGCCCTGTTTACTGCAGGCTGGGCGGGAAGAGGGGCGGAGGAACCGGCCCAGGCTCCTCCGGGCGAGACTGCCTGCCCTGGCAGCCTCCCGCGTGGCCGCTCCGGCCCCACCCCCACCGCGTCTCCACGTGCAGTCGGGATGGAGCCACTACCGGTCAGACTCGGGCCCAGAGTCCCCGCCCCCCGGCCGGAGCTCCCTTAGCAAAAACAGCCGGGCCGCGCGGACGGTTGCAATATTCTTGCATTTTGCAATTCCCGCGCCCAGTATAAAACCGAGGGTGGGAGAGAAAAGCTCCGCAATTTCGCCTAGCAGGACCGGGCGGGGAAAGACACGTCCAGGGCTGCAGAAACCCGGCCACGTTAAATGTGCTGGGGATTTCCAACAGTACAGCCCCAAAGGAGTGGAGCCGTACCTTCCCGCCGCCACCCAGCAGCACCCATCTGGGCCGAGCTCTCCACGCCGCCCCGGGCGCCCCAGCGGCCAGCCCCGCCCCGAGGCCTCTCCGCCCCCTCCCCCAGAGGAAAAAAATTGGCGGCGGCCAATGGGAGGCCAGGAAGGCGCCTGACGTCCGCAGGCCGGCGGGCGGCGTTGCCTGGAGACCCCGGCGGGGTCAGCCTTCTGTCCCCTCCCCGCGGCAGGCCCGCCCCGCCGCTGCCGCGCTCCGGGGCTCTATATAGGGCGCGCGCTCTCGGGCGGCTGAGTTCCAACAGTCCGCGAGCTGCAGTCGGCTCCGCGCGGGGGGGGCGGGCCGGGCACCCCGGGGCGCGGAGGAGCGCTCTAGCTTCACTCTCCTCTCCCCCCACTCTGCACTCCCGGGCACCCTCAAACCAGTTCAAGCTGCTGCCCCCGCTCCCTCTTTTCTGGCCCCCCGCAAACTTTCGGTCCCTCCCCCGCCCCTCGCCCGTTATTCGTCGTGGCTCAAGCCCGGCCGCGCCGCCCCGAGGGCTCCTCCGGACCTCCCAGCCTGCAGCTCCGACCATTACAGGATCCAGAAACATGTCGACCACACTTCTGTCCGCCTTCTACGATATCGACTTCTTGTGCAAGGTACGCGGAGGAGAAGGGAGGGAAGAGGACGGGCAAGGAGGAAGCCCTTGGAGTTTTCAGGCTTGGCCTTCTGTCCTCGGCTTTGGGGGTCCTCTTCCCTCCTTGACTTTTTGGGCTTGGGAAAAATGCCGGAGTTTGCAATGTGTGCTCTAACCTTGTGGACGGGGAGAAGGAGCGGGGAGGAAGGGCAGGAGGGAGTCGCTGTAGCTGTTTAGTTTCTCCGCAGCCGACCACAGCCACGCTTGCCCGGGGCTTCCCGGACGGGGTTTGCGCCGCCCAGGCCGGCGGCCCACGACTGAGGATCACATGTCGCAACCCAGCGCGGCCTAGGGTGGAGAGTCCGGCTCCTCCCAACGCAAACTTGATTCTTGTGCGCGTGTAAGGGTGGAGGTTGGGGGCCGAGTCGAGATCCGAAAAAAAAAAAGAATTGGAGGGCTGGAAGTGGTTCTTCTGCAGCTCACCCCAACGCATCCCTCTCCTCTTCCCACTTTTCATCCCTTCCCCGCTACCCTCCTTTTTGGCAGACGGAGAAGTCCCTGGCCAACCTCAATCTGAACAACATGCTGGACAAGAAGGCGGTGGGGACACCCGTGGCCGCCGCCCCCAGCTCGGGCTTCACGCCGGGCTTCCTCCGTCGGCACTCAGCCAGCAACCTGCACGCGCTCGCCCACCCCGCGCCTAGCCCCGGCAGCTGCTCGCCCAAGTTCCCGGGCGCAGCTAACGGCAGCAGCTGCGGCAGCGCGGCGGCGGGCGGGCCGGCCTCCTACGGCACCCTTAAGGAGCCGTCGGGGGGCGGCGGCACGGCCCTGCTGAACAAGGAGAACAAATTCCGGGACCGCTCGTTCAGCGACAACGGCGAGCGCAGCCAGCACCTCCTCCACCTGCAGCAGCAGCAGCAGAAGGGGGGAGGCGGCTCCCAGATCAACTCAACGCGCTACAAAACTGAGCTGTGCCGGCCTTTCGAGGAGAGCGGCACGTGCAAGTACGGCGAAAAGTGCCAGTTCGCGCATGGCTTCCACGAGCTGCGCAGTCTGACGCGGCACCCCAAGTACAAGACGGAGTTGTGCCGCACCTTCCACACCATCGGCTTCTGCCCCTATGGGCCGCGCTGCCACTTCATCCACAACGCCGATGAGCGGCGGCCCGCGCCGTCGGGGGGTGCCTCTGGGGACCTGCGCACCTTCAGCGCCCGCGACGCGCTGCACCTGGGCTTCCCGCGGGAGCCGCGGCCCAAGCTGCACCACAGCCTCAGCTTCTCGGGCTTCCCGTCGGGCCACCACCAGCCCCCGGGCGGCCTGGAGTCGCCCCTGCTGCTCGACAGCCCCACGTCGCGCACGCCGCCGCCACCCTCCTGCTCCTCGGCTTCGTCTTGCTCCTCGTCCGCTTCGTCTTGCTCCTCGGCCTCGGCTGCCTCCACGCCCTCGGGCGCCCCGACGTGCTGTGCCTCTGCGGCGGCAGCGGCCGCGGCCGCGCTGCTGTACGGCACCGGGGGCGCCGAGGACCTGCTCGCGCCGGGCGCGCCCTGCGCCACCTGCTCGTCGGCCTCGTGCGCCAACAACGCCTTCGCCTTCGGCCCGGAGCTGAGCAGCCTCATCACACCTCTCGCCATCCAGACCCACAACTTCGCCGCCGTGGCCGCCGCCGCCTACTATCGCAGCCAGCAGCAGCAGCAGCAGGGCCTAGTGCCCCCCGCGCAGCCCCCGGCGCCGCCCAGCGCGCCCCTCCCTGCCAGCGCCGCCGCGCCGCCCTCGCCGCCCTTCAGCTTCCAGCTGCCACGCCGCCTGTCCGAGTCGCCCGTGTTCGACGCGCCTCCTAGTCCCCCGGACTCACTGTCTGACCGCGACAGCTACTTGAGCGGCTCTCTGAGCTCGGGCAGCCTCAGCGGCTCTGAGTCCCCCAGCCTCGACCCCGGCCGCCGCCTGCCCATCTTCAGCCGCCTCTCCATCTCCGACGACTGAGGCAAGAGGGCGCTAGTGAGGAGGAGGAAGGGAAGGTCGTTCTGGGGGTGTTGGAGGGCGCCCCTGCAGTCGCGCCCCTGCTAGGGGCAGGGAGGCTCGGGAGTGTGGGGGGCTGACCTCGGCCACAAGCAGACTGCAGGCCGCACCGAGCACTTGGACTCGAACTTGTGTGCCGGGAGGGGCCCCCACCCCTCCCCTTTCGGTTTCCTCTTGTTTTGTTTTGTTTTTTATTATTATTTTTATTATTATTACGAAGTTTCATTCTTGTTGAGCGAAAAAAAGCCTACGAACTTTTTGTATTGAACAAAATATTCACAACAGAGCAGTTGTGATGCGAATAGAACAAAAACCAAACACAAACTTTTTTAGGTCTCCGATGAGTTTGGGACTTTAGGAAAAATCAACCCGGCACCAGCAGCTACCAACCACCATTCCATATCTTCACTTGCAAAGCATTAGTTACAGTCCAGATGTGGGGACTCTTATCTTGAGAGAGGTTCCTAATTGTCTCAGACCAGTGTAAACAAACAAGCCAGCCAACACCTTGCTAAACCTATAAGCTTTTAGACTCCAATATTCTGCCAAGAATATGCCTTGATAGTAGACCTCAGCTCCATGGGTGTTTTTTGTTTTTTAACAAAGTTATATATGTCTGGAAGAAAAAAAACCTTGCATTCCAAAGTTTCATACTGGTTCCTGGTTTCATTGCCACCACTTAGTGGATGTTTAAGTTAGAACCGTTTTGTCTGCTCTTTCTGGAAGCCTTGGGCAGAGCTTAGTTTGTAATTGTTGGGGAATAACTGCTGAATTTTTAGCTGTTTTGAGTTGATTCGCACCACTGCACCACAACTCAATATGAAAAAACTATTTAACTTATTTATTATCTTGTGAAAAGTATACATTGAAAATTTTGTTCATACTGTATTTATCAAGTATGATGAAAAGCAATAGATATATATTCTTTTATTATGTTAAATTATGATTGCCATTATTAATCGGCAAAATGTGGAGTGTATGTTCTTTTCACAGTAATATATGCCTTTTGTAACTTCACTTGGTTATTTTATTGTAAATGAGTAAAAAAAATTCTTAATTTAAGAGATTGTATGTAATATTTATTTCATTAATTTCTTTCCTTGTTTACGTAAATTTTGAAAGATTGCATGGTTTCTTTACGGAAATCTTATCTTGATGCTGTGGAAGTAGTTTGAGGAATATCTTATGAGTTTTTCTTAGAATGTATCATGGTTGTAGCCCATCCAACTTTAAAAGAAAAAAAGTGACCACATACTTTGCAATCAGGCTTACATGTGGCATGCTTTTCTCATTCCATCTTTATAAATCAGCAGAAAATGGTTTTTGTTTGCTTATTCCACCAGTTCTACTGTGACATACTCTGCATATAAAGACATGTAGCAATAATGGGGGGGGAGGGTAATCTCACAGTGCCTTTGGAAGGGCCAGAACTTGCCTTAAATCTTCCTCAACCAAATAAGTATTTTGTCCATTAGTGCTTGAGAGAATTTGAATGTAGGATGGGTTCAACTGCACAAAAGGAAAAGATTTTTACCACTTTTTTTTTATATAGCTATAAAGTGAAGAGGCCACCTCTTAGTGCTAAAATGATTATGTAGTACATGAATATGCCTTGTTTAATTACAGAAAATTCCAAAACTTGTACTTTTTTTTTTTTTTCCGTGTGGAAAGGCAGGAATGCTTTCCTGGACAGCGGATGAATGAGCAGTAGATGTAGTTTGTTTGTACGTAGGTACAGTTGGAGCACTATGTATGTATGTATTCTGGACTACTTTGACAGAAGTAGGTATTTGAATGTAACAAGGTTAAGTCAACTTGAGTTGTAATATATTTGGGGAATCAGTTCACTACAAATTGTGACTGTAAACATTGTACTGTAAATGTTTTGTAGTTTTCCCCCAATAAAACTTTTGGGAAAAAAAGGTATTGATGTGTAAGATAGCTTCCTTTTTTAAATGGGAGTATCTAGGTTTGTACCTTCTCACCGCTGTCAGGCATTACCCAGGTCTTAGAGGGATTGGGGGGGGCTAGGGTTCAGAGAGCTGGCAGAGCCAGAGTTCAGAAGAGCCTGTCCCCCTATATATTTTATATACAAGTTCTTTTAGCTGAAAGAAAGTAATTTGGACCGTCAAGGGCATTAGTTAGCTGTTCTCTTTGGTAATAAGATGCATCCCCGTGTTGGCTGACTGGTGGCTGGGCCTGGTTGGGAGGCCTGAGGCGTGGGGCCTGCCTGTGAGTCACCAAGCAGATCACGTGTCTGCAGTGGCAGCTGAAGGTCTGATTTTTTTTTTTTTCCACTGGGACGCACAGGGAACCAAACTGCTTGGGTGAGGAGGGTCTTGCCAGCCCGTGGCTGAATTGGGGATGGGGGCTTAGGCCCAGCCTTTCCTGGGCCGGAGAACCAGGGTTTGGCCTGGACTTTGGAAATCCTGGTTGTGTCCTTGTCCACAGAGGACAGAAAGAGAAGGAAGATGAAACAGGTTAAACTTATATCAGGGTAATGTTTATGTGGACGGCTTCCTCTGGGAGTGAGCACGCACGTTATTTATGCAAAAGGATTAGTGTCTGTGCTTGAGACAACTGTAAGCGGCCAGAAAGCAAATCCAACCCAGGTCTGGGAAAAAAAAAAAAGCATCAGTCTGTCTGCTGATTCTCGCACAATTGAACAAAACCTTAGTATGGTTCTTTCCTGCAATCACTTTAGAAGTTAAAAAGGTGGTTCATAGGGCTTCCCTGGTGGCGCAGTGGTTGAAAGTCCGCCTGCCGATGCAGGGGATGCGGGTTCGTGTCCTGGTCCAGGAGGATCCCACATGCCACAGAGCGGCTAGGTTTGTGAGCCATGGCCGCTGAGCCTGCGCGTCCGGAGCCTGTGCTCCGCAACGGGAGAGGCCACAAACAGTGAGAGGCCTGCGTACCGCAAAAAAAAAAAAAAGGTGGTTCATAAATCAATTCCTGTTTTTCCTTCTCTATCCCGCCCCCGCCAACACACACAGAGTTCAGACTTTTTTTTTCAAAGTAAGTAAGAGATTTAGCAAAAGTTTTGTTTCCTCATCTACAACATATGGGCTCTATCACCCATACTTGCATCCCCTCGACCCTGTGTTTGCCTGTGTTCGCCGGGGTCTCCCGGGTCTCACAGCTGAGCCTGATGGGGAGGGCGCCGTCGGTGAAGCGCGCCAGGCCCCGGGCAGCTGTTTCACGTTAACGATGATTGCGCTGGTGTTAACCGGAGCGTTTTGGTGCTGGGCGCGCGCTGCCAAAGGGGATGGGAAACAGTTTCAAAGTTCTCCCAGATGCCGGCCCCTGGCTGGGGAGGGGCGGGTGGGCGGCCTCAGCCGCGGGGGAGGGGAAGCCTGAGGCCAAGGAGGGCTCGACGAGTGAAGACCCTGCAGGCTCGTAGGCCTCTTCACCATAAAGAATGTACAATGGCGAGGAAAAGTCTAAAATGTGGTGCTATATAGGCCAAACTGCATTTCAAAGGCCTTGTTTCCACTTCATTCCAAGACATTTTTCTAAACAAGTGCTTTTGATCAACTGGAATGTTAGACTTCTTTCTGGGGTAAGCCACATTCATTTTTAAAAATTGGTTTGTCTGAAAGCCCAACTGCTAAGAGCTGATGTTTTTGTATTTTAGACCCAGTGGAGCGTGGAAAGCTGGGGGGAATCATTCAGAAATTTTCTCTTGCTGCAGATCAATGGAGGGTATGTGGGTCATTGTCTTTCTGCAGCGGCTGGAATTAACAGCAAACAAAACGCTCTACAATTGCTTGATCACCCTTAGAAAAGTTTTCTTGTAAATTAAGGGAACTAGAAGTAAAAACTGCAAGTAAGAACAAGCCAGGATTCCTATCACGGGCTGGGGAGCGGAACTAAAACTGACGCCTGAATTATACTCAA
Organism: Delphinus delphis; assembly: GCF_949987515.2. Taxonomy (NCBI): domain Eukaryota; kingdom Metazoa; phylum Chordata; class Mammalia; order Artiodactyla; family Delphinidae; genus Delphinus; species Delphinus delphis. Next base: position 55,467,461 of record NC_082694.2, read on the forward strand.
GATAAAATTCTTTTGGAGTTAGTTGTGCAAATGAGCCCAGAATGTGATGGTGTTTAGAATGTCTTAATAGTGGCATTTCCACTAGCTATTTGAAAACTAAGGTATTTTTTAAGCAACCAATTAGTGTGCACCACCTTCTAAATTATTTCAGAGAAGGGATGCGTGCATGTAGATATTTTCCACCCCTCACTCTGTCTGAATCTACTGCTGAGTGTATGGGGTTGCGGAGGGGGTGTGGACACAAAAAAACTATTGAGAAGGCCGATGCTCTGCACCCGCCCTTGGGAATAGATGGAGGATTGGGAGCCCTGCAGCGGCTCAGGAACCCCCCATGATAGGACCAGGCCTGGAGGGCCCAATGCGGGAAAGACAAACAGGCATAGCTCTCGGCAGCAGGTCTGGCCCAGCACTGGGATGCTCAGTGGTGAAGTCTGCCTGGGAGGGTCTCAGAAACCCCCAGGCTAGACGTTTGCAGAGAGGAGGCCCACAGGAGAGCATCTGAACCTGGAGGGGAACCAACTCAAGGCATTTGCTCTCCTTCAGTTGTGCTCGTGGTGACAAGAGTGAGGGCAGATGTGACTCTGGCCACATCTTGAAAGCGGAAGTTGGGTCTCAGCACCTTCCCTAGCCTTTGAGTTAATGGGAGATGCCACGGCCCCTGGTAAGCAGCCAGGCTTACCTTCTCCCATCAGGGCCCATAACCACTCTCCATTGTTGTTTCCTCATTTAACCGTGTTTATTTTTTCTTGTTCACTCTCTGGGGGATGTGCAGACTTGCGGCCATCCAGGGCACTTCCAGTTTGTGCTGCTAGCAAGGCCAAGGAGGGAGGGAGGGTCAGGGAGGAGCCAGGGCCTGGCGGCTGGACAGGCCTGCCAGGCGAGCCCTGTGGGAAGGGGGTGCCCCGGGGAACAGGAAGCCACAGCACCTCCAGGCCCACCCCTGCCTAGGTGGGTTCTCCCAACCTGTCCTGACAGTTTTTGCTAGACCTGGAAAGTGTATGAGTGTGGGTGTGTGTCTAAGGGTGTATATGTATGGGGGGATGTCTGTGTGCGGGGGCGGTATCCACATGGAGGGTGGATATCTGGGTCCTTGTCTATCTGGGTGGGTGTGCACAAGTGCGTGGTATTGCTCCGTGGCGGGGGTCTGTGTGTGTGGGGCGGTTGCTGTAGGGGAATACTGGTGTGTGTGGCTGCATCTGTGGGGTGTTGATATGTGAGGGGTGTACATGTCTGTAGGGTATGAGAGTCGGTGAGTGGGTATGGAAATCTGTTAGTGTGGGTTTGGGTGTGTGTGTGTATGAGTGTGGTTATGGGTTTCGGTGTGTCTGTTGCTGTGTATGTATGTGTGAGTGTGGGTTTGAAGGCATCTTTCAGTCTGTGTGTGTGTATAGGTGTGTGAGGGTGTGTATCTGGGTGCGGGTGGGTTTGGGTGTGTCTGTTACTCTGTGTGGTTATAGGTATGTGTGTATATGGATGTGTGTGTGTGTGTGTGTGTGTGTATGTGTGAGTGTGGGTACGGGTTTGGGTGTGTCTGTTGCTGTGTGTGTGTAGGTGTGGTTGTGGGTTTGGGTGTGTCTGTTGCTCTGTGTGTGGTTATAGGTATGTGTGTATATGGATCTGTGTATGTGTGTGTGTGTCAGTGTGGGTACGGGTTTGAGTGTGTCTGTTGCCCTGTGTGCGTGTGTTTCCGAGTGTGAGTGTGGGTGTGGGTTTGGGTGTGCCTGTTGCTCTGTGGGTAGGTGTGTGCGTCGGTGGGATGGGAGGAAGGATCTGTGGGTGTGGCTGTATGTTTGGGTCTGGATGTGATGGGGGTGCGTCTCTGTCGGGGTGGAGTGTTAACACCACCTTCGGAGGAAAAGCGGTCCTTTTTAGCAGGCCTCTTTCAGGTTAAAAACTGTTTTCAAAACCCGGAAATGGAGGCCAGGCTGTCAGCCGCTTCCTGCAGGGCAGTGGGCAGAACAGGGCTGAGGGGGGTGGGCGGGTGGTGGCAGACAGGCCTTCAGCCTGCAGGGACCCCAGACCCACTTTATTGCCGGTCACACCTGCCAAGGACAGGCCTCCTGGGCCTGAGTGCAGAGACATATTTAGAAACAATTAATTCTCTGGTTGAAGGGGGAGGGGCCCTTTTATTTTCATCTGTTGCAGAAATAGCTCTTGTCAGATAGCAGTTCTTATGCCCTCTGGGGTGAGAGGCAGCTCTGAAATAGAAGGAAAGATATTAAGGATTTTAGACAGACAAGAAAAGTCCTGAGCGGCTGAAACCGAGTTTAAAATATTTCTCTAAAAATAAGCTTTGTTTTCCTTGTAGATTCCTCCGGCAATTGGGCCCTCGTGTCAGGGTGTTTAGCCGGCCTGGGAAGCCAGGCGGAATTTTTAAAAAAGCGAGTGTTTCCCAGCTGTGGCCTTGGAAAGTTCTCTGTTTTCCATTTATTAAACTCCTGGTTTCCGGCTAATTAAAATTATTTTCAAGTACAACTCCGTGGTCCTGCAATATTTGATGAGACACAGAATTCTCAGTGACCCCTCTGTAGGAGGCCGGGCCAGGCTGTGGGGTGGCCTATGACCCTTCCGCTGGGCCTGGTGCCGATTTTACGCAGAGGGGAGACCCTTTGAAATGCACGCCCGAGGCCTTGTTTTCCCAAGTTCCACCACCCCCGCCCCACCCCAGGAGTGGCTGGAATGAGAGGCCACTTGCAGGACAGTCTCTGCGCCCTGCACCGCTGGAGAAGGGGCTGTGAGTCCTTGGCGACCTGCTGTTTGTTCCCCTGCATCACTGAGTGGAGAAGGGGTGCACTTCAGGGGAGGGGAACTTGACTGAGCTGCGTGGCAGGTGATCGTGGTTGTCTCTCCCTGGCCTGGCTACTGTTGAAGCTTCAGGGCCGGACTCTCTCGAGCACCTACAGGAGGTCCAGCCTCCCAAGGTGATTCGTTGTGAAGATGGAAATCCGAGGTGCCGCAGGGCAGGAGGCAAACATTGCTGAGGGCCGGGGCTGGTGTGACTCAGATGTGCTGGCAGGCTCCCTTCCACTGCCCTGTGATTGTCCAGACATCCAAGGGGTGGGATGCTGGGATGCTGCCTGGCACCTTCATTCATCCCACAGATAGTTCTTGATTGTCCAGTACATGCCAGCAGTGCAGGAACAGAGGTGAGTTGACGGATGTCATCCCTGCCTTCACGGACTGTACAATTTTCAAGGTTCATTCATGTTGTAGCGTGAATCAGCCTTCGTTCTTTTGCATGACAGGCTAGAATTCCATTGTACGGATGTACCGCATTTTGTTTTCATTCGTCAGTTGTTAGACGGTGGAGTTGTTTCCACCTTTCATCTATTGTTGAATCATGCTGCTGTGAACATCGATATACAAGTTTTTGTGTGAACATATGTTTTCAATTCTTTTGCTTTTATACCTGGAAGTAGAATTGCCAGGTCATATGGTAACCCCCATTTCACTTTTTGAGGAACTGCTATATTATTTTCCAAAGTGATACATTGGTTTTTGTAACTTTTATTAATGTCTGTTTCCCCTACATAATGACACATGCTCCACGGGATGGCCACATAAAAACACTTGTACACTTGTTCACAATAGCCAAGACCAGAACATTGTTACTATCCCCATTTCAAAGATGAGGAGACTAAGCTCAGAGAAGTTGTCATAGGCCTGAGGCCAAGCAGCTAGGAAAAGGCTGAAGCAGAATTCGGAGGAAGCTAAGCAGTGGCTCCTTTGAATCACCCTAGGCTGCCTCCCAGACTCCTGCTTTACTCCCCACACTGTCTAGAAACGGAGGTTTCCAAGAAGTCTTCCGGGATTTCTTTCCAGGGTAGACCCTGTCTTGCCACCCCTGTGCTTTTTATTATTTTTTTTTTTTATTTAATTTATTTTATTTTTGGCTGCGTTGGGTCTTCGTTGCTGCACGCGGGCTTTCTCTAGATGCAGCAAGCGGGGGCTACTGTTCATTGAGGTGCGCGGGCTTCTCATTGTGGAGGCTTCTCTTGTTGAGGAGCTTGGGCTCTAGGTGCACGGGCAGTAGTTGTGGCTCGCGGGCTCTAGAGCGCAGGCTCAGTACTTGTGGCGCACGGGCTTAGTTGCTCCACGGCATGTGGGATCTTCCTGGACCAGGGCTCGAACCCATGTTCCCTGCATTGGCAGGCGGATTCTTAACCACTGCGCCACCAGGGAAGCCCCTCTAACCTGTGCTTTTAAAACACAATGTGTTCAAGTCACCTTTCAGCTCAAAATCCTCACTCAGAATAAAATCTAAAATCTTAACCAAGGTGTACAGGTCCTACATTGTCTGTCCCTCCCCACCCACCCACTATCCCTTTCCCCTCTGACCTTGACTCTCCCTTCCCTCATCCTGCTCCTATACAACTCAGGCCTCCTTGTTGGTTCGTAATCATGCTGGACCTACTCTCTGTCTCAGGACCTTTGCACTTGCTATTCCATCTGTCATGCTCTTCCACATTTCCTTCAGTTTCCTGCTGTCACCTTTTCAGGGGGCCATCCAGACCACCCTGTCAAGACAACAGCCCTACCTGGCATCTCTCGTCTTGCTTTATTTTTTCCGTAGCATTTGTCATCCTCTGACATATTTTAAATGCCTTTGTTTATGTATATATCGCCCTTCCTTCTTAGACGTTTAGCTTCATGAGGGCAGGCATTGTCTCTAGAGCAGGGGGGAGCTGTTGAAGGATTTTAAGCTGGGGAGTAGGACAGACACGTTCACGTGTTAAAGTGATTTCGGCTGTGTGGCGAGTAGACTGGAAAAAAAATGATTCCTTATAAAACCAATTTTAATGCTAAAAAAGGTTTAAAACACCATGACCTACTGTTGCCCTTTTATTCCACAGATGAGAAGACTAAGGCTCAGAGAGGGTGGGCGGAGCCTTCTGGAGACTTCCCCCAATCTCTGGGTTTCTACATGAGCCCTGGGAAGAGACCACCCAGGACACTGTCCTCCCTAGGTGTGAGCTGTCCAGGTAGGGCTGTTGGTAAAAATGCTGAATATTGACTTTCACTAAATCCCTATGGGCTGAGAGGCTCAGAGCAGCAGGTCTCTGGATGTTCTCTGTTCACCTGGCTTCTCAGGGAGGCCCTGGAAGGTCTGTAGGGTGGACACACCAGGAGCTTACAAAGCACAGCCCTGGGAGCCAAGAGCTGCTGCAGGGCCTGGGGTGTGAGAGGGCTCCGGGGCAGGTGTCACCACCACTCTGTGAGGGGCCCGGTCTGCAGGCCAGGGCTCCCACAGACCTGGGTTCAAATCTCACTTCACAGCCACTCCCTCCCTGCGTGATCCTGAGCAAATCTCTGAGCCTCACTTTCCTCATCTCTGAAACGCAGATGATCATGCAGGAGGGTCAAAATATGATGTCACGGGTGAAGTGTCTAGGAGAGGACCCAGCTCAGGGTCCCACAGAGGACACTGTGTGCAGGCTAGCAGAGTGGGTAGCAGCCACCATCAGGTTCAAAGCCTAGTCTTGCTACCGCCAGCTGCGAGACCGTGAGCCAGTGGCTTGCCGTCTCCATCTATAAATGTCGGACCTATCCCCAAAGGCTACCATGAAGTTCCAGTGAATCCGGTCAACCCATGTCATAAGGATAGAGCCCAGCATATAGGAAGTATGCTGTAACAGTTTGTTACTGCTCTCTTGGTGTTTTTTTTTCCCACACCCAATCAATAGACACCCAGTCCGAAGGGGTTCAGGGAGTCTCCTTCATCTGCCCCCACCAAACCCACCCAACCACTTGGGCCTTAAGATGAGAATAACAACTGCTTTCCTTTAGAAATTCTAGATAGATCTGCGCTGTCCATTATGGTAGGCACCAGCCACATGTGCCTATGTACACTTAACTTAACATTTAAAACTTACTTCCACGTGGCGGGTACTCAGCTGTAGGTGGGGGCTGTTGCACTGAATGTTTCCATCATTGCAGAAAGTTCTGTTGGACAGCACTGCTATTCTGGAAATGCAAACAACTGTAAGGAAGGAAGCTTCCATCATTCCAACCCTTGAAGGGTTGTCCTTTGACAAAGCAAGTCCTAGGACAAGCCAAGAGAGTCCAAAATATTCCTAAACTGCCCCTTTGTCCCATAGACTGTAAATGCCGGTGGAGGAGAGATGAAGGGACTGCCCACCCCTGGTAGCACCTCACGGCCCTGCCCAGCGGCCTGGGACCGCCTCCTCTTGGACAGCCCTGAGACATGGACCCTCACTCCCACCCCTCCCGGTGTCCCTGTCTCCGCAGCTGTGACACCACATCCATCCAGTCACCCACGCCAGAACCTGGGGTCCTCCTGGAGTCTTCCTCTCGCCTCCTTCTATCCCCTCCCTCAGGCTGCCTGAACCGAAGGACTCTGCTTTCTAACCAGGCCTGGACACTCCCTCCCGCTTCTCTGTCTTTCAGCCTCAGCAGCCCAGGCTCCTCCTCACCTAGACAGCGGGGGATCCAGCCCCCATCTCCTCCCCCCAGCCACCATCCCCAGAGCCTGCCTCTAAGCACGTAGGCCATCATGCCCCTCCTGCCCTGTGGCCCTACCGGTGCGCTCCCCCGCAGCTCAAATCCAAGCTTCCAGATGTGCTCTTTGAGGCTGTGCCTCGACCCTCACAGCTCCTCACCTGCCCTGGAGCACCAATGGCCTTCACCAATGTGAAGATGCTACGGCTCTTCACAGCCCTGGGCCTCTGCTCCGCCCGCGCCCCTGCCTGGGACACCCCCGCCCCCTGCCACGTCCCCCTGCTTCCTCTGCCTCAGCTGAAAATCAACCTCAGATCTATAGCCCCTCCACTTACCCCGCCCCCAGCCCGCCAGGGCCCCGTGCCGGCCTTTGTAGGGGCACAGAGCACGTTGTCCTACACCAGCTGCTTACGTCTCTGTCTTCCTCACTGGCCTGGAAGTTCCTTCAGAGCAAGAATGGCATAACATGCATCCTCCTTGCATGCCCCAGCCTGGCCCCTCGAAGGGCCTCAGTAACTGTTTGTACAACCAAATCAGCTCCCCCGCCCACCACCTCACAATGAGCGTGGTACTGTCCGCTCCCATTTGACACATGCAGAAGATGCAGCTCAGAGAAATGAAGACACATGCCCAAGGTCTCCCAGCTCAGGAGTGGTGGGGCCATTGTGCCCTCCCCACCTGCGAGACCGTTCAGAACAGGGGAGAAATGCACTGCTCCTTGGTAGACGTGACCTCCCCTTGAGTTTTGCCTCTTATTCCAAACTCATGCATGCTTGTTCTGAATACCCAACCAGCAGGCAGTGTGTTCCAACGTGTGCAGATGGAAGCACTCCTCCTGAGACCCACTCTGCAGAGCTGACCACACAGTAACCGCGCTGGGTGAGGAGTTCCAGGGATTTGACTGTGCAGCTATGTCTGTACAAATTCACACACACTTGCAGTTCACAGAGAGTGAGTGCTGTCCTGTCCATGGGTCCTCACTCAGCGTGCCAGCACCTTCTTTCATGGCAGCGTGGTACCCACAGCAGGAGGGAGGGCCTGCTGGTGGCCACGCAGGCTCTGCACCGTTTCACTTTTACGAGCGATGCAGCGCGAACTTGCTTATTCACAGGCCCCTGGGTGAGTATTTGCCTCAGATGAATCCGCGGAGGAAGTGTCGCTGAGTTGCGAGGCAGCCCACGTGTTTCTGTAGAGGGTAATGTGCACTTAAAATCTTGAAACCGGCCATCGTAGAAAACCCCCCAGAATGTTGCACTGAATACCTCCCACCTCCACCCCCATCCCATCTCTGGGCCTCTGAGGCCATTTCCACCCCTGTTCGCTCCCTGTGTGCCTGTGCTGAGTTTCTGGGGTCCCGGTAACAGGGGCTGCCCCCTGGGGTCTGGTCTTTCTGTCTCCCTTTCCTGTTCTCCGTTCCTCCCGTGCTGAGCCCCAACTCCCCACACCCCCAGGCTCTGGGAGGGCAGCTCACTGCTGTCCACTCCCCTGCCCCCCCGCCACTCCCCACCCCCCAGATGGAGCCAAAGACTGAGGCTGTCACCTGACAGCCCCGGGCAGGCCTGGGTCAGTCCCACTGGCTCAGAGCACCTGGGGCTTGAGGGCAAGGAGGGGGGAAGACTCTTCCCCTGAAACCAGGAGGGAGGCCCCCATCCGTGTGACTGGGGGCCAGGACAGCAGAAACCTTCCCGAGACAATAGTGTTGCCCGTTGAAGATGTGAGACCGTGTAGGTGTGTCTCAGCGAGAGCACATGGGTGAGTGTGTACGTGTGCACAGGGTGTGAGTCTGCGCATGTGCGTGTGCCAGTGAGTGTGTGTGTCTCAGGAGCCGTTGTGTCAGGGGTTATGTAAGGAAGGCACTCCCCGGGGCCAACAAACCGCAGTGGTGTAACTGCCGGCTGGCAGGGCCACCAGAAGGAAAGGAGGGAAAATGTAAACACCGCACTGGGCCCGTCTCTCACCCGCCACAGGCAGGCCCTGGACAGCGTGGCCCTTCCGGTCCTCCATTCCTGCTGCCTCAGGCCCTATGGGCTGGCCTGGGAGGGGGTGATAGTGGAGGCCAAGGAGGCCAAGGCCAGGGGGTCACAAGAACTCTACAGGGAATGGGCATCCCCAGCTCTCCATCTGGGCCCAAAGGACGGGACGGAGAGGAGAACCCAGCAGGGTGTACCTGGGCTCCTCCTGGGCCCGCCATAGGCCATACATTCCCCCCCCCAACACAAACAAACTATGCCACCTTCTTCATCCCCAGAGCTGCTCTCTCTTTAAAGCCTTTGGGGACTGGTATCCCTGTGTCCCAGAGGCCTCTGCCTGGCATGGAGCCCATCGCCCTGCACTGAGCCAGTACGGACTCACCGCTCACCTGCTTACATCCTTGGGGTGGCCTCAGGGCCAGCTGTCTCTGCCCCTTTCTCACATACACACAAAGGTGCACCTCCTCCCTGCCCCCCCACACCTCATCCCCAGCCCGGATGCCTGCCTTCCAGTAAGCTCCCAGCCGCTCAGCCCTTCAGCACTGCACCTGAGGCCCTCTCTTCCAGGAAGCCTCCCAGACTGCTCCGGGCTAGAGTCCTTTCTCCCTGCTCTGAGCTCCTGAGGTGCTTCTGGACGCGCAACCTGACATCTGGCCACGCACAGCCGTCCCTTCTTGCCCGGCTGTTCACTTTAATAATAATGGCCACCATCTATGCAGCATATTCTCCACCAAACCCAGTCCCTTGAAGCTGTTATCGCCTGTCAGCCTCGCACTAGCCCTAGAAGGTGGCTTTCTTACTGCCATTATGTGGCAGGGGAGCACACGATTGAAGCCGGAGGTGTCACAGAACGTGGGTGGGCTGCTCCGCTCCAGGAAAGCTAGGCTCTGACCCAGAGACCCTGCAGCTGAGGCTCGGCCTGGGAGCTTCCAGTGGGCTGGGAGGGTCAGGGTCCCCTTAACCTTGAGGTCCTTCCCTGAGAGTCCTTTGGAGTTCTCACTGAGCTGGCTGTGTGTCCTTGTGAGTGTACAGGAGGGAGGGAGAGAGAGAATTCTCACCAAGGTGGCAACTCAAACTCGGGAGACAAGTGAGTAAAACCCAGAAAGCTAGAAAGCAAAGATGACTCAGGAGACATCTGTCAGCCTGGCCAAAGTCAGAGACAGGGCAGGGCAGCAGGAAGGAAGGGGGAGCCCGGGGAAAGGGAGAAGTGGCCTAGGGCTGGCTCTCTGGTTCTCCATCCCCCTCCAGAGGAAGCATCCTGCTGGCTCACCCTGGCCTATGAGGTCCTGAGGGCCCTGGAGCACGTCATCTTCCTCCCTCTGTTCCCCTGCCACACTGGGCCCATGGCAGTCACCCACCCTCAGGGAGCAGGGGCTGGTCCATGAACTGGAATGGCTAGCCTCGCCCAGCAGCAAAATTGTCTGCTGTGCCAGGGTTAAATGACATAAAATGCACCACACCTGGCACACAAATGACACTAGATAGCGTTAAGGAGCCACTCTCTTCCCCACTCAGCACCATCGCTGCCAACCTTCCTCTGGTCACTTGTAGTAAAGTTGGAAGTCCACAGAGGGCCGCCCTGGCCCTGGGCTCCAGGGAGGAGGAGGGATGCAGAGGTGCTGGGAACCCTCCTCGCCCTCCCCTGGGTGAGCGGTGGGTGAGCTCGCACACCTCGTCCAGTTTAGAAGATACCTCTGCCCTCCCTTAGCCCCTATTCACCTCCTGCCCCTTCTCCGCCCGGCTTCCTCCAGCCCTGGACACTCCGGCACACCATGCCTTCCCGCAGCCATCGCCGTCCATCTGGTTTTCCAGAATACGGACTCTGGAGCCAGCCTGACTGGTTCCATCCCAGTTTTCCCACTTATCAGCTGTGTGACCTTGGGCAAGTTCCTCAATCTCTCTGTGCCTCTGTTTCCTCATCTGTGATTCCCCTGTTCCCTGGAGGCCCAAGGGGAAGTTTTATTCCATCAAATGGCCTTCAAGTTCCAGAAGGGTAAAGGAAGCCCATTAATTAGACCACACTGTCTTTTAAAAATCTCTACCTCCACTTTCAGAGACGATGACCCCATATTACTGAGGCAGAGACTGAGGTTCAGGGAAAGTTCATGACTTGCCCAAGGCCACCAGGCTAACCTGCCCCCAGGAGCTCTGACTGCCTGCATTGGTTTAATTGCAACTCTGATTCCTGGGCTCTGAGATGGGCCCAAGAGATTCTAGCCCAAGGGTGACCGGTGCAGGGGGGTGGTGATTAGCAAAGAGGTGAACGAGCATTTAAAATGCTCTAACAAGAGACTGGACATCACATAGAGGCCTGTTTGCAGGGGCCCAGCCCCGCAACAGCATGTCTGTGAAATGGTAGATTCCACATGGCCCAAGAATGGGCTGGGTCTGCGTGTGCTGATCAGAGGGATGTGTAAGCTGTGAGGTTACAAGAGCAAGGGAAGATCTGTGTGTTACAATGCAACTTCTTTTCCTGTACGTTCTGTTTAACAGATACACATGCGTGCAGTATATGCTAGTGTTGGCTAGTGTTGGGATTTTTTTCGGGCAGGCTACACAAGAAACTGTTACCTGGTTACCCTCAGACAGAGGTTGGGAAAGATTGAAGGCCAGGCAGGGGAGAGTTTTATTTTAAACCTTTCTCTTTGGACTTTCCTACCATGTACATATATTATTACAGGCATACCTCAGAGATATTGTGGATTCGGTTCCAGACCACTGCAATAAAGTAAATATCTCAATAAAGCGAGTCACACACTTTTTTTTTTTTTGGTTTCCCAACACATAGAAAAGTTATGTTTACACTATGCTGTGTTCAGTGTGTAGTAGCATATATCTAAAACAGCAATGTACATACCTTAACTTAAAAATACTTTATTTGCCAAAAAAGATGTTGTCATATGACAATGCAGGGTTGACACAAACCCTCAAATTTGTAAAAAAAACACGCAATATCGGTGAAGCACAATAAAGCAAAACACAATAAAACAAGGTATGCCTTCATTTTCCATTTTATTTTATTTTTTAATATTTATTTATTTATATTTGGCTTTGTCGGGTCTTAGTTGTGATACGTGGGATCTTCATTGCAGCATGCGGAATTTTTCGTTGCAGTGTGCGGGCTTCTCTCTAGTTGTGGTGCGCGGGCTCCAGAGTGCACGGGCTCAGTAGTTGTGGCACGTGGGTTTAGTTGCCCCGTGGCAATGTGGGATCTTAGTTCCCCGACCAGGGATCGAACCCGCGTCCCCTGCATTGGAAGGCAGATTCTTTACCCTGGACCACTAGGGAAGTCCCTGCCTTCATTTTTTAAATGCCAGCAGATGTTATCTGAGCACTTGGGATTAAAAGCCATTCTGCTCTTTTTCTGATGTGTCAAAAAAAAAAAAAAAAAAGATGAAATGACAGTTTGTGGGAGGTGGGTATGGTTTTGTTGGGTCTTGCTGAGAGCAAGGCCTGGCTGGGAACAAGAGGCTAAAGGGCCCATGGACCTCAGGAAGGGCATGGGCGAGGGGGGTCCTGCCTGCTGATTCTTCCTCCCCCGCAACTGGCTCAGGAGGACTTTGAGGGGCCCGGGCCAGCCCTCAAGGCTTTGGGGGCCCTCTCTCCCACTTGAGCTAAACCTTCCAGAGCACAGGCTCCTTTGAATGAAGACAAGAACCAGGAGGACCTCTGTCTGTCTGCCTGCGGTTTGCCTGCAATTCGCGTGACCCACCACTGGCTGTCCTGCTTTCGGAGCCTCTGGCCCCAGGCTTCCCTCCGTGGCCAGGTGCTCTCTGCCGAGTCCTGCCTTCCTGTCCTCTCTCAGGAGCCTCCTACATCACTGGGGCAGATTCGTGGACAGGTGCCACGCCTTGCTGGCCAGTCCTGGAGGGCCTGGGGATCTGCGGGGGGGTTCAGTTTCAGGGAGGTGACCCCCTGACTCTCTCCTCAGTCCTGGCCTGTGGGGCTCTCAAGTTTGCAGTCACTGCTGGCCCAGCACCACGTGAGGCAGCCTGTGGTCCCTGGCTTCACTCACCGCTGACCACCATGCAGAGCCATGACCATAACCTAGTGAACAGAGGCACCCCTCCCCCCAGAGGGGAAGAGTGCTGTGAGCTCCATTTTATAGGCTAAGAAACTGAGGTCCAGGTTGGTAAGTGACTTGCCAAGGCCAATGGTGAGCCAGTGACAGAACAATGCCTGAAATCCAGGCAGGTCTCCATCCTGGGTACTTGACCCTCAAGGGTGGCCTGATAAGAAATGAAGTTAATATGATCTCAGGATTATCTGAAGAAAAACCTGCCTTAAAATTGACCCAGCTCAACAGCATATGCCATTATGGAATTATGAATTAAAACAACAACAAAATGCCACTACATACCTGTTAGAATAGTCAAATTCTGGGGCTTCCCTGGTGGCGCAGTGGTTGAGAGTCCGCCTGCCGACGCAGGGGACACGGGTTTGTGCCCCAGTCTGGAATGATCCCACGTGCCGCGGAGCGGCTGGGCCCGTGAGCCATGGCCGCTGAACCTGCGCGTCCGGAGCCTGTGCTCCGCAACGGGAGAGGCCACAACAGTGAGAGGCCCGCGTACCGCAAAAGAATAGCCAAAATCTGGAACACTGACAACACCAAATGCTGGCGAAGATGTGGAACATCAAGAACTACCATTATTGGCTGGTGAGAATGCAAAATGGTGCAGCACTTGGAAAGGCAGTTTGGCAATTTTTTTTACAGAACTAAATATGCTATTTATGATCTAGCAATCACGCTCCTTGATACTTACCCAAATGAGCTGAAAACTTATGTCCACACAAAAATCTGCACACAGATACATATAGCAGCTTTGTTCATAATTGCCACAACTTGGAAGCAACCAAGGTGCCCTTCAGTAGGTGAATGGATAAATAATCTCCGATACACCCAGACAACGGAATCTTATTCAGTACTAAAGGGAATGAATAATAAGCCATAAAAGACGTGGAGGAAACTTAAATGCATATTTCTAAGGGAAAGAAGCCAATCTGAAAAGGCTACGTACCGTGTGATTCCAACTAGATGACATTCTGGAAGAGGCAAAACTATGGAGACAGTGAAAAGATCAGTGGTTGCCGGGGGTTAAAGAGGAGAGAAGGATGACTAAGCAGAGCACAGAGGACTTCAGCGGGTGGTAAAGCTACTCTACGGGATACTAGAGTAGTGGATACATGGCATTTCACATTTGGCCAAACCCAAAGAATATACAACATCACAACATCGAGAGTGAACCCTAATGTAAACTGTGGGCCTTGAGTGATAATGAGGTGTCATGCAGGTTCATCAGCTGTCACAAACATGCCACTCTGGCGGAGGATGTTGCTAATGGGGGAGTCTGTGCACTGCATGGGTCGGGGCAGGGGTGGGTATGGGAACTCTCTGCACTTATTGTGCAATTTTGCTGTGAATCTAAAACTGTCCTAAAATACAAAATCTACGAAAAGACGAAGAAAAGTCACCCAGGAGCGAGGGTTCTAAAAGACTCTCTCCCGTAAGAGGACACTGTCTCCCCAGCGCCGTCCTGAGCCCCTGCCCGCAGGGAGGTGGGTTGGAGGTGTTCGGTGCCTGTGGTGGGCTCCCAGCGTGGGAGCTGCGGGGTGAGCAGGCCCAACTCTGCCCCTGACACCTCCCCACGTGTTTCCTGGAGGAGCCTCAGAGATCCCCAGCCGTTGGCCCCCTTCTCCCCAGCTTCCTGTTTGGGCTCCAGAGAGACGTTGAGCCGTTTCTGCAGCTGAACTGGGAGCCAGTTGGCCTGGTGGGAGGAAGGGAGGACACTTGCCTTGCTGGAGACCGGGTCAGGGGGCTGCAAATCGGTTGGAGCCTCAGCTTGTGGTCACCTGGAGGCCCTTGAGGGGTCAGCAAGTTCAGCCCCTGCCTCAGGGCAGGACATATCTGGGTCAGGCAGCTGAGGTCTCGGACATCACTTAGCTCATGCAGGCAGACCTTCTTCCTGGCCAGGGTGACTTGAGCAGGTCACTTTATCCAGATGAGCCCCAGCTTCATCCCCTGTGACCACCTACTCTGTAGGAACATAGGTTCATACGTAGCAGCTCTTATTCTTACGGCAGATGGGACCCACACTTCCCGCGTATCTGAAGGAAGAAACCGCAACTTGTCCCCACTCCCACCTGCCCCAGTCACACCCGAGAGCTTTATCCCAGCTGCAGACCTGCCAGCGGTCATGGAGAGCAGATGCCCCAGTTGATCAGGACAGAGGCGAGTACTTTCTGAGGGAGCAACATGGGAAAGGCCAGGGAGACACTAAAGCGACCCTGAGGTTCAGGGAAGGCTTCCTGGGGAAAGAGATTCTCAAGGCAGATGTTCAGTGATGAGCGGATTAGCCTGGTAGAGACAGGGTCCATTAGCAGCAGAGGCCCAGAGGCAGGCAGCAGGTACCTGATGCGGCAAACGCTGTGGTTAAAGAAGGTGCTGGGAGGGGAAGCCAGAGGGAGTTGGGGTGGTCCAGCCAGCTCATCCCACTTCCCCTCCCCCAGTCCCGGGGTGGGGTCTAGGACTGGCCCATCACTGGGGGCCCTGAGGTCATTGCCCTGGGGTCTCAGCAGGATTGCAGCCCCTGTAGCCCCACCCCTGCATACATGACAATCAGGCTCCACCAGGTGAACAGAAGCTCATGCCACTGCCCTGCACCCTTTGTGGCTCCAGAGTGGGTGAGGGGCCCTGGGGAGGCCAGACCGCATACCCTTAGGGCCAGGGAGTGAGGAGAAGGGAGGATGACTGATGCAGGCTTCTGAAGGAAAGGGAGCCGCAGGGGCTACAGCCAGAGGGACCCGGCCACTGCTCTCAGTGAGGCTGTTTGCTAGCAGGAAAGGCCTTGCCTTGGGGCCTCGGTGTGTTGGTAGACAGGCTTCTATTTGGAGATGTTCCAAGAGATGCTTTTGGAGTGAGAGCTCTGCAGGGTGAGGATCCGGGGTGGGTGGCATCCCCAGCTTCTGCTTCTCCAGCCCCAGAAGCAGCCCGCATCTCCTCTCACTGTTCCCAGCAAGGGTCGCAGGGAGGAGGAAAGGGGTATTCACTTTCAACCAGCCCCACTGTGCCCTCATGAGATGAGGACCTTCCTGGGTCAGGTGCTTGGCCTCCCCATCAGACTAGAGGCTTCTGGAACAGAAGTCAGCTTTCCTTCTAAGACAGACTCAGTGTTTCTGCCTCGTTCTGTTCTCCACATCCCCTGGCACTTCCTGAGCCATCCTCCCCAGGTGACATAAGGCCTGGGCCTCTATGATGTGCAGAGGATCTCTGCTTCTGCCCGGTGGGTGGGTAGTTCTGGCCATCCCAGTGCAGATCTTCTCCTGGGTCGGTGAGGGCTCCACAGGGAGGTGGGACTGAGGAGGGCCTGATGGGAGGAGAGGAAGGCAGGACTGGGGTATAATTTGGGGAGCCCAGGACAAAATGAAAATTGGGAGCCCCTTGTTCAAACTTTTTAAATTCCGGGATGGCATCAACAGAGTATTAAACCGAGCATGGGGTCCTTCTAAGTGCAGGGACTTGTATAGCTGCACGGATCACACATCCATAAAGCCAGGCCTGCTGGAGGGAACAGGTGTTCCAGAAATGGGGGCTCTTTGTGGAGAGACGAAAGGAGGCTGGAGCAAGGACCAAGGGGCAGCGAGGAGCTGGGTCTCCTGGACTGTTGAAAACAGGGAAAGATGAGGCTGATTAGGTTGGATGGTACCAGATCCAGAAGAATCCTGAACACTCAGATTTGAACTTGATCTGGAGGTAAGCACTACAGTTTCCTGAGCCCCCAGGGAACCAGGAGAGGCTTGGCCGGGGTGGAACAGGAGTGGGCCCATGGAAATCAATTGCTCCCTAGATGATTTACTGAAGAGGAAAGTAAGGCCCAGAGAGAGACAGAGACTTGCCCAAGGTCATCCAGCCAGGGGTACAGAGCCAGGCCGGAGCTCTAGCTGCCTGGAATCTTGTCTCAGGTTCTGTGGGGAATAAATTGAGAACTGATGTGCAGCGTGGGAGGGCAGGTGGTGTTGGGCCTCTGATGTTTGGCCCACCTAAAGGGCAGGACCCACCTCCCCCAGAACCTTCAGTCTCGGGGCATCCTCTCCTGGGTGTCCTTTTCCTCCAGCCCTGCCTCTGTGTCTCTTGTGTTCCCCCTTTGCCCATCCTCATGCTTCTCCACTACCTTCCCTACTTGGCCCCCCAGAGCTGTGCCTTGCCACGGACCTGAACTTTTGCAAACTCAACCCCCTACCCCTACCCCTGCCCACCCCCAGGCCGGCAATGGCCGGCAAGTGAATAGGTACCCGGAGCAGAAGCCTCTGCCACAGGAAGGCAGCCAAGGCCCCTGAGGTTCCTCCAGGCCCCGCCCAGAATCTGCTGCTTCCCCCTCCCCCTACCTTGCCCCTCCCCCCCATTCGACTTGGTGCTCTGCCCCGTCCCTACTCCCTCCTGCACTCCAAAACCCGGATCCTGAGACCCACTCAAGGCGTTTGGAAACCTCACTGACGCCTCAGTGCCCCTTGGGGTCTCCACATCCGTTACTTCCCTGTGTTCTTTGGGAAAATGGAGAGCTTGCAAAGCTACCATGCAAATATGTGCAAAAGAGATGCAAATAAAAAATTGAGAGTCGTCCCTTTAAAACCAGTCTCGGCCCTGGGTGGTGGCTTCGCTCCTTCCTGCTCTGCTGGATTCACATAAATTTGTGAGTGCTTGTCAGTGACTGTGTAAGTGAGAAAGTCAGAAGCAGAAATGCAGAGCCCAAGGACAGGGCGGTGATCAAGCCTTCGAGCCAGAGTGAAGGGGCGGGGCCTGGGCGGCACTTGCCTCCCCACCGGGAGGCCCGCGTCCGAGGCTGTATGAGGGGGGCGGGTGGAGATGAGAACACTGTATATGGCTAAGAAGTTTCCTGGGCTTCCTCAGGGTCACTGTCAAGGGTGGGGGAAGGCAGAGGCTGGGGGGCAGTGGCCTAGGGAGGGGGGCTGGGGCAGAGGGGAGAGGAGGAGGCTGCCAGGGTGAGCTGGGGGGAGGGCCTCTGCTCTGAGTCTCAGACAGGGGCTGTAACCCCTAAAGGAAAACTTCCCAGGCTTGGAAGCCCCCACTGGTGCCAAGCCGAGGCCATCCCACACTCCGTGCCCCTGCTGCCCTGAGGAACTCATGTGGGAGCCCCCCAGCCAGCGAGGTACTTGACCTCTAGGGGTCTTGCTTTCCTCATTTGTAAACACAAGCGATGGTGTGAGGAAACCACTGTGCAATGCTGATTCTAAGCGGTCTGGGTCTGGTAAGATGATTTACAACCTGCAGAAAGAAGGGAGGTGGTATGTCCTTCTAGAAGTCTCTTGCGAGAACCGTAGCAAGACGTCTTCAAGTGATGAGCCCTATTTTAGGAGGGACTTGGAAATCCCAGTTCAGAGTTCCTGAGACTCCTTGTGGAGTCTCCTTGGGTTACATCCTCAGATCATAGGAAACAAGGAGCACGTTTGCTGGGAAGAGTCCCACTTGGGGAGGCCCTATGGGATTAAGAGTACAAGTATCAATATAGGTGAGAGAAAGTTAAAAGGAAGGAGGAATGACACGGTAACTGGCTTGAAGAGCTGAATTTGAGGTTTGGTGCTAGGTTCTTTGAAATTTTGTATGGCTTTTGGGTCAGGCAAGCCAGCCTCTGCCACTTTCTAGCTGTTTAACCTCACCCAGCCTCAGTTTTCCCATTGGTAAAATGGGGATGATAATGGCTGTCCCCAGGCTTGCAGTGGGAATGCAGTTCTGCAGGATATATATCGGGAGGGTAGTACAAGGCCATGTGGGTGTTCAGCAGGCAAGCTCGGGGCTTCCCCCTGAGCAGAAACAGAGCTTTTCAGTACAGTTATTACTTGAGTAGAGAATTCAGTTTTGCTAGAAAAGGACTGAGTGAGCCCTGTGTCATACTGTCTGTGGTTCCCGCAGTGGGGAGGCTGACCACGGGCTTGGGTGCGATAGAGCTGTCCCTCTCCCGCCTCCACCTCTGGAGGACCACATGGGCTGCACGATGGAACTTGAAAGGATGGTTCTAACAGAAGCAGACAGTTTCCTGCAGCTATGCAACAGCCCACGCCAGCTTGAATCACCCACGGCTGAGGGAAGCTGGGGGAGCAAGGTCCACAAGTGCCTAGAGCTAGGTTAGTCTCAGAGACTTCCCGGAGGCAGCCGGCGCCCAGATCCTCACTGGAAAAGAAGAGCTTGACTGGGGAGGGTGCTGCTCTTTTGTGATTTCTTTAGTGAAATAAATCCTTGTAGCCCAGGGTGTTGGGGCCTGGTATGTGTATATTCAGAGAGGTCTCTAGGTGGAGATAAGAACACCGATAAACTAGATCGCACATAGGAATGCAACCTACTGACCCTCCAGTCTCCAGGAACACACAGCAGTTAGCTCCAGGCAAGTCCTCCTCCTTCAGAAAGCCCACCAGGAGTGCGTCCAGCAGTGTGGCTTGCAGCTGCCAAGCTACGGGGAAGCTTCTTGGATCTGTGCTGTGGATATGGGAGAGGCTGATGGGGTGGGCATGGGGAGAAGAAGGTGGGTTAGGGCCAGGGCCAGGGTGGCTGCATGGGGAGGTGATGGCCAGAGCAAGGGGCTTATGGGCCCTGTGTGAGACCGGCCCACAGCAGGTGGGAGGTATTTTTAGGTAGGCTCAGGTGCAGACAGAGACATTACGCCATGACCCGACAGGTGGTTAATATTTAATCCCTTCCTTAATCATTAACTCCCTGGCTGGCTGGAGAGGAAAGGGATTGTTGTCAAATCAGTAACCACAGGCTAGGAACAATGTCCACCAAGCTCGTTGCCCCTCCTGCAGCTGGGAGTGCTGGCTGGGTGGGGTTGTCCGCGGCCCTGGGGGCCCTGGTTCATCTCCTTCCCATAGTGACCTCAGGACATGGAGAAGGTACGGGAGGTCAGGAAGAACCCCCCCCAAGCCAGGGATTGCCCTCTAACCCCAGGCACTTACTGGTGGGGAGGGACTGTGGGGCGCAGTGTCCATTCAGGCGTGAGGATTCCAGGGCTGCTTCCAGGCCGAGTGACCTTGGGCGAGTCACCGCGTGGCCTCCCTGAGCCTCAGTTTCCTCATCTGCTCAATGAGGATAAGTATTCTTATCTTAAAGAATGGTCATGAGATTTGAGTCAGATATGGGTGTACAAGGAAGTACTCTGTAAGCTGAAGATTGAGACAGCAAGTAAGTCAGAGAAAGGACAGGCGGAAAGATACAGAGAGTAAGAGTTCAAAGCTGAGAGAGGAAAGCTACCATGCTCTGGTTTCTAGTCACTTAAATGCAGCTCCATTCAATGCAGCTGGCTTTAATTCAAATCATGAGTATGTACTGGGCAAGGCTGTGTCCCCAGTCCTAAGCTGGGCTTTGGGGTAATTTGAAAGGAGTCAGCCTCACCCTCAGGGAGCAAGGGTGACCAAGCTCCAAGCCTGAACCAGAACAAGATGAACAGTGTTTGTGATGTAGGCCAGCAGGTCAGGGCTGCAGGGTCAACAGGGAAGGGCAGGGGGAGAACAGTGTGAGCTGGAGGATCAGAACAGGCTTCAGGGGTGAGGCAGGGTGGGGGAGCACCCTGAGGGATGAGTAGGCGTTGGGTATGTAGGGGAGGGAGGACTCCTGAGTTTATGCTCGCACGTACCCGGGGCATTCAAGTACATAAGCAGACTGTGCAAGGGTGTACACGAATCTCACTTACACACTCACAAATTGATTCACATAGTCACCCGTGAGTGTGTGTGCGCACACACACACACACACACAGCCACACACACACAGCCACACCCTCTTGGGCACGCATGGGCCTCCTCTCCCAGCCCCAGTCCTGAGACCCTCTGGGTAATTCAGCACATCTGAGCCTGGCTGACACCCGCCAGAGTACTGAAGCCTTCAGGGTACACACAAAAGCCGTGGAGTAAACCACCCCAAAGCAGAGTTACTTTTCCTCTGTTCCCTCCTTCAGCTGAATTTTTAAGGCTGAAGTTCATCATTTATCTAAAGAGAAAATATGTAAAATAACCGGTCTTGTTAAGAGTGCAAAATTATATTTTTATATAAAAATAAAAATTAAATTGGGATTATTTATTCAGCATGAAACTTAATATGTATACGCATATTGCAACAAATATTTCTGTAAATTGTCAGAAGCTCTGTTATCTTTGTATCCACTGCCACTTCAAATTGGGAATCAATTTCATTAAAAAAAATTTTTTTTCTTTTTTTGGCTGCATCGAGCGGCTTGTGGGATCTTAGTTCCCCAATCAAACCCAGGCCCTCTGCAGTGGAAGCCCGGAGTCCTAACCACTGGCCCGCCAGGAAATTCCCATAAAGTTTTTTTTTAAAGAGGAGGGGCAGCTAGAGCCTCATGTGGGTGTGAGGGAGCTGCAAGCAGAAAGCTTAGAGTCGGCATGGACATCCGGACACACCTTCCAGCTGGGACAGGAGACAGGCAGGAAGGGGATTAAGGGACTAGACAGAGGCAGGTCTGGGGGCAGCAGGCACAGCTTCTTAGAGGAGGAAGGTATGGAGTGACCTTTAGGAAAGAGGGATTGGAGGGGCACAGGGAGAGTTCCCTGGAGGGCTAGTGGGGCCCCCGGGAGCCATGCTCTCAGCCCACCTCTGGCTGCGCCATCCATATCCCATTCTCAGACTGGGACCAGACGCCCATAGCCAAAAAGAAGCCAGGCAGAGACTCCTCAGAAACTGGCCTGAAGGGTGATAGAAATAGAATTCTGTCTTTCCCTCTAGGGCTGTATAGGAGCCTGGGGTAAAGGTCCTTCTCTGAGCTCTCTAAGCAAATACTAAGACTCCTGTAGGAAGCCCGTCTTGCTCCGTGTTCCTTGCGCTGAGGAGCTTCTGTAGTGCCGTGTAGCCAGGGAGGGGCCCCTAACAGAGGTACAAACACTGCTAGGGTCAGGCCATCGGTGGTTTGGAGCTCAGGCTCTGGATCCAGATGGCCAGAGCCTAAATCCTGCCTCCGTCCATTTCCAGCTGTGTGACCTTGGGCCTGTTACCTGCCCTTTCTGTGTTTCAGTTTCTTGTCTATAACACGGGGATAACGTAAAGTACTTGATGCTTGTGGTGGTTGTGAGGGTTAAATGAGACACAGGGTCCAGCCTAGTGCCTGACACGTGGCAAGTGCTAAAGCCATTTAAAAAAGGAGAATGAGTTTCTGACTCACATATTCAGGGAAGCTTCCTGGAGGAGGAGATATGTGAGCAGGCCCTTGAGGGACCAGCGGGGTTGCCACAGATCCAGGTGAAGGAAAGATGTCCCTTCACTGAGGAGGGGCCAGTGTAAGCAGAAGCAAGAAAGGACATGGCATGTTTGGGGACCACGAGGAATTTCGTGTGGCCACACCCACTGCCCGGAGGCTAGAAGTGGGGCCTGGCTGGGGTCCGCAGAGGTCGGGGAGGGTTTGGAATGTCCAGCTATCCTGGAGCAATGGGAACTCAGGGAGGCTTGTGAGTGGGACCCTGACAACACTAAGGCTGAGCTCTGGCAGCAAGGATCAGCTGTTGCTGCTGGGGAGAAACCCAGGCAGAAGGTCGTCGAGGGGCCAGGAGCCTTGCAGGGGGCGGGTCTCAAGGCTCTGGGCTTGGGTGATTTGGGAGGTTGGCCTGAGACCAGTGGGGAGGTAGAGGTGCTGACTTCGTCTGTGGCTCTTTCACCCTGGTTAGACCCAAAATATACGCTCTGTGAAGCTCCATCGCAGGAGCCTTTGGCCATGCTCTCTGAGGTCCTTCCAGCCCCTGCATTCTATGGGCCTGGCCCCACCACCTTGGGCAGGTCACATCATTTGTCCTGCTTCCATTTTCCCATCTGTCAAGTGAATACAGGAATTCCTGTCTACTCTGGGATGTGGAAGCCTCGAGCAGATGCTCTGCTGCTTTTTTGTCCAAGGTCAGGCCAAGGGTCAGGTAGGGAGGTTCACGGCAGGGAAGGACCCAGGCCACAGCTTCACCTCTGTCTTGCTGGGGTGGCCCCTCAGCTTATCTGAGTCAGGGCAGGGCTGGGATGCTCGAGGAGGAGATACTCCTTCAGGCAGCCAGATAGTGTGAGGGGGTGATAAAGGGCACAGGCCCAGAAACCGACTTAGAGAGGGTGGGACGGCGAGGCTGTCACTTCCCTGGCCCCTTGGCCGACCCCCAGGCACCCTCCCGGCCAGCTGGGTACAGCCCCAGCCTTCCATCCTCCCACCCTCCCACCGTGGGACAGGAGGAGAGAAAAGAGGCCACAGGAACTGGCCTTTGAAAGTTGTTGGTGGGCTTTGGACACTGTCTCAGGGGGCTGATGGGGGCAGAGGCCAGACTGTGAGGGAAAGGGAGGATGACCAACTCATCCTTCCCAGTTTTTGTTTGTTTGTTTTAATTTATTTGTTTGGCTGCACTGGGTCTTAGTTGCGGAGTGCGGGATCTTTTAGTTGCGGCGTACGGAATCTTTAGTTGTGGCATGTGGGATCTAGTTTCCTGCCCAGGGATCGAACCCGGGCCCCTGCATTGGGAACACGAAGTCTTAACCACTGGGCCACCAGGGAAGTCCCTCCTTGCCAGTTTTAACACTGAAAGCCTGTCCTCAGAAACCTCTCAGTCCTGAGCAAATCAAGATGGTTTGCCTGGGACTGTCCAGGTTTTAAAACTGAAAGTCCCTTATCCCGGAAACCCCCTCAGTCCCAGGGAAACCAAGACAGTTGGTCACCCTAGGAGTAAAAGAGTAGGTCTGGCGGGGGCGGGGTGACTAGGATGGGGGAGCAGACAGCTCTTTTCGGAGTTTCCATAGCCCTGATTCTTTGTTTTTAATTTATTTTTTATTGAGGTAACATGGGTTTATAACATTATATTTCATATACTTCTGTATATGTTACAGTGTGCTCACCACCAGAAATTTAGTTTCCATCTGTCACCATAGAGTTGATCCCCTTTACCCATTTTGCCCTCCTTCCTCCCCCCTCCCCCCACTCTTTCCCCTCTGGTAACCACTACTCTGTTCTCTGTGTGTTTATTTCTCTTTGGTTTGTTCATTTATTTTATTTTATTTTATTATTT
Organism: Delphinus delphis; assembly: GCF_949987515.2. Lineage (NCBI taxonomy): Eukaryota > Metazoa > Chordata > Mammalia > Artiodactyla > Delphinidae > Delphinus > Delphinus delphis. Next base: position 55,490,932 of record NC_082694.2, read on the forward strand.
TTTTTTTTTTTGCGGTACGCGGGCCTCTCCCTGTTGTGGCCTCTCCCGTTGCGGAGCACAGGCTCCGGACGCGCAGGCTCAGTGGCCATGGCTCACGGGCCCAGCCGCTCTGCGGCATGTGGGATCTTCCCGGACCGGGGCACGAACCTGTGTCCCCTGCATCGGCAGGCGGACTCTCAACCACTGCGACACCAGGGAAGCCCCATTTATTTTATTTTGTTTGTTGTTTTTTATCTTCCACATATGACTGGAATCATATGGTATTTGTCTTTCTCTGTATGACTTATTTCACTTAGCATAATACACTCAAGGTCCATCCATGTTGTCACAAATGGCAAGATTTCATCTTTTTTATAGCTGAGTAAGTATTCCATTCCGTACATACACCACATCTTCTTTATCCATTCATCTGTCAGTAGGCACTTAGGTTGTTTCTGTATCTTGGCTATTGTAAATAATGCTGCAATGAACACAAGGGTGCATATATCTTTTTGAATGAGTGTTTTCGTATTCTTTGGTTATATACCCAGAAGTGGGATAGCTGGATCATATGATAATTCTATTCTTAATTTTCTGAGGAATCTCCCTAATGTTTTCCATAGTGGCTGCACCAATTTACATTCCCACCAACAGTGTGTGAGTGTATTTACATACTCCCCGTCTTCACCAACACGTGTTATTTTTTTCCATAGCCTCCATTCTTAACCATGCCTACTTGTGTTCAGCGCACGCCCTGTGTGAGGGGACGGCTCAGGTTTTGTCTCTCGTGGGCGAACCTGGAAGTCTGGACCTGCTTCACTAGAGGGCTTCTTTGCCAGGCTGAGGCTGGGAGGGGTGGACAGTTCATGGGAGAATTTTTGATGTCAGCTGCTCTGTCCTCCAGGAGCCTTCAGAGATAGAGAGGGAACTTGGATGGGTTGCGTGCCTCACAGCTTGCCGCTCTGGTTAGTGGGATGATATAGTACCACAGATGTAACCAGCAGCCAGATCTCTGGGATCAGGAATTGCTGAAAATCAAAGTTAGGGTGCCTGCCTGGCTTTGGGGGTCCAGTCACAATGCTCTGCTCAGAGCCCCTGCTCCCCTCCCCGCCCCGGGCCCTGCTCACTTGGCCCCGTCCCATGCGGGCTTCTGGGACTGGAGCGGGTTCTGGGGACAGGACAGGAAAGCTGTCAGCTGTGTGGGAGGGTGGTCAGGGGCTCCTCCCTAGAGAGGACTCAGATGAGTCGGGGGAGTCAGAAGGAAGGCTTTCTGCCACCTGCGGTTCAGGCCTAGGCCTCCCTGCCTCCCAGCCTCGGGGCTTGGTTTTATCCCATACTCACCCTGGAAAAAGGGTAGACTTTCCTTACCTGGGACATGGAAATCTCAGAGACCCTTGGCCCCAGCATGTCCGTCCTCAGAGCGGCGCTGGCCAGTCAACGTGAGGCGAAAACCTGATGGGGTTGATGGGAGCAGGGCCCGGGAGACAGAACAGAGCACCCTGAAGAGACAGGCCTTGGACCTTCTATTGCGGGACGGGCCTAAAGGGATGGGAGAGGAAAATGGTGCCCAAAGATACCCCTAAGACAGCTCCCTGTAGCTTGGCTCAGCCAAAGAAGATTCTGAGCGACTTCCTGGTCTCTGGGGAAGTGTCTGAACCAGATACCACAGAATAACTATTTCTAGACTTAATGGAAAATCTACACCACGTCTCCCTCCGAGGATTCCCGAGTTGGTTGGGTGGGTGAAGCCAGCTGTTAGTGAAGCCAGCTGTGGTCTTGCTTTTGACATCAGGGTTGGCAAATGGGCCTAACTCTAGACTCCCTTGCTTCCAGAAAGTCATCTTCCCTGCCCCTCTGCTCCCCCAGCCCCACCAGAGGTGGGGGCCTGCTTAGAGCTCACCTCATTTTACCTGTATCAGGCCCTATTGCTTTGGCCTATTCACTTATCCAGCACCTCCCCAAGTCGTGGTCCCTGTCTGGTCACCTCTGAGCCCCCACGCTTCCCAGGTAGTGTCTCTGCAGATGTCTGGAAGATTGCTGTGTGGTAGGCCGTGGGACCCCCCAACGGTGACCATGAAGTTCCAGACAGGCGAGGGCCAGGGGAGGGGGGCTCGAGGAGGGGCGCAGAGACCAGGCTAGGTGTCTTGGGGGAGAGACAGAGAGTGTTCTGGGTGGGCCAGTTCTGGGGCCCTTTGTGTCTCAAACTCAGCCTTCCCCGCCCTCCGACGCTGACTCAGCCACGAGACCAAACTGTGTGAACAAATGGTACCGATGGTCCAGGGGCTGGGACGGAATCCCCCCAGACAGGCTGGCCAAAGGGTTCCCAGCAATGAGTCGATGACTTCCTCTGTCTGCAGGGAGCCACAGGGAAGGGGGCCGAGGGGGCAGAGGGGAGAGGCTGGGGGCAGGGCTACCCTGGGGGGCGGGGCCGAGGGGGGAGGTGCTGAGGGCAGAGGAGCCAGGCCTGGCTGGCCTTTGAAGGGCAGGCCTTCCTGGGGTGGATACTTTAATCGCCCCCAATTAAACCATTGCCGGAAGTTTTAACAGCCCCATACGGCCTTTCAAGGACTGCCCTTTTGTCAGACAGCCAAGCTGTTATGCAAAAGAGAGCAGGCTGGGGGCCTCTGACCACTCATCCCAGGCCCCAAGGCCAGCCAGCCCCCAAACTCAGGCCAGCCTCCAAAGAGTTTGCTTCTTTGCGAATCAAAGGCTGGGGAACCTGCTTTGATCTGGGGGAAACCCAGCCCCTCCCAGTCTCCCCAGCTTCAGTCCCCTCACTGAGGGTGTGGAGCCTTCGAGGAGGCCTTCAAGCCCCCCCAGTTTCCAGGTCTGGGTCTGGCCAGGCTTAACCCTTACCTCAAGAAGCAGGTCCACTGGGATGGTGGAAACTTTCACTGCTCCCACTGCCCTCCTCAGACAAGGAAACCCTGGCTCTACCTCCTCCGGCTGCTCTAGGGCCTTCTAGCCCTTGTGACAGAGGGTAGTCCTCAGGTGGGTGTCATCTGGGACCCTGTTGGAAATGCAGGCTCTCAGGCCCTACTCCAGACCTACTAGATCAGAATCTGCTTTTTAACAACCCCCCAGGTGAAGTTTGAGAAATACTGCTCTAGTATTTCTAGTATTTCTTCCCCTCTCTGCATTTCTTCTCCCACCCACATGCCACCCCAGAAAAAAAAAAAAAAAAAAGCAAGATTAAGTGTGGAAATGATATTAACCATGATAAATTATGGACAATATAGTCCTCTGCTTTCCAAACTCTCTACAACATATAATTTCTAAAATGTCAACGACAAAGCCCTTTCTGTAAGTAGCAGCTTCTGAAGGACCCCAAATGGCAGGCTTCCGTTTGGTCATTTGGTTAACATCAAAACCCTCCACCCCGATTTCCACACCTGCTCCTTCATTTCATTCTCAGAACTGCCCGAGGGAGAGATGACAAGCATCCCCATTATACAAAAGAGGGAACTGAAGCCCCGGAAGGTTTGTGGACTGGCTTGAGGTAGTGGCCAAGTTGCAGGGGGACTCAGGAAACCCCACTCAGGGTCTCCCTGCTCACAGGTCCAGTAGGGCTGCCGTCGACAGCTGTGAGCTGCGTGCACTGCACAAATGTGCCTGACCCTGAAGGTGGGAGTTGAGGCTGAAGTCCAGTTCCCACTCCACTCCCCAAGAGTGTCCTGGTGTGGGCAGGGCCCCCTGTGCGGGAGAAAGGGGAGACTTTTTCTGTTATGCAAAAGCCGCATACAGACAAGCAAAAGCCTGGAGCTTCCAGAATTCCCGTTTCCCTCCTCCTCCTCAGAAGAGCTGCAGGTCTTCAAGCATCTACGACATGCCAGTCTTCAGGCTTAGTGCTTTCTTTCAGGATCCCACTTAGTCACCAGGACAACCCTCTGCCTCATTCTCCTGGCTAAGAACCAGTTCTTCTGCTTCTTTCCTTGAAGCTGGTTCCTTGAAAGCCAAACAAGCCCAGAGCACACCCCAGATGAGTCAGATCCTGTCGGGACAAAGGTCTCCCACTGCCCACCCTGGATGAACCGCCTGGCTCAGCCTGGGGGACATCAGGAGGGTTTACAAGAATTTTTTCGACATTCTCAGATGTTGAAACTTCAGTCCCATCTGGGGCAAGTCTTGAGTACCTGGGGATGCAAAGAGGGCTAAAATCCACCTTGCTTTCCCTGTAAGATTCTATAGCAGGCTCAGCACTCAGAGGAAGACAGCAATCTGTACAGGCAGGCGGTGTGTTTAGAGCTCCATGAGGCTGGGGGTCATCAATAGGAGGTAGGCTAGTGGTGCCTTTTATAAATTTATTTTTATTTATTTATTTTTGGCTGTGTTGGGTCTTCGTTGCTGTGCGTGGTCTTCTCTAGTTGCGGCGAGCTGGGGCTACTCTTCGTTGCAGTATGCAGGCTTCTCATTGTGGTGGCTTCTCTTGTTGCGGAGCACGGGCTCTTGGCACGCGGGCTTCAGTAGTTGTGGCATGCGGGCTCAGTAGTTGTGGCTCGCGGGCTCTAGAGTGCAGATTCAGTAGTTGTGGCGCATGGGCTTAGTTGCTCCACAGCATGTGGGATCTTCCCAGACCAGGGCTCGAACCCGTGCCCCCTGCATTGGCTGGTGGATTCTTAACCACTGCACCACCAGGGAAGTCCCTAGTGGTGCCTTTTAGAGCAGGGGTAGGCAGACTTCTAATGCGAAGGGCCAAATAATAAAAATTTTAGGTTGCTCTCTGTCACAACTACTCAGCTCTGCCACTGAAATGTGAAAATAGCCATTGACAATATCTAAACAAATGGGTGTTCCTGTGTTCCAATAGAACTTTATTAATGGACACTGAAATGTTAATTTCATGTGACTTTTCACATGTGCCAAAATGTTATGCTTCTTTTGATTATTTTTCCCAATCATGTAAAAATCACTCAGCTCTTAAACTGCACAAAAGCAGACAGTGGGCATCATTTGGTCTTCAGAGCCAATAGTTTGCTGGCTCCTGGTTTAAAGCAAAGATTTTGAGCTCAGCTGTCAGTCTTGGATTCAAGTCCTGGTTATTTCACTAACCAATGGTGTAATTTGGGAAAAGTTACTGAACTTCGCTGAGCCTGCTTCCGCCCTGTCAAACGGGGATGGTGGTCGGTGTCTGTCTTTCAGGAAGTAGGCAAAATGAAGCATGTAAGGGCGTCTACTAGCCTCAGTGAGGGACACGCGGCAGGCACACCCTCCATGTGAGCAGTGAACACTGCAGCAGGCCGGTTGGAGGTCAGTGGGAGGGGGCTATGAGGCTGGAGAGGTCAGGGAGGGAGGAGGTCTGGGGTAAGCTGGGCCTCGAGTGACTTGAGAGGTGCAGTGACAGAGGAGCGGAAAGGTTGAGAGGTCAGGCCAAAGACATTGGCCTCAACATCATTAAAAATTCTACAAATAGCAAATGCCGGAGAGGGTGTGGAGAAAAGGGAACCTTCCTACACTGTTGGTAGAATGTAAATTGGTACAGCCACCATGGAGAACAGTATGGAGATTCCTTAAAAAACTCAACTCATAGAGTTGCCGTATGATCCAGCAATCCCACTCCTGGACATATATCCAGAGAAAACTATAATTTGAGAAGATACATGCACCCCAATGTTCATAGCAGCACTGTTCATAATAGCCAAGACAAGGAAACAACCTAAAGTCCATGGACAGATGAATGGATAAAGTAGCTGTGGTACCTATACACCATGGAATACTACGCAGCCATAAAAAAGAATGAAATAATGCCATTTGCAGCAACATAGATGGACCTAGAGATTATCATACTAAGTGAATTAAATCAGAAAGAGAAAGGCAAATACCATGTGATATCACTTATATGTGGAATCTAAAACATGACACAAACTTATTTATAAAACAGAAACAGACTCACAGACATAGAAAACAAACTTATGGTTACCAAAGGGGAAAGAGAGTGAGGGAGGGATAAATTAGCAGTTAGGGATTAGCAGATACAAACTACTATATATACAGTAAACAACAAGGTCCTTATATATAGCACAGGGAACTATATTCAGTATCCTGTAGTAAACCATAAGGGAAAAGAATATGTAAAAAAGAAAAAAAAGGAACTGTCATCAATCCTAGGGTCTGGGAAGGCCATTGAAGGCTCTGAAAAGGGAATCCTTCAAAATGGGGTCAAGGGGAGGCTCATCTGCCATGGGGTTGGGCTGGGGAGGGGAAGGAAGAAGCCTGTGGAGGAAACACCAGGAGCATGTGATGAGGTTATTGCTGAGACCAGGTGATTGGGGGCTGGGAGCTGGGGAGTAGGGGGTTATCTAGAGAGTGTCAGGATCAATAGATGGTAACATCGCCCAGTGTTGTGTTTCTTTTTTAATCACCTGCAGGTACTAATTAGCCCCTTTTCTTGACTGCAAGCACATTTCCAGGTTAATAACGGGAGGGGGCCGTCTATTGTTTTTGCTGACCTAGCAGCTGTCCTTCCCCTCCCCGCACCCCAATAGGGCAATGCCATTTTATTGTAGATGCCAGTCCCTTTGTTCCCACACACGGAGTGGGGCAGGGGGAGGTTCCCAAACAAAGTGGAACCATGGAGAGTCCTTCCCTGAGATTTTGCTAACTTGGGACCAGAGAGGATATGAGTAAGACCCTCTCTGGCAGAGGGAACATCAAGACATGAAATGCAGACCCGGCCAGCAGCTGTGCACCCCGTCACAGAGCAGAAGTCAGAGAATCAGGGAAAGAAGCTGATCCCAACAGAAGCAGAGCGGAGAGGCGAGTCCCTCCGAGGACCTTGGTCCTGCCCGTTGTGCTGTGGCTTAGTGATTCAGTTCTTCCCCTGATTGTAGGAGATATCCTGAATCCTTTGAAAAAACTCTTTTCCTAGAACTAGTTTGAGTTTCTATCACTTGCAAATGAAGAGAATTACCAACCAAATGCATCCTGGCAGCTTTCCTACCCGTCGTTTGTTGTGCTTTGGCTGTGTGCTAGGCGCCGGGTAAAGTGCGTTACATCCGTTACTTCATATAATCCTCAGTTAGCTATGGGTACTATTATCTCCACTTTAGAGATGACAAAACTGGGGCTCCATTTCACTTAAATGGGGTGCCCCTCAGGCCTTGGGCCTGGTCCTCTTTGACTAGCATAGATTATTCTCTCCCAGGCAATCTTGTTCATTCCCGTGTTAATTCCATTTCTACAATTTCCAATTCTCAATCTAGACCTCTCTTTTAGACTCAAGTCTGGTATATCCAGCTGCCTACTTGATACAGGTATTTCAAACATAGATCTCTAAGACTAGACATCTGCTATCCCCTCTCCCATCAAATCTACCCCTCCCCTGGGGCTTCTCTCTCAGTAACTAGCCCTACCCTTCACCCAGTTTCCCAGGTCAGAACCTGAGAGTTATATTTGACACCATCTCCTTTGACCTCCATACCTACCCTATTACCAGTTCCTATTGTACCCACTCCCAAGCGTGTCACGGCTCTGCCCACTTCTTTGCAGCTCTGCTCTCCCTAGTCCAACCACAATCCCTTCTCCCTCAAAAGACAGCCTGTTCCTTGGTCTCCCTGCATCCATTCCAAGCCATTATCCATTGAGCTGCTGGATATGTTTTTGAAAGTGCTCTAACCATATCCCTCACTCCTTAAAACTACTCAATGGTTCTAGTCCAAAATCTTTCCCAAGGTCTATGTGGTCCCACCAGATCTAGACCTTTCTATTCTTCAACCTCATTCTGAGTCTCTATTTTGTTCACTCACTATAGGCTCTCTTCAGTATGAGTATCAAACTCTTCTGATCTCAGGGCCTTTGCACATGTTATTTCCGCTGTCTGTACAGTATTCTTTCCCTCTTCCTCCCCAGCTCTTACTATTCATTCTTCGATATACTTCAGGTCCTGGCTTAAGCCTCAGAAATACCATCTCTTGAGCCCTCCACGAAATATCATCCTACAGCACCCTTCACTCTCTATAGCACTCAATAATCATGTTACTGGATATACATTTAATGTTTGTCTCCCTTGCTAGACTACGACTGAGGGCGGGGATTGGATCTGTCTTCTTCATTGTACCTGCAGCACCCCTTACAGTGTCAGGCACAGAGCGGGTGCTCAGAAATATTTGCTGAATGAATGACTGAGTGACAGAGGCCTGTGACCCAGGACTCACTGCTGGTGTTGGGGGAGACTGGACCTCAACCCCAATCTCCTGGGCTCTGAAGTGCACTCTGTTAACTTCTGTGCAATATTGGCACCACTGGGGAAACCAGGAGGATAGAGGCTGAGAGGCTGGCCTCAGGCCCTTGGACTCATCAGAAAGGATGCAGGAAGCAGCGGGGGAGGGGTACCAGTCTACTGCCAAATGGAGTCAGGCCAGAGGTAAGGAGATTCCCAGGTCTCGGGTGAGGACAGGGGATGGGGGTGGGGGCTAGAGGACACCCATTGATGGAGCTCTGGTCCTGCCCCTGGCGGCCCTACTGTAAGAGCTTTGTCTGTATCGCCTCATTTAATCCCCTGCCAGCCCTGCAAGGCGAGGGATTATTAACAGACAAGGAAATGGAGCCTTAGAGAGAGAGTTAGTAACTTGCCCAGTGTCTCCCAGCTTGTAAGGTCAGAATCAAGATTGGAATCTGGTACTTGAGCCTAAGAAATCAGCTATTTGGGAAAATCGTCCAGAAAAGAAAATGGCAGGACAGGTCCCCCTGTTGGACTTCAGGGAGAGCTTGACACGTCTTCTTCCATCACTTCACCCCTGCGGGCTGTCCATTTCTGGGGATATGTTTTGAAATTCCAAAGGCTCTTGCAGGAAACCTAGGAGCGTCTCCATGCAGCCCCTCAGGTGGCCGGACCCTCCCAGGCTGGCGCCTACCTCCCTCGAGGATTTCCCTTGCACAACTTCCATTTGAAAAGGACCTTGGGGCCCCGGTGCCTACCTGCTGGGACCCATCAATGCCCTCAGCTCAGGGATGCAAAGTGAAGAAAGCCTGGCCCACTGAGGGGAGTGAGGGCTGGTGGGGGATGGGGGACTGGGAAATCCCCTCAGAGCCTGGATTTGGGTTTATTTTTTAACATTATTGTAAACCTTTCCCACACCGCCATTTAACACCACTTATATAGAGAGAGCTCTTTAAAAAGTTTGCGTCAGATACAGCCCATTATAAATATGAATTCATCAATGCTCAGAACAACTCTGAGGTAGGTACTATTATCCCAACATTTTGTAGACTGCGGGGGGTCAAAGCAGACAGGGTCGGTGACTTGCCCATGGCCACCCGCAGTAAGTGGCAGAGCTGGGATTTGAAGCCAGGCACCAGTCTCTGGATGCTATGCTCTGAAATCCCTCCTCTCTGCAGGGGAACCTGTTGGGGGAGAGGGATCTCTCTGGTCTCGGGAGATAACGGGTCCCTTTTTTTCTTACGCGCCCAGAGTTTGTTTACCTCGGTGAGCAAGGGGTCGCCCCAAACAAAGGGGATGCAGGCGGAGATAAGCCAATCATTCCAGGCCTGCCTGGGCTGTTGGGAGGGCAGGGATTGAACCCAGCCTGCTTTGGGGCTGGACTTCGAGAAACTGCCAGGGCCTGGCCGCCTGCTGTTTGTTGCAAAACAATGAGTCAGCCAGGCTGGGAAGGGAGTGGGAAGGTGGGGGGATGGGGGTAGAGGGGCCCCCAGCCCTGCCTCTGGCCTTTTCCAGGGTGGGTTCTGCCCACTCCCACCCTCCCAGCTCTTAGAAGTTTCACCAATTTCCTTTTTTCTTGTTTGGCTGAGTTAGGAAAAGTATTGAAAAATAAAAAGTGCCCTAGACAGGAAAACACTCTGAAAGCTGAAACCCGCCTGCTCAGGCCAACACCCCAGTGGGAGGTGGTCAGCAAGCCAGGAGTCCATCCCTGGCCTCCTTCCCAGACACCGGCCCACGGTGGCACCTTAAGCCCTGGGCAGGAGAGAAGAGAACTTGGAAGTCCAGGGATGAGTGGTGACCATTTCAAGGTCACAGCTGTGCTGATGTCCAGGAGGGTGGGGCAGATCCTGTGGGAAGGACTTGGGGGCCAGGTGACTGGAAGGGAAGAGCCCGGAAACAGAGACCTCCTTTTTTTCAGTTGGCGTTGCCAAGGGGCCCTGCCCTTCCATCCTCACGTGGGGAGAGCCAATCACCAGGGGCGTATCAGGGGGCAATTCTCTACTCTGGCCCTCACTGGATGAGCCAACGTGGTTGCCTCTGAGGGATCCCATTTGGCCACAAGCCATTCCATTCCTCTCCAGGCCCTGCCCCTCTGCCTCTGGGCCCCTCCCTCCCACTTATCCAAGAAAGACAGTGCTTTCCCCTTGTTAGAATGGGACAGAGGGAATTGGCTCAAGGTCACAGAACAAATTCATTAATTTATTCATCAAAACCTTGGGCTGCAGCTGAGCCAGACTTAGCAGAGGAATGAGGCAGGGCACAGTCTCTTGGGAACCAGCTGCCTGAACCAAGAACTGCTCTGTAATAGTGCATTGATCAAGACTTATCTGCCATGCTTGCAGCAGGGACATGCAGGTGGCTGCCCCAACCTGAGAACCAGGGAAGACTTCCTGGAGGAGGCATAGAGCAGGGTCTTAAAGACTGAGTAGGAGTGTGCCAGGGCCAGGAATGGCAGAGGAGGGTGTTCTGGGCCAGGGAGAAATCAAATCCACCAGTTCCAGGCCCACTTTCTAAGCTCTACTCCGTGGTCTACAAGCATTACTGAGTTCCCACAATGGCACAACACAGCTGGGACCTGGGAGAGGAGGATACAGGGCAACTATCACATGGTGCTTGCCTTCAAGAAGCTTCCTGGGCCAGTGGGAAGACACACAGTCCTCCTGGTAATGCTGAGGAATGCCAACAAGTGTTGAGGGCTCCACTGCATATCTCTATGTGGGATACATCTCATTTAACCCTCGCCAAACTTCTACAAGTGGATAGTCTTTTTTTTTTTTAATTAATTTATTTATTATTTACCTTTGGCTGCATTGGGTCTTTGTTGCTGGGCACAGCTTTCTCTAGTTGCATCGAGCAGGAGCTATTCTTCGTTGCGGTGCACGGGCTTCTCGTTACGGTGGCTTCTCTTGTTGAGGAGCTCGGGCTCTAGGCACGCAAGCTTCAGTAGTCGTGGCTCGTGGGCTCCAGAGCGCAGGCTCAATAGTTGTGGCGCACGGGCTTAGTTGCTCTGCGGCACGTGGGATCTTCCCGGACCAGAGCTCGAACCCGTGTTCCCTGCATTGGCAGGCGGATTCTTGACCACTGCGCCACCAGGGAAGCCCAACAAGTGGATAGTCTTAGCATCCCCATTTTACAGAGAGGAAACAGAGGCTTGGGAAGTATCGGTAACTTGTCCTGGGTTGCCAGCTGGTAAGGGGTGGAGCCAGACTCTAAACTCAGGGGCCTGACTGTGGAGCCTGAGCCCCAACCACTGTGCTCACTCCAGTTGGAGGGAGAGAGGCAGCTGTCATAAACTTTATTTGGTGGACAATGGGGAGCTGGCAAAGGCTTTGGAGGCGGGGAGGGCATGACATAATCTGACCTGTGTTTTGGCACAATAGCTCCAGAGGCCACTTGGATGATGTATTTAAGGCACAAAGCAAAGGAGGACATTGCCTTAATGTTCAAGTGAGAAAGGATGAAGGCTGAGGGGTACTGGGGGCACTGAGGAAAAGGGATCGCTTACAGAGGTGGAAGGTGTGGCCTCAGCCCTGCCCCGGCCTCATCCTCAGGACAGTAGTCTTTGTTTGACCTCCTCGGACCCTCTGCTGCAAGTGAAGCCCAGACAGTGGCTGTTTGTCCAACAGACACAAACTGAAGGCCTGCTAAATGCAGGCCTTGTCAGCCCTGGGAAACAAGAGGGAGCCCAGAATCCTGTGGTACAGTGATCCTCAGTTAGCAGCATCACCTGTGCTCTTTTGCCCTCTAACCTCCCACGTCTCCAAGAGAAGCCGACTTTCCATTGAGACACTTCTCTAATTGTTTAAGCACAATCCTTTCCCTTCCACCATCTCTCCCAGTTCCCCAGGAGATTCTGCGACTCTTACATTTGTCTTCTTACATTTCCCACAGGACCAAGTACAGTACTGAGTACAAAACTAAGTACTCATTTAGTACCTGCTGAGACTAATTAGTCTCAATGAGGAAAAACTATTCTCCAGCTAGAGTCTGACCTTAAACTCAGATCACAAATTCCTTAATCTATCCAAGCAGTTATCAAAAGGTGCTTTTGGCCCCCGAGTCTCTGTCAAAGAGTGAAGCTGACCGACGGGCCAGTTCTGTGAGACCAAGTCCCTTGGTGAGGATGACACTGCTGAGCCTTTAAGGCCGCCACCCTGTATGCAGGGGGCAGATCTCTGAAGCTGTCAGTCATCCCAAATGAGCTTATCAGCACAAGACATCTGGAACTGCAAGCTGAACCAGGGAATGAATGGGAGGGCTCTGGCCAGGGTAAGGATGGGTGGGTGTCCTGCAGTACCATGAACCGAAGCCTACTGCAGACTTTGACTGTTGTGGCCGCTAAGGTATAGGCAAGCCTGACTCTAGAAAGAAAGGAACCCTGTGAGGTATCACTGCCCTCTAGAGACGTCAGTGCAGGTAGCTCAGAAGAGAGAAACGGGGCAGGGCCTGGGAGCCCTGAGTGGGACCTGACCATGGGATGTGTCCAGTGTTGGTTTGCGTTTTGCGGGGTGTGTATGTGTTTATTTCCTTTTTGTCTTTCCTTAGGACTTACTAAAGCCCTCTGGGAAGTTTCAGCTGCCTCAGCTGTGTGTGTGTGTGTCTGTGTGTGTGTGTGTGTGTGTGTGTGTGTGTGTGGTGAGGTGACAGGTGGGGGAAGGGTTGGATCAGGACCACGAGGTGAGGGATGCTGGAGCTTGGGTTTTCAAGAGGGGTGCTCTCTCTTCCCCTCCCACACCCTGTCCGGGTAGCCGGCCTAGGGCTGGACTGGAACTATTTCTTCCTTTTATTTCTGGCAAAAGCTACAGGAGGGAGTTCCCCTTCTCTGTTTGTTTTGATTCTGTTGTTTTCTTAAAGAGAGGAAGGAAAACCATCATCACTTTTTCGGTTTTGTGAACAAAGGCAGGCAGAGAGGATGTTCGCTGGGGCGGGGGATGTGGGCCTCACTTTCCCCCTCCCCCCCCCAGCAGCTCCGGCCTGCATCCCCACCCTGCAGAACACAGATCAGGCACCATGGTGTGGGATCAAGTTTAGGTGCTGGCTCTGCCTTTTAAAAGCTTTTCACCTCTCTGAGGTGCATCTGTAACCGTGGGAGTTGGCGGGTCTGCTTTACAGGATGGTTGAGGTTAAAAACAAAAGAAAATGCTAACCTGTAAAAACACGATGACTGCTCCAGAAATGTCTTTCCTTTGCTTCCTTCCTTTGGGGAAGAGAGCGTGGTCTATCCCTTGGCCCAGGTGTGTGGAGTAGGGGGAAATTCCCCACTGAAAGCCCCCTCCCATCTTCCTGCTAGTCCGTACGAAGCTGGCTTTTGCCGCAGCAGGACCTGCAATGCCAGCCTTAGGAAGAGGCTCCGAGAAGAAACGACAGGTAAGGCTGGGGCTCTTTCTTGCTGCCTGGAATTGTCCCCGCTCTCTGGGAGAGAGGTGAAGCCCCTGAATTTCTCCCAGCCCCTTCATCCCTCAAGCTCCGTGCCCCACTGGATTGTATGCCCCAGGGTCCACCCCTGCAGCCCTGGGCAGGCTCCCTTCTTTGATGAGATGTTTGGGGCTGCCCTGACCAGACAGAAAGGGAGCCCCACCCTGCTTCTAGTACCCTTCCTGGGCCCCAGCTTGCTCTGAAACTTGGCCAGGGCATGCTACCTCTCAGGGCATCCGTGTCTTAGTCTGTAAAGTGGTTTCTGAACTTTTTTTAAATACAAACACTCTTTTATAGAATTGAAACATTTTGCACACCAGCTCCCTGCTTCACGTGATAGCAGTCATGCTTTAAAAATCCTATGGTTGAGAAAAAAATACAAATGACCATAAGCAAATATGCATTCAGTAACACTTTTAAATGAGTGTGGGTTTTATTCAACAGCTTCTACATAAATTTGAAAATGTGTCCCCTTATGGGGAGATGTCAGCTTCTAGATGGTGATGATACCTAAGGGAGTTTGAGGCTCCCATGGTGCCCTAGTCTCTGAGGGCACAGGTAGCCCGGGGATTGAACGGTTCTTCCTTGGCCCTCCTGTGGCTGACCCAGGGACTCAGGAACACCTTAACGGTCAGTCTCAGGCTCAGATACAGATACAGAAGCCCAACAGTGGCAAGAATGCAAATAGTGTGGCGGCTTTTCTTCAACACGTGGATGCTGCCTGGGCTGGAATCCTCGCTCTGCCACTGACCAGCTCTGTGGCCTGGGCACATGGTACTTAACCTCTCTGGGCCCCAATTTTGTCATCTGTAAAAATGGGAGTGATGGTACTGGTGAGTTTCGTGAGGATTAAATGAGATCCTGAATTCATGGACTTCCTTGACACAAGGCACACACAGTCGGTGCTTAATAAATGTTCCATTTTAAAACACAAATAAAAACAAACCCACAAGTACCCCCTGCTTGCCTTCTTGCAGTTGCTTGTTGCCACCACGTGGGCTGATGCTGACCCCTTCGGGAATGGGGGCCTGGACCTCCCCTCACCTGTCCTCCTCCGGGACAGAACTCGGAGAGCGCCCCTCGTGCGCTGTTCCCTGGCCGGCCCTTATCTCCCTGACGCCGGATTCCAGTCTCCCCTCCCCGTTGCTTGGCCAGGCCAGGCCCCCATGCCTCCTCCACCCCAGGCCCGGCCTCTGCTCTTGGGGACCAGCGCGTTGGTTCCCAACCACATGAAGGGAAGGCACGCGGGAAAGCCACAAACTCAAAGGCTGAGTGAGAGGGATGTTTGTCAAAGCAGGACAGATCTGCGGCCAGGGACGCGGAGGGAGTGTGCCGGGACTTGAGCGGAAGCGGGCATTTCGGGGGAGAGGGGATGAGCACCGGGGAGCTGGCATGGGCAGGGCAGGAAGGAGGCCTATTAACACTTGGGCCCGAACGCGCTTCCTCCGGCACCTCGGCCAGGGCGCACACAGGCGCGTTTGTCCCGCTTTCACTGTGGCGCTGTGTTCGCAGCAGCCCCTGCCCCCAGCCCCAGGTGGGCGGTGTTGCCCGGGCACAAATGCCCTTTATGGATGGGCAGTGCCGGAGGAAGGCAGCACCTCCGTGGACAGTCACCACCCCCCAGAATTCAGAAGCGGCCCTGGAGCCTTCTCCCTCCTGGCAGTTGCGAGCACCCAGGGAGCCTGGTCACATGGGGTGGAGGGGCGTGGCTTTACCCCCACCGGCGTGGGGGGCCGTTCATGGGGGTAAATCCCAGGAGAAGCAGCCAGATTTGGAAAACCAGAGTCCCCCAGGTGACCCTTCCTTCCAGGGCCTGTGCTGGGGGATGGTCCCCTCACCCTGACTGCTGCCTTCTCCTGGGGCTGAGGTGGGGGACTTTCCTCTCTCTGAGGGGTTCTAGGGGGAGGGCATTGCCCTGGTGAGACCTGAGGCGGAGAGGGAAAGCAGGCAGAGCCCAGTTATCCCGCATCACCCTCTCCCCCACATCCCATGAAGAGTGGGGCTTCATCAAGCATCCAGGGACAACCTGACCATCCCCTCCACGGAGCGCAGTCCTTGTGAGCCTGGGACTGAGTTCTGAGGGGCCCCCGCTGCTCTTGCGACGGCCAGTGGGCGACAGAAGTCACACATCTCACAGACAAGCCCTCCCGTCAGGCCCCACTGAACTTCCGTCCCCCATTCACACAGATCCTCAAGCCCCTCTCCCCCTCCCCCAGGCCTTTGGCCCATTATTCCATTGACAGGTGCAGGCCCGGTGCTGCCTGCCTGTCGGTGCCCCCTAGGGTTGGCCCAAGGACCTGCACCCCCGCCCCCAAAGGTAGGGTCCGATTGAACCGGTTCTCTGGAGGCCGGGAGGAGGGGAGGAAGGGCGCATGATTGCTGAGCTCTGCTCCCTGTGCCCATGACTCCAGGCTCAGCCAGGGTGCAGGTAACCCCTTTCTGTAGAAATCGTCGGCCTCCTTTTATATACGGGGAGACTGAGGAGAAGAGGCCCAGCCTTCTGGGGTTTGCAGTCTAGCTGGGAGCAGGGTCAGGTGGGGGGCTCAAAGTGGGGGACAGACCCACGTGCTGGTGGAGGGGCGACCTCCCTGCGGTGCCTGAACTGAGCCCTGCCTGGCCGTGGTGCCCTGTGTTCCTGGCACCCCTTCTCTCTGCTGGGCTCTGCATGGTGGGTGGCCCCCCGGGGAGGGAGGGAGGGAGCAAGGCCCTGTCTTCACTCCTTTCCCTACCCCCTGAAGACCCCCTGTGAATGTGACACCTCTCAGACCACGGCCACCATCGCTGACTCGGGTTTGCCTCCTACCCTCTGTCCAGGCTGAGGGAAATGTAAATGGAGGGAACATCACGGGCCTTAGTCACAAACCCAGGTTATTTCACATCCTGCAGAGGCAGGGGCACAGCTGGGTGCCCAGGTACAGACACCCCCAACGCCCGCACAGACACAGACAGCACTTCCTCCACCCCGACACCCACATCCTCCACGACTCGGATATCCTTGCTGACACTCCTCGGGCACCGACGCCCTGCCGCTCTGGTACAGACACACAACACATACACCCGTGCCGGTCCCCGCAGCGATGAACGCACAGAGCCCCCGCCCACGGAAACTTTGCTCCACCCACGACCTCAGAGACCCGTATGTGCCACAGCTCCCTTCACAGACAGCCCCTCCTGATCTCAGCCACACAGATGAGCTCACAAATTCAGAGACTCAGCTCCTCAGAGGCTCTAGAACGCCCATGTGCACTTGCATAGAGACCCACACTCCCAGGTGCACACATGCCCCAGAACCCTGAGCCACGCCCCTCCCCTCCCTGCCAGAGGCTGGATGGAGGTCCCTTACTTCTAGTTCATGGATTCTGAAAGGTGCGTGCGTGTGTGCGTGTGCGTGTGTGTGAGAAACAGAGAATCCGCAAGGTGTCGGGCAAGCAGAGTGGAGAGGAAGAGAAGGAAGGAAAAGCTCTGTGAGTCACTTCCAGCTGAACAATGCCACATCTTAGCCCCTGTGGCCAGGGGAAGGGCACGTTTGTCAACACAGCCAGAGCCTGGCTGCGGGATGGTCAAGGCGGTGGGGATCCCATCCAGAGAGACTTGCCCTTCCCCTGTCTGCACCTGGGGGCTGTGAACTCAGCATCCCGCATTCCCCAACACCTGTGTTGTCTGCGAGGCACCTGTCTCTAGGTGCTTCGGCTGTACTCCTCATCCTGACCAAACAAAACTCCAGAGCCCTCTGTTTATCCTCACCATAATTCCTGAGGTCGGACAGCCCCACCGCTCACAGCCCAGCCTACTGCTCCTATCTCCGGGGTCCCTCATTTGCCACCTGACTGCTCCCCGTGAACCCCTCCAGGCCTTTCTTCCGGCTGTGCCTGCTGCGCACACGTCCCTCGCGCCTCCACACTCTTCCTCTCCATCCTTCAGGCTCCAGCTCCTTCCTGACCCAAACCATGGTTTCTAGTCCTTGTTTTCTGGCTAGTCAGAAAACTCTGCAGGGGGATAGTGGCTACTCCCTCCCCCCTCCCAGTTAGACTCTTTGCTCTAAAGGGCAGGCTCTAGAATTTCTTCTTCTGCCTCCAGACCCCTCTCCCCCCCTTCCGCCCAGCAGGGCCCTGGAAACCAGCTAGCAGCCAGCAGCGTTTTGAGAGATGAACAGTAAGGGATGAGAAGGACAGCAAAGGCAAGGGGAGCTCTTCTTGGGCCTCTGCTCACTAGGTAACTGGTTTCCCTCTGGACCTGATTCTCCCCATCCTGCAGCTCACACAGGTTGGGGCAGCGAGGGAGGGAGGATTTCTCACCAGGCCCCACCCACACCACGGCCGGAGAGCGGGAGCACGTTAGGGCCTTGTCTACTGCGCACCACCTGGGACCCAGGCCCGTGCTGGCTTCGCGCGTGAGCTCACTTACCCGAAATAGCCTCATGACGGGGGTTGCTCGTTGGCCTCAGTTTCCAGTGGAGGAAGCTGAGGCTTCGAGAGGCTGGATAGTTGCCCAGGTCACCCAGCTGGTAAGTGGCACAGCCCCAGAGCCTGTGTACCCCCCGTGCTACCATCCTGCCCCTCAGCAGCATCGCCTCTTGTCCCCCGTTTGCCCGCCGACTCTCACCGGTGTCCGACTTTGAACTTTTGCTCTGCTTCGTCTGCCTGAAACTCTGCTTGTTTCTGCCCCTAACCTCACCCCTGTGCCTGACTGTGGCCCGTGGAGCAGAATGAAGTCCGCCTGTGGTTGAGGGCAATTCTAGTTGCTACTTCTCATAGGGAGCCAGGCTTAGCACACATTTGGGTGTGGAAGGCTTTTTAAAAATCTGGGTCGGAAGCCAGATGGAGACCTGTCCTTCCTTCTCCTCGGCACCAACAGGGCTGTGCTCACTAGCCCTACAGCCTTCTTTCTGGCTCGCTGTTTCACACACTTACACAATTACACACACATGTGCCATGGCAGACTTGCGTTCAGAGCCTGCACAAGCCCCGTTGCAAGCGATGATGGAAAAAACAGGTCATGGGCTCCGGGAAGTGCATAGGGCAGACTCTCCTTGTGGTACAAACTCAAGTGTGTGATCCCAGCCCGCAGAGAGCATGTAATTATTTGGTCATAAATCACACTCCAACCCCAATGGTTGGAATCGCATTCCTTCCCGTGCTCCCTGCCGGACCCACAGTGTCTCGGTGTTGGATATGAAATATGGTTGTGATTTTCATGTCTAACCAAAGTCAAGGCTGATTCCTCAAAGAGTGCAGTTTCACTGGAAGATAAAGACTGACCCAGATTCTTGTGTGTTGATGCTGTGGAGGAGAAGGAGTCTCCGGGAGAGGAGAGAGATGGGCACCCTTTGGATGGGGGAGAGGTGGATTCTTTGCCAAGGGGGCTTTGGGTGGCCCAGCTGCGAGTGGCTGTTAGCACAGCTGGGGATGGCCCTCACCCACCTTGTGTGGCCTTCATGACACAGAGTTAGGAACACGAGCCTGGCAGGATGACGCTTCACAATACCACCTTGAAGTGAGTGTGGCCAAGTGACCCGCTTTGGCCAATGAAATGTGATTGATATGTGCCGCTTCCGGGTAGCAACAATGAGCGCTAAGGTGTGAACCCTCAAATCCCCTTCTGGCTGCCATGGTGATTGTGAACAATGATGTTGATAGAAGCTTCCTTCAGCCTGGGTCCCTGGGTGAGGACAGCGTAGCTCAGAACCCTCCAGGTGATCTATAGTGTTCACGTGGCGTGAGAGAGAAATGCATCTTTACTGTTTTAAACCACTGAAATGTTGGGATGTTTGTTACTGCAGCATAAACTAGCCCATCCTGTCTGATACGCCTATCTTAAGGGTGGACACGAGGAGTCATAATATAATGCACGTGAAGAACTTAGCTAAGTGCCCCTAAATATGCTGCTTCCTCTTCTTCCTTCTCTTCCTCCTCTTCTTCTGATGTTATTTCCCTTTTTATGCAACCTTGAGCCAAGTCACAAAAATTGACCCAGGTCCACTAAATGTCTGGGATAGGAACACAAAGTTGGGGGGAGGGAGGGCAGATAGATAATGTGAGAAACTGACACATGGTACACTGATATTACATTACCAGTATGAGTCCAGAGCTAGGTGAGCCCAGCGGAGGGAGGGATAAGTCTATCGGGGTCCTCAAAAGTGAAATCTCACCTAGATTTTTGAGAGGCTGGTTTGATTTCTTCGGACGGAACAAAGGGAATGGTGTGGTCTGATTGTGAGGGCAGCTGCCTTTCACTATCTGCTACATGCCAGACACTGAATCAGGCACTCCAGCCAATTCTCCCCAATTGTCAGAGCAATGACAACATCCATGCTGTGTGCTATCGTTATGCCTATTTTATAGATGAGAAAACTGAGGCCAGCGAGGGCAGCTGGTAAATGGCAGGCAGCGTGTGTGCACAGATACAGAGGTGCGGCAACTCCTGAGCAGCCTTCAGTCTTGAGCCTTCCAGAGGGCCGCGTTACGACTCCAGGGAGATCGATCTAAGAATGTGATCCACACTCCACTCTGTGGCCTGGGAGACGTTTCCAAAACACGGCTCTGGGAAAGTCACACCGCTGCTCACCAGCTCACTGCGGCTCCCCACTGCGTTCTCCATGAGGTCCGGCGGTCTGGCGGGCTCCTTTGAGCCCCACCCGAAACTTTCCAGCATTGTCTGCGGGTACAGCCATTCACGTTCCCAGGCTTCTCGTCTGTGCCTGAACATTTCCTGCCATTTTCTGCCTCCTGGGTTTTGCTCAAGCATTTGTTTGGAATGCCCTTTCCCTATACGTTCACCTGCCTGAGGCCTACCTTTCCAGCAGAGTTCAGTCCAATCTCTGCCTTCTCTCTCTGGTCTAGGCGTCCCTCCCTGCTGGAATTGAGCCTCGGGGAGTGTCGGTGGGGTTGATTTGATCTGGTTTGAATGATAGGGTGAGAAAAGGTGGTTCCATTGGGGTGTACATATTTGCTAATATTTAATATTCAGATTTTCAGTAGTGCATGTGTAGGATTTATGGATATATATATAAATATATTAAAGGTGTGTGCTGAGAGTTGTTTTTTACTGATAGCAGCACTTAAGCAAGTCTGGAGACCACTGCCACATAGACTACCACCTGCGGTAGAGGTTTGCCGTTTACTGGCTGTGTGACGTAGGAAAGTTACTCGACCTCTCTGAACCCAAGTTTTCCTGTCTGTAAAATGGGGAATATCTCAGTTCCTACCTTATGGGTTAGTGCAGGCTCCATGAAATAAAACTATAAAGGAAATGAGGCCTCCAAGATGTGTCCTGAGACTCAGCCTGAGGACGTTCAGGCTGCCGGTGGGTCCTGGTGGGCGACATGGAGGAAGGAGGGGCGGAGGTGGCCCCTGTTGATGGGGACTCTGTGGCTTGGGCAGGCTGGGCTGAGACAATCCCAGTGGTGTTTGATAAAAGGTAGGGGCTCTTCTCTGTCAAATAAATATTATAAGAAAAGGCTGTCTCCAGGGAACGGCTCCCTCCCGTTCCCCCCTTGAGGGCCAAAGTCCCCAGGGGCCAGTCTGGAGTCTCCTTTTATGTGACTGTAAAGTAATCCAGGGCCTGGCAGGGTCGAGGCTGGGCGGGCACTGACTCGCAGGGCAGCATTGATGCGGTCAATGATTACCTTTTATGCCTAGCCATAAAGGCAACGGCCCAGCTCTCTGGACAATGCTCCCTCCAGACAATGCCCCAGGAGGGTGGGTGCGTGAGTGTGCGTGCACACACACACACACACACACACACACACACACAGCTGCTGGGCGGGGACCTGTCCCCGCCTCAGAGCTCTGAGGACATCCTCAAAAGGCATCTCTGTCTCCCCTGAGTGGTCCCTGGAGACTTGGCCCAGGAGCTAAGGGAGTTTGGGTGGCGGTAAGTGGGACCTAGTGAGGTTCAAGACACAAAAGCGCTACATCCAGGGCCCCGGGGCCTGCTCCGGGTGGTTCTATGCAGGGGGGCAGCGTTTTCACCCAGACTCAGGTACCACGTCTCAATGGGAAGACGGGTTTTCTAGGACCAATCAAAGTCCATTCGCAGTTTACAAGTGATGCAGTTGAGATCTGGGTGCACAGCGGGGCCCAGGGGCCCGAGGAAGAAGACAGTGGCCGAGCTGGGAGTAGGACCCTGGTCCTCTCTGACATCACCAGATCGAGGGGGTCCAGGTGGGAGTGTCAGGTGTCAGGAAAGGTTTGGGTCACTTCTCAGAGAAGATGTCTCACCTGGGGCTCAGAGGGGAGCTGGGAAGGACCTGAGGGCCTGGCCTTGAGGCTAATGTTGGGAAGAGATGAAGAATGACCCCCTCGAGTGCCTGTGGGCCACATGCAGGGCCAGCTGTGCTCACATAAACCCCTTTCATGGCTTTCTCACTCTGTCCCGATGGGTATGCACCCCGCCCACCTGCAGTGGGGAGGCCGGCTATAAGGGGGCAGGGCTGGGGCATAGATGGCCAGATTAATATTCCACCTCTTGGGCTGATAAGGTCCAGGAGCCTTTGTCCTGGCAAGAGAGGCTGGAGGAGCCCGGACAGCAGCCCCTGGTAGGGGGTTCTGGCAGTTCAGGTGCCTGAGGCATCACTGCAGCGTGCCTGAGACTGCAGGTCAGAAGGCCTGGCATCGCTTTCCTCCCCGGGCTGAGGGGAGAGCGCTGCATTATCGTATTGGTGGGCACGGTGGGGATGAAAAACTACATGGGGCATCTCTCGGACGAGTCACACAAGTCCGGCTGCTATCTTGAGGAAAGAGGGCTGTTATTCACAGCAGTTATAAAATGCTTCGTGGAATCGGAGTGAAGTTGCTTTGAGCCTCAGCCAGAGTGCTCCAATCAACCTTTGGCTCTGATAAAGATAAGCGCACCCAAGGTGATAACACACAAACCAGAAACTGTCAACAGGTGCTAATTAGGGCACTGGGTGCTGAGCCACACCCACCACGCCTGACCTGGGGAGAAATCTCAGGTGGGGAGCCAGGGCTTGATCTGGGTGGGGGAAGATATGGGCTCATTGCTGGTATCCAGCCTCATTGCCTTCTTGTCACCTCCTCCTTCCAAGGACTTCTCCACCCCCATCCCAACACCCACCCCTGCCTACCTGGCATTACATAACTTAAGACGAAAGAACAAAATATATTCGAACATCATGTAATAAACCACGATGACCATGATGTAACACGGTGGAAAGAGTCCCGAAATGGGAGCCGAGAGACCCAGCTCTCTGTCTTGCTCTGCGTAACCTTGAGCCAGTCATTTCTCTTGGAACTCAAGTTCCCTCCGCCACCCCTGCCGCTACCCACCTGCCCGCACAACGGGGGGTGAAAATGGGGTCCCGGTCAGGTCTAAAGTTCACGCTCTTCTGCCGCAAAACACTGCAATCTGTGAAGCGCACAAAACATGTCGCTGGTGCCACCCAGCAACGCTGGGGTGTGCGTGACACTTGACAGAGTCACAAATCCATCTGCAGGAGAGGGAGCCCTGTGGAGGGCTCCGAGGCGTGGACAGTTCTCAGGGCTCCTGGAATCCCTCTCTCTATCTGAGCCAGAGGTCAGCGTGCCTGCTGCCCGCTCTCGGGGCACTTGGGGGCTATTTTTAACTGGTGCCCCTTAAATAAACATGGCATTGGGCTGATGGTTCATTTCCCTCCCTCCCCTGCACTCCCCAACCCCTCCCCCCATCGTGCGCGCGCACGCGCGCGCACACACGCACACACACTCTGAAGCGGCCGCACAGAGGTGACTCAGGGTGCTGAGCCGGGGCTCCCAGGCTTCAGGTCCACGCTGAGCTCGCTTGAGCTGGGGGACTTGCTTGGAGGACCAGCACCACCCCTGTCGCAGGTTCAGCCCAGCCCAGATTCTACTTCTCAGCAGCAAGGGCCAACCTGAGAGCAGGGCAGGAACTTGCCACTTTCCCCGGGGAGCTGGTGTGAAAGGTGTGGTCAGGGTTTGGGCAGGGATAGATATGGAGAGGACGAGAGGAGGAGGGAACCGGCCAGGGAATGGGATGAGGGCCCTGGCCATCCTTCCTCTGGCCAACTTCTCCAGGCAGCAAAGAGTTACCTGCACTGCCAGCTTGCCAGGCTCAGCGCTGGGCAGGGGGGCAGGGCGGTGACCCAGACCCAGGCCCGCCCACAGCTCTCACAGGGCCCGTGACACAGGAGAAGGGCAAACATCAATGCCTCGGGGCTGAAGCCACAGCCTCCACAGAAATCACTCCAGGGGGCAGTGGCTCTAGGCTGGGGGCAGTGGGAGGAGAAGGGAGAGTCCCAGGAAGGTGGTGCCCAAAGTGAATCTTGAAAGATGGGTAGAAATGCATCACTCCTTAACCTCTCTCAGCTGCAGTTTCCTCATCTGAACAATGGGTATAATTAATGGTACTTTCTTCCTCGGCTTCTTGTGAGGATCAAATGAATGAAAATATGTAAAACTCTTAGTACGGGGCCCAGCTAATAGTCAGTGCTCAAGTGCTGACAGCTGACTCTACGTCAGGAAGGTAAGTAGGCAGGGCGTTTCAGGCAGAGCCAATGGCATGTACATGGAGGTGAAAACAAAGGAAAATGGAATGCCCCAACCCAACCCAGAGCAGTCCGGCAGGTCCTGGGAAGCAGTGTGGAGCGACAGCCCATGGATCTGTGTGCTGGGGCGGGAGCCGGCTCCGTGACGGTGTCGGGCTGGCCAAGCAGCCGTCGCTAAGTCCAGGCCAGGGAAGGGGGCGCCCAGCAAGGCAGAGCCGGGTGGGGAAATCTCCCACGGCTGGATCGCTGTGGCCTGATCTCAACTTCCAAGGGTTGAGTTAGGGGCCAAGGTTTTGTAGGACTTGGATACTCTTTCCAAGAGTCTATAGTAGTGCGGAGGAGACCTTGAGGAGTTGCAGAGGAAACTAGGGGTGTGTGTGTGTGTGTGTGTGTGAGTGAGAGAGAGAGAGAGGAAAGAGAGAGAAGACTGTAGGGTTGGGGCATGTGCAAGGGAGCAGGCCCCCTAGGCAGCCAGGATTTGCATCTATTCTAGGGAGGGAACCAGCGGCACAGGCCCCTTTCCCAGGCCCCCGGCTCTCCAGTACCAGGAGGTGCCGGGGCCTCCGCAGGAGAGGCCAGGAGGCCGCACCCCACACAGGTTGTTCTGGTTCAGCCCAGCACCTGCCCTGTTTCATCTCTGGTCAGAGCGTGGCTGGGTGTGAATGGGTGTGTGTGTACACATGTGTGGCATTTCTAGATCAAAGAATGCTCAGGAGGTCTTGCTAAAGGTCAGGCCAGGGAGGAGTGAGGGCCTGGCCCATCTCCTCAGGCCCTGCCACAGGGACAGCGCCTTCCCACCTAAATCTGCTGGGCCTTGGGCCCAGCGGGAGCTGACGGGCCTCTGAGTCAGGCTGAGTGAGCCAGGAGGAGGGGCTGGAAGTGCCAGGCCGAGGAGGAGCTGGTTAGTCATCCGCTGAGTAGCAGGCAGCACACTGAGCTTCGGGTGCGGGGCAGTGTCGCCGGGACTTTCCTGCCACTGAAACGACAGCCAGGGCGGGGGGCCAGGGGTCAGGGGTCAATGAGTCAGGATCGGATGTGCTCTCCTGAGCAGCTGGAGGAGGTCCTGGAGGTGAATCCAAGGCTGGTGCCTGAGCACAGGGCCAGGAAGGTCTTTGGGGATTTGCTGCAGGCCCATGTCGCTGACAGCTCATGGGAGGGCTGCACGTCCATCCATGCGACACAACGAGCTATCAGAGGCAGGTTCACAGCCCCCGGCACACGGCTGGGCACACGGCTGGGCACACAGGAACACACTCGCTGGTCATGGGGTGGGACTGAGCAAAGCTGGTGAAAAAAAAGGTGCTGGAGGCCTGAACTCCGCTGAGAGGCCAGAGGCAGCCCCAGTAGACAGGCCAGGATGGGGAGGAGCGCTCTGCGGGTCTCACATCTGCCGAGGCCTCTGCCACGGAGAAGGGCACAGCCCTGAGGCCCCAGGGCCACGCCAAGCTTTCTGGCCCCAACATGCAGCTTCCATGGGACTTCTCAGCTTATCCCAATTCTGGCTGCAAGAGGCCCCGTGGAAAAATCTCCCCTGAAAGAAGCTGCCTTTGAGCTTTGCAGGAATGCTGGCCTGGGGCAGAACCAGGGTGGCAGTGGAGGGGAGAGTCATAGGGTGTTACGTTCCAGAGTAGACTTGAACCCAAACGGGGCCTGATGCCTGGCTGTGGAGGAACCAGGAGGTCACAGATGTGCCTGGCAGCACCAGAATGAGGCACTCTGTGTGCGTGTGTGTGTGTGTTTGCGTGTGTGAGACACAGGGCTAGGAATGACCTGGAATGTCATGTGTCCATGGCCCTAGTGCCGAAGGCAGCCTGGACCAAGTAATCTCAAGTTGACTTAAAAAAAAAAAAAGTTTATAGTGGGCTTCCCTGGTGGCGCAGTGGTTAAGAATCGCCAGTGCAGGGGGCACAGGTTTGAGCCCTGCTCCGGGAAGATCCCACATGCCACGAAGCAACTCAGTCTGTGCGCCACAACTACTGAGCCTGCGCTCTAGAGCCTACGAGCCACAACTACTGAAGCCCGTGCGCCTAGAGCCCGCGCTCCGCAACAAGAGAAGCCACAACACTGAGAAGCCCGCACACCGCAAGGAAGAGTAGCCCCCGCTCACCGCAACTAGAGGAAGCCTGTGTGCAGCAACAAAGACCCAATGCAGCCAAAAATAAAAATAAATAATATAAATAAATAATAATAATTTTAAAAAAGAGACACAGTATAGTATAGTGGTTAAAAGTTTGGGCTCTGGAGCCAGACAGTCTGGGTTTGCATCTGAACTCCTCTACACACTCCCAGCTGCTATGACTTCAGCTAAGTTGGGTCATGCATCTCTGTCTCAGGTTCCACAACTGTAAAGTGAGTATCAGAATAGTATCTACCTTATAGAGTCACTGCAAGGATGATAAATAAAGTGCTTCGAAATGGGCCTGACTCAGAGTGAACACTATTGCAGGTGTGATTTGTCCTTGCTGAAGGAGTGAAACTCCACGTCAATCAATCAATCAACACCAGGCCCAGGCCCAGGCCAGCCTGAGCTCTGACCAACTGAGCCCAAATGGGGCACGGAAGTGCTGCCAGCATCAGCACATCCAAAGTCCCTCGACCTGCTGAGTTGGCAGAGGGCCTGCCTTGGCGTTCTCCAGCCCTGAATAAGGCCCTAGAAAAGTGCCTGGGCTTCCCAAGGTGTCAGCAGGTGGAGGGAACAGGGGATTGGGAGACACTCGCCTTAGCTTGAAGTCTCCTTCTGTGGCCTGCTAACCTCCTCTGCTCTTGTTGTAGAGCTCCTGGCTGACCGGTCAGTTGTGCATCTTTTCTATGGCAAGTGGAAGGTCAAGGATGTAGGGCTCACTCCATGGGGACTGTAGTGACAAGTGTGCTTCTAGAGGTTCAGAGTCCCCAGCCTATGGATGCTCGCCTACCCTGACTAGAATTGCGTAGCAGCTAGACCACACCAGCCTATTCGGCACTAATTCTTAGCTGACTTATATTTCTAATGATTTCATCTAGCTGGTCAGTTTGTCAGTCAATCAACAAACACTTATTGAGGCCCTATTGTGTGTCACACTATTAAGCTTTAGGTATACAGAGATCTATGTCTTGAATGATAGGACAAGTATGTGGGGTCCAGGAGTGAGATGGGAAAGGGGTTCCTGGTTGCAGAAATAATGTGGATCAAAGCATAGGGGAAGGAGAGAACCCACCCAAGGTGTGAGATGTTGCTGCAGGGAGGGCAAATGTGAGGAGGTGAGGCAGGAGGCAGGGTTGGAGGGTGAATCAAGAAGGGCCCTGTGCGCAGTGGTTAAGAATCCGCCTGCCAGTGCAGGGGACACGGGTTAGAGCCCTGGTCTGGGAAGATCCCACGTGCCTCGGAGCCACTAAGCCCGTGCATCACGACTACTGAGGCTGAGTGCCACAACTACTGAAGCCCGCGCTCCTAGAGCCTGTGCTCTGCAACAAGAGAGGCCACCGCCATAAGAAGCCCGCGCACCGCAACAAAGACTAGCCCCCGCTCGCCACAAGTAGAGAAAGCCTGCGCGCAGCAACAAATACCCAACACAGCCAAAAATAAATAACTAAATAAAAAAGGGCCCTCTGGGTCCAGCTTCTTCTGGAAGGAGCCACTGAAGGCAAGACTTCAAATACCCGGAGGGTGAGGAGGTGCTCTGGACATCCCACAAGTTTGGGTCTAGAAGCTGTTCAATGAACTTTTGCAGGTTAATGACAGTGTAGTGTTGGGGTGTATCTGAGGGTCCAGGTGGCCCCATACATTGTAGACCACACGATTGGCTCATTCTGTTGCTGTGCAGTTTTGTGGCTGTGGCATTTGGGGGCCTGGTGTTCCGGTGTCAGTGAATGGGTCCCCACCTGTGCATGTGTCAGCCAGCGTCTTTGGAGCTGATTCAGCCAGTGGCTCTGCGTGTGTGTGTGTGTGTGTGTGTGTGTGTGTGTGTGTGTGTGTGTATGCGTATGCCATGATTGGGGTACTCCCCAGCCTCTCGGGAGCTATTTCTAGAGGTATTAGCCCACAGATATAGCCCCTACCCCTACCCCATCCTATGCACACCTGCTCGGGTGAGAACACCTGGAGGTGAATCCACATCTGGGCTTGTACTTGGCTGGAAATGCATCTCTGGGCATCAGGCCAAGCAGGTGTTGGCCTCCCTGGGAGCCTGGGCTGGGGAGGAGACAGGGAATGGGGCTTGGGAGGGGGTCTGGGGTGGGAGTTGCTGGCTCTTCAGCCCTGTGGGGCTCCAGAGACTGGTTAAGCAGATGTCCAGTGGCCATCCGCCTATTTCTGTCCTTCCATTTGTCCGTCCATCGTCCTGTGTCTTCCAGTCTATCTTCTAGTCTATTCGTCTGTCCATCCATTGGCCACCTGTCTGTCCTTGGTCTTCCCCTCCATCAGCTTGCCCCTGCTCAGGCACCTTTTTCTCTAGTCCTCCGATGCAGGCTGTAAATACAAGCCTCACCTTAACCCTCAGTAGCTACTGGGGCTACAGCATACCCTCCTCATCCCTGAGGCTCAGTCTGCCCAGTCGGCCTCCACTTTGCCCTACGGGTATCATGAGGTCCCAGCACGGACTTGGCACTCCCTCGTCACTCCTGGAGTCAAAGATGCTCAAATGCTCCTTCCAGCCATCTTCCCAGAAGGCCCTCCTGTCTCTCACTATACAAGGCTCCTCTCCTCCAGGGAGTACTCCCTGACCACCCTCCTCTGCTTCCGTGTCGCCAGGCCTTACTCTGTCGCAGCTGTGTGCAGCCTGAGGGAAGCGCGGCCCAAGCCCTGTGGGAGCAGAGTCGAGGGCTCCTAGATGGGGAGGTGTCACCTAAAACAGGGAGCTCCCTCAGATGAGGGGACTGGGGAGGGCCATGGAGCTGGTCACATGTTCCCCCTCCCCCAGGGGATTTCCTGGGTTGTGGCCCAGCCAGACCTCCCCAACCCAGAACTCCGGCATAGTGCTGTGGCTTCCCCAGGGAGGTTTCTCCTGTAGGAAACAGGGATTCTCACATATTGCCAAACAGGGGCTCGAAGCCGCTGCTTCCCTGGGATGCCCTCCCCAAGCCCCACCCAAGCCCTCACCCTGGCTTAGACTCTGGGTGTGGGGATTGGCCAGGCCAGTGAAGGACAAGCCTTCTGGTGTTGCCCTCTCCAGGGCCTAGTAGAACCAGAACCCAGGGTGGGATGGGGGTAATTAGTTACAGAGTGTGTGTGTATGTGAGTGTAGGTGTGCACGCGTTCATTTATAGTGCGAATGTTTCCTGAGCACCTGGTGTGTGCCGGGCACTGTAACAGGCATTGAAGAGACAACAGTGGACAGGTCCAACAGGGATGCTGCCCTCGGGAGGCTGGTGTTCTAGCAGGGGAGGCCCTGGAGCTGCTGGGTCTGTGTCAGCGTGTGTTGGGGGGTATGAGTGTGGTGAGGGTGTGTGTGGACGAGGGGCCTAGCGTATAAACAGGATCAGGTCTAAGCAAGGATATGTGTGTGCAAACTTGAGTGTGTGTCTTTGGGGGTATCCGTGGGTTCCTGGGGTCTGTGCACAGCAGTTGATGTTATGTCTGCGCAGACCCAGAACTGGCAGGCACGTGCATATCAGCCAGTTTGGGAGGCTGTGTGGCAGACACACCTGGCTGACTCCCAGGCTGCGGGGCTCTATTTTTAGAAGTGACAGCCTGTAGATCCCCCCGCACCTGCTCAGGTGCCCAGCCACTGGGGAGGGCCCAACTGGCCCGCGGGTAGGAGTGAACCTGTCTCAGCCAGCGCCACTGGCTCTCTGCCACGCAGACCCACATTTCAAACGGAGCAGCCTCTGGCCTCTGTTAAGCCAGGTGGGCCGTACCTGGGGATGGATGATCGATGGGGAATCCCAGCTCCCATGCCCCACACTTGCAGCTCTACCTCTTATCACCAGCGAATGCCTTGCCTCACCCCCCTTTGCAGGAGGCCCAGCTCTGGAATCCTCCAGGATGCTGCTGGTCCACCATGCCCAGCCTCGTCACCCTGAGAGGTGGACCAGGCTGGGCTGGAAGTGGGAGGAGAGGAGGGATGACCTCCTCTCTTGCCAAATAGCCGGGCCCCTCCGTCACCCACTCCTTCCAAGGGGCTTCCTTCCTGGCTGCACGTGGATCGTCCAGAGAGGCAGAAGCACACCCTTCCCTGCGTCTGATCCCTCCTCATTCTCTCCCCTTTTGTGTCCCGTCTCTCTCCTTTCCTGTCCCTTGTCATCTTTCTGAGTTAATGACACCGTGCACTGAGCTCCAGCTGCACGACAGTCATAGGGCCGAGTGATTCACACATAGTATCTCATTTAACCATCCCAAGGACCCCGTGAGGTCACTGCTGTCATCCCACTTTGCAGGGAGAAGGCTGAGGCTTGGAGGGACCCAAATCACTTGGTGAGGAGGCTCAGAGTCGGGGTTCAAGCCCGGCTCAGGCACGTCCTCAGTTATGCTTTGTCCTTGGGCTCACTCTTTTTTTTTTTTTTTTAATTTATTTATTTTTGGCTGTGCTGGGTCTTCTTTGCTGTGCGTGGGCTTTCTCTAGCTGTGGTGAGTGAGGGCTACTCTTCATTGTGGTGCGGTGGCTTCTCTTGTTGCGGAGCACGGGATCTAGGCACACGGGCTTCAGTAGTTGTGGTTCACGGGCTCTGGAGTGCAGGCTCAGTAGCTGTGGAGCACGGGCTTAGTTGCTCTGCGGCATGTGGGATCTTCCCGGACCAGGGCTCGAACCCGTGTCCCCTGCATTGGCAGGCGGATTCTTAACCACTGCGCCACCAGGGAGGATTGGTCTCACTCTTGTTGTTTTTCTCCCAGACATGGTCTCGGCAGGGAGCTGAGCTATGGCCCAGGAGCCCCTCCCTGGGCTGTGGGAGGGAGTGCACAGAAGGAAGAGAGAGTGACAGATGCATTTGGGGTCCAGGTCAGGGCTGTGGATCCCAGCCACCTCCCAGGTTCTGGCCCCTCCCTTGCTGCAGAACTTTCCATGGCTCCCTACAGGCATTTATGGGGCAAGGTCAAAGTCCTCTCCTTTCCTGCTCTACTACCATGTCTTCCTCCCTGACAACACACTCTCAACCAGGCAAACGCTTGCTTTCCCTCCAGTGCAGCTAAAGGGTAAGCATAAAAAAAGCCCCACCGGAGCTCAATGCCTCGCTGATTTCATTTCATTTCATCTGCATGATGTCCCTACAAACTAAGTTTTCTGGTGCCCTTTGTGCAAATGAGGAAAATGAGCTCAGAGGTGGGCAGCACCTCCGGCAGAGGGTCACACAGCTGGCAGACAGCAAGAGTGGGATTCAAAAGCACTCATCTGACTCCGCTGTGTCATTCAATTCAATTGGATTTGATAGACAGGCCTTTATGGAGTGTAACAGCGCCAAATCCCATCCCAGCGCCTGGGGATAGAGACAGTATTAGGGGAACCGGCACACGATGCACTCATGCACGCAAGACACACGCACAAGTTTCCAGGGCCACTTGGAGCAGGTCCTCTCTGCCCTTTTCCCTCCAGGTTTCAGATGAGGGGGGAGGCAGACAGGGAGGAGGGGGAGGTGCTGAATTGCTCACGTCCCAGTCTTAAAACCTTCACACTTGTGACTTAGACCCCCAGATGGTCCCTTTCAAGGACTGAGCTCTATCTCCCTTTAAAAGAGGGAGAGAGTAGGGAAGAGAAAAACACATTTTGTTCTGATGCCTCAAGATGTCATTTGGGGACAATTTGTCTCTTTTCCTCCCTATCTCTGTCCCCCCACTCCCCACCCCCATCCCAGGCTGGTCCTGAGACCACAGATAGCATCACCTCCACCCCATCCTTCCCCACATGGCTCCATTACCCCACTGAGCTTTCCAAAATCCTGATGTCCAGTGCTGAGTCACTAGGCTGGGGTGGGTGTGACACAGGAGACAGTTTTTTTTCTCTGTGACAGTCAGGGGGTTGGGAGAGAAGCCAGGGGTCCTTTGCTAGACCAGGACTCAGATCTGATCTACTTCACTCCCTCCTACTTTTGCTGAGAAGGTCAGCTTGTTCTTGGATCAAAAACTCCAAGAGACTGAGACCTTGTCTGTCTGGTTCAGAGGTTTACAGGCTTTTCAAATGAAACCGCCATTGGCCCTTGACACACTTACTTTTGGAGGCCCCACCCAAATCACATGAAACATATTAAAATGCACTCTGATTCCACACTGAATGTCATTTTATGGTAATTTTTTTTTCGTTTTTTTTTTTTGGCGGTACGCGGGCCTCTCACTGCTGTGGCCTCTCTTGTTGCGGAGCACAGGCTCCGGACGCACAGGCTCAGCGGCCATGGCTCACGAGCCCAGCCGCTCCGCGGCATGTGGGATCTTCCCGGACCGGGGCACGAACCCGTGTCCCCTGCATGAGCAGGCGGACTCTCAACCACTGCACCACCAGGGAAGCCCTATGGTAAATTTTTAAAAAGGGTTTTCAATTAATTATGATTGTGAAATTATTCAACTACAGTTAATGTGTTTAAATTAAAATGGACTCTCATTTCTTGAAAAGCACTCTGCATACTTGGGAATTCTTTGAAATGAGAACATCTAAACCAACAAATTGCTTTCAAATGTAATGAAGTGTTCATGAGTTCCAGTTTTCCAGTTAATGAACTTGCTGTAAGATTACATTTGGTCAACATTAAATTACATCATTTTAGGTTCAATTTTCTGGTCTTTAAAAAATATTTTCAAGCCAATACATTCCCCACCCCACCAGGTCTCAAACCCTTTCTGTAGGACCTTGAAAATTCCCCAGGTCCCAGACACTTTGCCTATGTGGCTGTAAAAATGAACAGCCTGGTGTACAGTGGCTTCTTAAACACTGTTGAAGAGAGGTAAGGGAAAGAGAAATTCAATGATTTGGAAACAGGAGAAAAAACAAAAAGCTGACATCCTTCGTAATTAAAAGTATAAATTAAAATGAGGTAATATTTTTCAGACTGGCAAAACCCAAAAAGTGTCTTTTGGTATCATCTGGTATAACTTTTTAGAGGACTTTTGGATGATATCTATCCAAATGCAAAGTACATAACCCCTTTGCCCCAGAAATTACTCTTCAAGGAATCTAGGCTTCTATAAATGTACAAAGATCCATGGAGAAAGACTTTCATGGCCATGGACAACTGGGAACAGGCTAGATGTCAACCAGTTAGGACTGACCCAAATCGTTGGACATCCCCACACTGGAATAGTACATGGTTGTGGGAGAGTGTGTTGATATGGACCGAATACCTCACTACAGTGTTAAGTGAAGAAAAAAAAAAAATCAAGGTGCAGCACAATGTGTAATGCATTATTGCTTTTGTGAAAAAGGAAAACAATACACATGCACACACATGTATTTATATTTATATTTATACACTAGGAACTGCCTGGAAAGAATTGGAAGGAGACTTAGAAACTGGGAAGAATGGTTGTCTCTGAGAGGGAGACTGGGGGGTAGAGGAGAATCACTTCTTGCTTTTGCTACTGTTTTAAACCATCAGTACACATCCCTTTTTTCATGAAAAAAAATCTAGTTAACAAACAGCAAATGCCT
Source organism: Delphinus delphis (assembly GCF_949987515.2). Lineage (NCBI taxonomy): Eukaryota > Metazoa > Chordata > Mammalia > Artiodactyla > Delphinidae > Delphinus > Delphinus delphis. Next base: position 55,524,527 of record NC_082694.2, read on the forward strand.
GTGGAATAAAAGAAGTAAAATGAATGAATGAATGAGTCCTAAGTACCACATGGAGGAGGGAATTGCTGCAAGGGACTCCCACCACCCCATGGAGGAGACCCACAGAAAATGCAGAAAGCTCAACAGCCCATTTGACTCTGGGAGGAGGGGAGGGGAGGATTCTGGAGGCTTCCTCCAGGAGGGCCTGAAAGATGCAGAAGGCTGGACAGCAGGGAAGGAGTGGTGGGGGAAGGTTGGTGGGGTCTTGTGGGGAGACTGCTTCTCCATCCTTGTCCCTAGAGTGTACATTCTATTTCAAGCCTGGAAAGTCCCAGCTCCTAGCAGGATGCCTGGCATATAATCTGTGGCAATAAATAGTGGTTGACTGAATGGATGGAATCAGTCACTGGTTAATCCGGGCTACAGTGTTAGTCACTCCTGTCCCCTCTCTAAACACCTCCCCACCGCCGAACAGCAACAACAAATGACTTTCTCAGCGCTGCTGTGTACAGCTAGCTGTGCAGTGAGTCCACTGCACAACTCCAGGAGGTGCCATTTTCATAGACTGGCATGTAAGTGACGCCTCCTGAAGTTGTGGGACATGGGGCACCTGTGAAGCAGTTTCTTCTTTCAAGCTTAGGGGAACCAAAGCCACATTGAGAGTGAGAGGGGTCAGGGAAGGGACTCTCCCAATCCAGACACTGCAGGCCTGCCCCTCCCTGTTCCTTTCTAATTCCTAAGGCCTCTTCCTTTGATCCTCTCTAACTTGGACTTGAGGTGACTTAGCCAAATCTGACCAATTACTCTGCTCCTGGACTACAGAGTTTAGGACTTGCAGTATGATTTGGGGCAAGCCCCAGAACTTCTTTGGGTCTCAGTTTCCCCATCTAAGAAATGAATAAATGTGTAGGGAGCAATTCTTTTTTCTTTTTTTAAGATTATTGAAGTATAGTTGACTTACAGTATTGTGTTAGTTTCAGGTGTACAGCAAAGTGATTCAGTTATATATATATATATATATATATATATATATATATACTTTTTTCAGATTCTTTTCCATTATGGGTTATTATAAGATATAGAATGTAGTTCCCTGTACTATACAGTAAATCCCTGTTGTTTATCTATTTTATGTATAGTAGGGGAACAATTCTTGATGGGACCTTACAGGGATAAAAGGTTGAAGGACTGCATCCTTACAGGACGTGGCATTCTCGGAGGGGACAAATCCCCCCATCCTGCCCAGTTCTGACTGGCCCCTCATGCCCTCGGACCCTCAGCTGAGTTCAGGGGGCAGCATCCTGTAATGGAAGGAACCTGTGTGGGGAAAAGGAGATCTGGTCTGATAGTAACCTGACTCTGATTATAACCGCTGTGGTATGCTACTGAGCCAGCCATAGCTCTGCCTGGGCCTCAGTTCAGGTCTCTGTAGAGTTTATTACGTCTCTGTAAATTTAGATACTTAGGATACTTAGGTCAGATCAGTGAGTGTCAAATGCTAGACTGAGCCTTTTCTTTTTCTCTTTAACTTCTATAATTTATTTTTAATAAATTTATTTATTTATTTATTTTTGGCTGCATTGGGTCTTCATTGCTGCACACGGGCTTTCTCTAGTTGCGGCGAGCGGGGGCTACTCTTTGTTGCAGTGCGCGGGCTTCTCATTGCAGTGGCTTCTCTTGTTGTGGATCATGGGCTCTAGGCATGTGGGCTTCAGTAGTTGTGGCACGTGGGCTCGGTAGTTGTGGCTCGAGGGCTCTAGAGCACAGGCTCAGTAGTTGTGGTGCACGGGCTTAGTTGCTCTGCGACATGTGGGATCTTCCCGGAGCAGGGATCGAACCTGTGTCCCCTGCATTGGCAGGCGGATTCTTAACCACTGTGCCACCAGGGAAGTCCCAGCTTCTATAATTTTTGTTTTACTCTTTCTGATTACAAACATCACATATGTTCATGAAAGTTCAGACAGTACCAAAAAAGTCACGTACCAAGTGAAATCCAACGCTTATTGAGAATCACTGCTAACTCACTGCTAACATTTTGGGGGTGGGGTGGGGCATAACTTTTAATTCTGATATAATTTCAAATTTACAGAAAAAGTGGCAAGAATAGTATGAAGACTCTGGTATAGTTTTTACTCAGATTTATCAATTATATACATATTGTCCCTTTTGCTTTATTTCTCTTTCTCTGTATACACGTGCATGTGTGTGACTGTGTATGTGTGTATAATTTCTTCCCGAACTGTTTGAGCATAAGTTGAGACAGGTGCCCTTTTACCTCTAAATGCTTCAGCGTATATTTCCTAAGAACAAGAACGTTCTCTTACCACGTAAGACTTACAAAACCCCTGCAGTTAACAAAATCAGGAAACATCATTGATACAGTACCATTACATAGTCTACAGTCTATGTTCAAAGTCAGTTGTGTCATGACCCTTACATAGACTTCCTGTGAAAGCAGAAAAATCCGGATGATATACTGAGGTTTCCTTAAAGCTAACATGTATTTAATTTTAAGGATTGTGCTTACTGTATTCTCAAATTGCCCTCTCCCCTCTCCTGCTTTTTGTTTGTGTGTTTGTCTTTTTGGTGTTTAAGATGTCCCCGCTTTTATAAAATGATGGTGAGAGTAGAACGTGGTTTATTTATTTGCTTTTGAAATTCTTGGCAAAACAAAAAGTGGGTGAACCTATGTTAGTCTTCAAACTTCTTTTGCAGGGATTCCCAGTGTATGGTTCCCCAGTGCCAGTGCTCTCTGATTCCAGGTGAGTCAGACCACCACAGACTTTCCTGAAGCCTATTTGAGAGCATTTTCCTAATACTGGGAGTGGAGGACGGGACAGGCAGCCACAGGGAGCAAATGGTATCTCACCCAGCAGAGTGCACCTTTATCCTTTCCATGGCTCTCCAGCATCTGTTTGGAGCATCCCCTACCTTGTGAGTCTTCCAGGGAGGCAGAGCCCTCCTCCTGCTCTCCTAGAAACCAGACCTCACTTTCCCAGCCTCCTTTGCAGTTGCAGTGCAGGCATGTGACCTGGCTCAGCCAATCAGATGCAACCACCTAGGAACTCTGACTCTTAAGCAGGTGATACAAAGGAGTAGAGATGGGATGTATCTGACAGAATTGGCGACAGCAGCAGGAAGAGTTTCCAGAGGCAGTGGAGCCTCAGGGCCAGTTGCACTGCTGTCTTCCCTGGTCTCACCCTGAGATGTGATTTGGGCTGGGGTTCTGGCTGTGATCTGGTGCTCCTTGGTTCCTGAGCCAGCCCGAGGAATCTGTCAGTGTTCTGTTGCTTGCAACCAAGAACCCTGACCGATAAATACAGAGAAGTGAGTATTACGGGAATGGAGAGGGGCTGGGGCCTGAAGCATGGACATGTCAGGACTTGGTGAGTAGTGATTCCATGGGGTGGGCAGCCACAGAGAAATCTAGTTTCCTCATCTGGAATGTGGATGGGACATCTTGTCTAGGTGCTTTGTGGGGTAGCCCGGACAGGAAGTGCTGTGGGTTGTGGGTAAGGGGTAGGAGGGATATGAGAGGAGAGATCCTGGAGCCTGAGGATGAGGCTGGGAGGAGGGAGATGAGCTCAAGGAAGAGTGGGGGGGTGGGCTTTGTAGGAGGAGACAGCCAATCTGGGTCACATGGCTCCTTCTGCCCCAAATAGTTTTTGACCCTTTTCTATGCACCAGGCAGTATATTGGTCAATAAAGCAGTTTGGGGATGGGTATTTTTTCCTCATCTTACACATAAAAGGTGATACAGAGAGATGAAACAGCTTGTACAAGATCAGAAAAGCAGAAAGGGACTGAGTCAAAATTGAAGTCTGGGTCTAACTCTTACACTGATGCCTTTTTTTTATTTTTTATTTTTTAAATTTGGCCACACCACACGGCTTGTGGGATCTTAGTTCCTGGGCCAGGGATCGAACCCGGGCCCCCTGCAGTGGAAGCATGGAGTCCTAACCACTGGACCACCAGGGAATTCCCTACACTGATGCTCTTAAGAACCTAAACAGGGGAAAAAGGAAAAAAAGAAACCAAACCCTAAACAGATGCTCAGATGAGGGAACAAAGTCTCTGCCTCAGTCCCTGAGTTTTTATATACTTCCAGTGAGTACTTTAAGTAAAATGCAGTATACTCGCTTAAGTACTTTGTGAGGCAATATAATTGAGTAACAGAATCTAGGGACCCAGCTCATTTTGTGAATACCAGTTCTTTCCTCCTCTTCCCCTACTTGTATAAAAGCTGGGTCCCATTGAATGAGCTCCAGCACACACAGTTGGTTGCCTACCCAATGGGCCTTCTCTCTCCCACTCCCCTCCCCTCCCCACCCGCTGAGCCTATGTTGGTTTTCAGTGTTCGTGCTTCTCCTTCCGGGCTCAGAGTTAGTACTGTGGCATTAATAGTGGCATTATGCCTCTTGCTTGTGATAGATTCAGGCATGGGATGTGACTCAACTCTGGCCAATGCACGGTGAAGAGCAGTCTTCTGGGGGCTTCTGAAAAAACTTTTCCTTGATCTTAAAATGGGACACAAGAATGAGATGTTTCCTGGGGTTTTGTTTTTGTTTTTTTGATGCTGTGGACATTGTGTGACAATGTGATGTCTGGGTGGGAGCAATCATCTTGTGACTGTCAGGTGAGCTAGCCAAGGACAAGGCAACACGCTGAGAATGGCAGAGGGGAAGGAAAAGAGGAAATAATCTGGGTCATTGATGATGGTGTTGAGCTGCAGGATTAACCTCTCCTGAAGTTACCACTCCTCCGGACTTCTTTTTTTTTTGTGGTACGCGGGCCTCTCACTGTTGTGGCCTCTCCCGTTGCGGAGCACAGGCTCTGGACGCGCAGGCTTAGCGTCCATGGCTCACGGGCCCAGCCGCTCCGCGGTATGTGGGATCTTCTCGGACCAGGGCACGAACCGGCGTCCCCTGCATCGGCAGGCAGACTCTCAACCACTGTACCACCAGGGAAGCCCCGGACTTCTTGTTCTATGAGATAACACACTTTCCTTAACTGTCTAAGCTAACTGAATAGAAGTTCTCTGTTTCTGGCCACTGAAAACATCTCTACTGATGTATGAGCCATGGGATCAAAAGAATAAACACCCAACATACTAATTTGATATGCTAATAGCTGACAGCTATGACAACAGCATGGGCTAAATGAGGAAAACCTGTTTCCTTGACCAGGCGAGGCCCGGAGAAGTCCTTTCTCTGCTCGTTCAGAGGGGAGAGAGTGTGGCAGCCTGAGGCCCTGCACTCTGCATCTTGTCCAGGCATGTAGGAGGCCTCCTATCAGAGGAGAGGTCCACTCCTGGCCAGCCGGACTTCTGACTCCCATTTCCTGTAGGGTCAGCAGAGGAAAGCGCTTTATTTACTGAGGCAGGATGGAAAACAGATGTCTAAGCACCCCGCTGGGCCCAGGCTCACCCTGGACAGAGACCCGGCCTGTTCTCAGCCCTGACCCACCCACCAACCCCTTGTTCCCCACATCGAGTCCAGATGTGGCTTCTTCCAAGCTCTATAATAATTTTGGTTTGTTGCACCTAAGTAACCTACGCCCCCTCTAGCTCAACCCTCAACTCTCCAAAGAGAATAGGAGTAACACTATGAAACATTTGTAAGGAAGGCGGGGTGGGGCTGAGAGGAATGTTGACTTGAGAAGCAGGGCAACGTGGGTTCAACCACAGCCTGGTCTCATGTTAACTGTGTGATTTCAACCATTGTATCAGTCATCAATTGCTGTGTAACAAGCCACCACAAAACTCAGTGGCTCAAAAACAGCAACGGTTTATTTACTCAGGGATCTAAAGTTTGGGCAGGGCTTGGTGGGACAGATAGCTCATGTATTCTCCATATTGTGTCGTGTTAGGTGAGTGAAGTCCGATGGGACCATGGGGCACGTGTGTAAGTGGAGGACAACAGCGTGATTTGTGTGACCACCCTGCTCCTTGCTTCCCTGTCCCCACATAGATAGTTCCTTTTCCTCTCAGTCCTTCCTTCCTCATCAGCAAGCTGAAGGCAGAGAGCATTGGCAGAAGGTGTGCATATCAAGAAGAGAAGCTCTTCCCACAGGCGGCCTGAAGTCATCTCGGAAAATGGTTCACTATTCACTTGACCCAGAAAACCCCACAAAATCATGTAAATCAAGAGGTTCAAATCTTCTTTTTCACTTTAAGAACATCCGTGAAACTGCCCAGGCCATCAGGGATCTGAAGGATGTCACTCTTCAGAAGCAGTGCGTGCCACTCCGTCGTTACAGCGGTGGGGTTGGTAGGTCTGCCCCAGCCAAACAGCGGGGCTGGATGCAGGGTCAGTGGCCCAAAGGGAGTGCTGAATTTTTGCTGCACGTGCTTGAAAATGCAGAGAGCACTGCTCTGTTGAAGGGTTTAGATGTAGATTCTTGGGTCATTGAGCGCATCCCGGTGAACAAAAGCCCCAAGATGCCCCGGCTGAACTCGCAGAGCTTCTGGTTTGATGAACCCCACATGAGCTCACCCGTGAGCTCACATCGAGATGATTGTTATTGAAATGAGCACATTGTTCCTAAAACAGAAGAGGAGGTGGAAAAGAAGAAAAAGATGTACCGGACGAAATTGAAGAAGCAAAACTTATGGCCTGGGAATAAGTTCAGCATAAAATAAAAGCAAATAAAAGTAAAAGCAGAAAAAAAGAGAAATAAAAGTTGAGTCAGTTTTGTGCAATATTTTGTGCAGTGTTTCCACTGTTCTGGTAAGAATGAAATACATATGCATATATGAGCTATGAAATAGGAATTGCATAATTTTGGTGATTCCACATGGGAGTTAAATGCTCTCATATTTGCATTTAAAAGTGGCATTGAGGGACTCCCCTGGTGGTCCAGTAGTTAAGAATCTGCCTTCCAATGCAGGGGACCTGGTTCGATTGGGGAACTAAGATCCCACGTGCTGCGAGGCAGCTAAGCCCACGCACTCTAGAGCCCGTACGCCGCAATGAAAGATCCCGCATGCCGCAACTAACACCCGATGCAACCAAATAAATAAATATTAAAAAAAATAAAAAATAAAACTGGCATTGAATACAGTAAGTTCCCTACACACGAACGAGTTCCATTCCGAGAGCACGTTCGTAAGTACAACTTGTTAAGTCCAACAAAGTTAGCCTAGGTACCCAACTAACACAATTGGCTTGAATATACCCACTATACGCGCTGTAAGGTAATAGGTTTATAATACTTTTCACACAAATAATACATTAAAAACAAGCACAAAAAAGAAAACATTTTTAATCTTACAGTACAGTACCTTGCAAAGTATAGTAATCCATTACAACAGCAGGCATCCAGGGGCTGGCATCGAGTGAACAGGCAAGAAGAGTTACTGACTGGAGGAGGGAGAGGGGGTGGGAGATGGTAAAGCTGAAGGATCATTGGCAATAGGAGATGGAGGGCAAGCTGCAATTTCACTCACGCCTGACATTGATGGAACGCACGTTCGCATCTTTGAAAGCTCGCAACTTGAAGGTTCGTTCGTATGTAGGGGACTTACTGTAACATAAAGTTGAACAGTAAAATTCATGCTAATATTTAAATCTTTTCTTAGAACAACATTAAGCAGCAAAAAATGATGAGGGAAACTATGGAAGAAAAGAGAGCTTTATATTTTATTATTATTATTTTTTAACGGAAATGCATTTATTTATTTATTTATTTATTTATTTATTTTACTTTTGGCTGTGTTGGGTCTTCGTTTCTGTGCGAGGGCTTTCTCTAGTTGCGGCAAGCGGGGGGCCACTCTTCATCGCGGTGTGTGGGCCTCTCACTGTCGCAGACTCTCTTGTTGCGGAGCACAGGCTCCAGACGCGCAGGCTCAGTAGTTGTGGCTCACGGGCCCAGTTGTTCCGCGGCATGTGGGATCTTCCCAGACCAGACCTCGAACCCGTGTCCCCTGCATTAGCAGGCAGATTCTCAACCACTGCACCACCAGGGAAGCCCAGCTTTATATTTTAGTACCAATAACAACATTTTGTCCTGCTTTTTGAACAAGGGGACCCACATTTTCATCTTCTTTGGACCCTGCAAATTATGTAGCTGGTCCAGGGGCTGGTTCTCTTAAGGCCTAGACCAAAACTGACACAGCAGAACTTTTGCCACATTCTGTTGGTCAAAGCAAGTCACAAGACCAGCCTGGAGTCAAGGGGGAAGGGAAACAGACTCCAAGTCTTGAAGAGAGGGGCAGCATTCGATACAGAGATGGGAGGAATTATTGGTGACCATCTTTGAGGTCATAGGTGTTAACCTTTCTGATCCTCAGGCTTATTATCTGTAAAATGGGAACAATTCTATTAATATTTACTTCCCAGGGTTGTTTGAGAATAAAGGAATATTTATTGTGGTTATAGTTCCTGGAACATGGCGATGGCTCACTCAGGGTTGGTCCTTCCTGTTCTTTAATCTTGCTTTATAGATGCTTACCTATTTGCTATTTCATTCATTCGTGCATTCATTCACTCACTCAGTATTTATTGAGTCCTATGATCCAGGTACTGCTCTAGGAGTAGGGGTCATAGCAGAGAACAAAACAGACAGAAGTCTCTGCCCCTTGGATTTTACACTTTGATATGAGAGACAGACAAAAAGTATTATCAAATAAGTGGCATGTTCAGTGGGGAAAGATGCTAAGAAGAAGAAAAAGCAGGGGAGGGGGATAGAGAGTGCTGAGCTGGGGGCTGCAGCATTAGCTGGTGTGGCCAGGAAGGCCTCGCTAAGAGGATATCATTTGAGTAACTCCTGAAGGCAGGGTCCTGAGGACATGCCAGGCAGAGGGGAAAGGCCAGAGCAAAGGCTCTGAGGGGGGATGTCTGGGTGTCTGTCGAGCAGTGAGGGCCCAGGGAAGCTGGAGTTGAGAGCAAGAAGGGAGGTAAGGGAGGGGAGGGCAGCTCCCCACAGACCATTGTAAGGACTTTGCCTTTTACTGTGGATGAGATGAAAACATACTGGCAGGTTCAGAGGGGAGGGTCAGTAGCTGCAGGCGGACCACAGGCTGCGTCAGGAAGCAGGAGAGGAGGGAGGGAGGCCAGTGGGTGGTGGCCTGACCAGGGTGGTCACCTGGAGGTGAGAGAAGTGGTCGGACTCTGAACAGTTTTTTGGAGGCTGAGCAGACAGGATTTACCTGTCGATTCACAGTCAAGCAATTTGGCATGGAAAGCAGGTGTTATCAGAAGAGAGAAATCAAACCTTGGAGAGGCTGAGTGACTTCACAATGTCACATGGTGGCTGAACAGTGTCGCTCGCAGGCAGGAAGGCTGACTAGGACGTGGGTGGCTGTGTGCCGCCTGCATGTGGCTGTGGCTATGACGCACCTTTCTCTGAGTCTCCGTATCTGTCACCCCATCTCCCTCTGTTCCCCCCACCACTTTCCATCTTCCTTTCTCCTTATGCTTTGCAGTCACATCTTCATCTTCTCCCAGGCCCGTTTCCAAGGGGCCTAGGTGCTTCTGATGCCCAGGGGAGCCAATCTCTGTCTCTGAGAGTGTGTAACTCTGTGTGTGCCTCCTGTCGTGCTGGCATGCCTTACCAAGTGTGAATATCCCTAGCGCATGTGTGTATGAGCGTAACTTAGGCTGTGTGTGAGGAGTACATGGATGTCCCTGGCTGTGAGAACCTATGCGTGTTGGGGGCCGGGTGCTTAAGGGACTGAGTATGTGTGTGACATGTGTGTGCCAGTGTGTGAATGCACAGAGATGTCCTCTCTCCTCTCTACCCGTTCAGATTTGCTCTCATCCTGAAAGGCCCAGGTCAAGGGACTTCCCTGGTGGCGCAGTGGTTAAGAAGCTGCCTGCCAATGCAGGGGACACGCATTCGAGCCCTGGTCTGGGAAGACCCCACAGGCCACGGAGCAACTAAGCCTGTGCACCACAACTACTGAGCCCGTGTGCCACAACTACTGAGCCCGTGTGCCAAAACTACCGAAGCCCGTGGGCCTAGAGCCCCTGCTCTGCAACAAGAGAAGCCACCGCAATGAGAAGCCCGCGCACCACAACGAAGAGTAGCCCCTGCTCGCCACAACTACAGAAAGCCTGCGCACAGCAGCAACGAAGACCCAACGCAGCCATAAATAAATAAATAAACTGTAAAAAAAAAAAAAAAAAAGAGTGAGAGCTAAAAGGCCCAGGTCAAGCCTCCTCCCTTTTTTCTAGTTCCTGACCTCCCACTGCTCCATCTGTCAGAGTCACACACTGGGCTGGCCCCCCTTCCTTTGCTGGTGGCCTGGGTGGTTTGCAGGGGATCTGTCTTCTAGAATGCCAGCTCCCACAGCTGCAGTGCAGGGTGGAGCTGCACGCACATACCCATCCCCTGGTCAAACATCAGCCTCCATCTTCTGGGGTCAACTGCCCCTCCCTCCTCCTCCCTATGGGATGCTTGAATGGGGGGAGGGGCGCTGACCTTAGAAGGGTCTGGCAGCCCCAGCAGGCAGAGACAGGTGGGGTCAGGCTCCCTTCACCCTGTGGGTACTTTCAGGAGGCCAGCTGACCCCCAGCGAGCAGGGTGCAACTCCACGCTGCACTCTCTCAGTGAGCTCCTAAAGGCAGGCTTGTTGGGGTCCTGGGACCCCCGGGACTTCTTCCTCCCTCCCCCACCCTCCCCCTAGAGGCCCCCAGCCTAGGGCCTCCTCCCTGAGCTCAGGCCCCAGAGCGGCCATAGACTTCTTCTGGTCTAAACCCCTTTTCCCTCTCTGTCCCCTACTTCCCGTGAAATTGGTTCCTTCGGGAGCCCTTTAGCCTTTCCTGTAGGTACCAGAAGGTCCTTTTTCTTTAACCCATTGGAAATCAGGCCCTCGCTTTGAGCGAGGTGAGAAGATGCCAGGAGGAGTGGGGCCGTGTCAGTCCACCTGCCCAGGTCAGTTTGTCCTTCCCTCAGTCCTGGCCAGGCACGCTTCTGCCCCAGGGCTTTTGCTCTAGCTATTTCCTCCATCTGGAATGTTTTCTCCCAGACCCTGCTTGGCTCCTTCCTCTCCAAGCTTTTGTTGAAATATCACCTTCTCAGTGGGACCTAGATGGACCACCAGTTTCATACTGTGACCTGTGTGCACATGGACACACCCCGCCTCTTCACACACACAACCCCTCTTGCCCACCCAGCACCCTTCACCTCCCAGCCCTGCTCCATCTCCTCTTTTTCCCCATAGCACCCACCACCTACTTATATACCTTATTTTATTTATTCCATCTACTATGTCTCCCCAACAAGAATGTTGGCACCATGAGGGCACGGATCTTTTTTTTTTTTTTTAATAAATTTATTTATTTATTTATTTTTGGCTGTGTTGGGTCCTTGTTGCTGCGTGCCGGCTTTCTCTAGTTGCGGCGAGCAGGGGCTACTCTTTTGCTGCTGTGTGCGGGCTTCTCATTATGGTGGCTTCTCTTGTTGCGGAGCACGGGCTCTAAGTGCACGGGTTTCAGTACTTGTGGCACGCGGGCTCAGTAGCTGTGGCTTGTGGGCTCTAGAGCGCAGGCTCAGTAGTTGTGGCACACGGGCTTAGTTGCTCCGCGGCATGTGGGATCTTCGCGGACCAGGGCTCGAACCCGTGTCCCCTGCATTGGCAGGCGGATTCTTAACCCCTGTGCCACCAGGGAAGTCCCCAGGGTAGGGATCTTTGTTTTGCTCATGGATGTTTCCCAAGTGCCTGGAACTGTGTCGGACCATTTTAGATGCTCCACAGACATTTGCACGGTTGCTGTTGGGACAGTTGCCCAGAGGAGAGCACCTGGGAGACAAGGCTGGTCCTCGAAGGGGCTGGGGGAGGGGGCGGATGCTGGACCTCTGGACCTGTGACCAGAGGGGATGGACTCTGTGCCCTGCCTCCCAGAGGGGGCTCCAGCTCTCTTCCACCCCTCCTACCCACCTCCCTGGAACAACACCCCCATGCCAGCCCTGCACACACATGTTGGGGCACACCTGCATCTGTGGCCCCGCCTCCCCCCACCTAGCCCTGGTGCACGCACCACTGACGTAGTGGCTGTGGTTTCATGACCCCAGAGATGCAGACTGGAGTCAGGGCGTCCTGTTCTCTGCGGCTGCAGCAGGAGGTGGGGGTGGGGGACAGGTTCCCCTGCAAACAGTCACGCTCAGAGGCCCCTTCTCCCCCGCCTCTTATACACACATGCACACGCATATGCATACAGGCAGATGGACAGCCAGGTGGCCCCAGCAAGCTGGCTGCTCTTAGACCCCAGGCATGGGAACTGTGCACCCATCTGTAGCAGGGGCCCTGCGGGTGGGGAGAAGGGGCAGAGGAAGCAGCTGCGGGCTCCCTTTCTCATGCCTGAGCTCCCACCTTTACTGTTTCGTGCCCAGCACAGGGCCAGCCAACCTCCTCATCAGTTCTTTCCTTTGGGGAAGGCATTGCCCTGCTTTGTCCTGTCAAAAATACATCCCCGTGGGAGGCGCCCTGCATTCAGCCCTCAGTGGGCTTGAGTTTGTCTGCCCTTGTAGTCTGTTGTGTATGCACGGACTGGCCAGTCCTGGGAACACTCTGGCCCCTGGCTCAGAACCCTGCCGTGACTCCCCAGTGCCTGCCAGGTCCAGCCCAAACCCCTGGCCCCGGGCCTTCCCTGCTCTAGGAATCTCCACTTTGAGGGGAGGTGAGTGTGGCCTCTGGAACCAGGCACGCTGGGTTGAATGCTGGCTCTGTATGACCTTAGGCAAGTCACTTAACTTCCCTGTGTCCCCATTTTCTCCCTTGCAGAGCAGTTGTGAGAATTATATAGGTTCATATACGCACAGTGCTGAGCGCAGCACCTGCTGTGCAGGAAAGTTGTCAATAAACGTTAACTGTCACTGTTATTGTTTCCTTCCAGGACCCAGGAGGGACCTGAGATATGGCCTCCGTCCCATCAGGGCTTGCAGCTCAGCTCTGACCTTCCAGACTGAGCCAGCATCTTCCAGGCCACCTGGGAGCTTGTTGGAGGCTCAGAGCATCAGGCCCCCCCTGGGGATCCTAAAGCAGCAGGTGGGTGGCAGGAGGGGCCTACAGCCCTCTGTGGGACAGGAGTCCGCCGAGCCCCCATCCCAGCCTTAGACTAGTCCACCACGTCCGCCCGCCCTCTTCCCCCTGCCTCTCCCAGTGCCCTCTGTCTTGCAAGGCTCCTCTCAGCAGTCTCCTGCAGGAAGAACGCCTGTCAGCCCTGTGGCCTGAGCGCCCACAGCTCCTACTTCTCGGAGCCTCAGTTTCCTCAAGTAAGAAAGGGGATAAAAACACCCACATCATGGAACTCATGTCCAGGGAGGTCATGGATGAGCGGTGCACGGCCGAGGCAGACAGTCAGGGCTGACTATCATTACTGCCTGCACCCCATGCCTGGCGGGTCCTGCCCTCTGTGCTGGGGTCCCCGCGGGGACGAGGGAAAGACCTGTTGACCGGGGGGCTGGGGTGAACCCTGGGAGCTGAGAGGCAGCACACGATGACTAGAGCTGGAGGGTGGCCAGGGCTCACCCAAAACAGCCTGATGAGGGAGGAAGGAAGGGAGGGCAAGCCGAGCACACCCTGGGCCCCAGAGGAAGTTGAAAGCCGGCTGCGGTGTGACAGTTCAGGGGCCCGCACCACGGCGCTGCACCCCACCCCTACCTGCTGACTTCAGTGGGGAGTGCAGGACCCCAGCACGGCCCCCTCCCCCAGGCTCTGAGCCTGTGAGGCAGGATCCCAGCCTGGGGGCTCCCTTGGCTGTTCCCTGCACACGCCCGAGCAGATGGCAAAGCCTTGTGTCTTTAGGTCAGCGTTGCCCTCTCCAGGCTCCTTTAATGAAAGGCAACCGTTTAACGGCACCTCCTCAAGTCACCCCATTGCCTCACTTCTCCCAGGTGTGGCCCTAGAGTCTATTAAGCATCTACTATATACCAGGTGGTGACACATCCACAAGCTCATTTAATCCTTCACAATACCCTTAGGAAGGCATTTAACAGATAAGGAAACCAGCTCAGAGAGGCTAAGTAACCTGCCTGAGGTCACACAGCTTGTAGGTGGCCAAGCTGGCCTTCCAATGCAGGCCCCGTCCTGAAGTTCCTCATGCCTATGGGTGGGTGGATTCACCCTGGAGGAGCCCTCAGAGAGCCAGTGCATCTAGGTCTCTTGTTTGTCAAGGAGGAAATGGACACCCAGTACCAGATGCCAGTGCCCCAGGCCATGCCACAGGCTTCTGAAAGAACCAGGCAGGATTAGAGAACTTTCTTTTGGCATTGGAGGCCTGGCAGGAGGGGCTCTGCTGGGAAAGCTCCTTCCTTTACTGACACCAGGTCTCCACAGAGGCTACCTCCTCAGAGAGAAGCCTTTCTGGACAGTCCCGGCAGAAGGAGAGCTCTATTACCCTCCATCTTCTAACCTGTCTTTATTTTTCTTCATGGCACGCGCTGTCACTTGCAGTTTTATGTATCAAATTATTTATTATCTCCCCACCGCCACCCCAATTGGAATGTGAGCTCCGTGAGTCAGGGAGAGTCTGTCTTGTTCCCTTGCCTAGAATAGTACCTGGCACAAACTCAACAATTTTTTGTGGAATGAATGAATGAATGACTGAATGAAAGGAGTCAGGTGGTAAAGGAAGAAGTTTATGCTTACAGGGGAAAGTTTGCTGTGAGGACAGACTTATTAAGGGCAAGCTAAATAGACCAATCTAGGTGGAGGAGGGGAACGAGAAGTATTTTAGAAAAGGGAAGGGGCCATGTACAGCCATGTGGTCTGGCACAGAGACTGTAAAGTGAATGGTGCCCCTGCCACTTGTACAGTTCTCAACTTGTACAACAGTGCATGGCGCCCCCGGGGAGGGGGGAGAACCCAACAGTTTTGGCCCCCTCAACAGCGATGAGTGGAGGCAGCTCTACAAGTACCAGCGGCTGGAGGAACGGGCTGTTCCCTCCACGCGGATGCCACGTGGTCGTGGTTAGCAGTGTGCCATCCGGTGACGGTGGCTCTGTCGCCACAGACGGTCGTCCAACCCCGGGGGGGGCAACTGTTCTGCTGTTAGCGAACTCTGGTACCTGGAGTGCCCAGCGGGACGTGGGTGGGGAAATCACCCTGACACACCCCACTGACACACACCAAACTCAGCAGACAAAGATAATCACCGCAGCGGTGGCACCTGGGGGGCTAGGGGGGCTGTTTCCTGGGCCAGCGGTGAGCTCTGAAGGAAGAGGACACTGTGTTCTGAGACGTCTCCGCGGGCTCAGCGAGGAGCCTGTCCCAGCCCCACTCCTCCTCCACGGCCCTGCAGGCCAGGCACAACAGCAACCGGCCCCAAGATGGTGAGGCCCGGCTTCCATGAGTCACCTGGCCCACAGCGAGCTTGCCGGGCGATGTTATCGGCTCCTCTGCTTACTTAATCCCTTGGTTGACATCACCACCACCTCCATCCTTTCCTTCTCGGCACTGCAGCCTGCAGCCTGGCGTATCCTGGAAGGGAAGGCGCTGGAGGGCTCTTGCCAGAAGCTACCAGGGCAGGTAAATTAGGACCCTCAGCTCTTTGGTCTCCAGCCTCAAGGCTCTTGGCCTAGTTCCTTGCTGCATATGGGCCTTGGTTTACCTCCCAGGAAATGCTGTCTGGAGTCAGGCCTGAGAGACACCTTCCCACCCCTGCCCTGTACTTACTCCCTCTTTCCTTGTTCAGATGTGGGCCAAGCTGCTCGCCCCTCAGTGTGTCCAGCTGGATCCTTGGGGCGCAGTCCCCCCGTCCAGCCCTCTGCTGCCTCAGCCATTTGCTCCTCAGTTTGGACTTGTGCAGGCCCAGCTACCCCCAGGCCTCCATGTTGGGCCTCTGGGTTCCCAGGCTCAGGCTCTGCTGCCCCTCTGTCTAGTCACCCTGCCTGGGGACCTGGCTCCCTCAGAGGCCTCCCCCAACTCTTTCCCCTACCCCAAGCAGCCTCCTGGGAGCCTAAGCCAGTCCTTTTCATCCATAGCCCAGGATTCCCTCTCTCCTCCTCTCGCTTTGTCGCTGTTCCCCTGCTGACCCAATGTGGTCAGTGGCACATGGAGGGTGCCATGGGGTCAGTAGAGCAGTGACAGGGGCGACCAGAGACATGTGCTGTTTCATTTCAGCCTACCCCGGTCTCCCCTCTGTGGCCAAGTGGGATGAGAAGCGAGGGGTTCAGTCCTCTCCCCACACTGTCCTACTCTGTCTCCTCCCCACCATTAGAGATGGACAGCAGCGGGTGAGGCTGAGAGGCCACCAAGTGAGGCTCAGGACCTAGTCCGTGACAGGAGGCTGCAAGCCTGGCCTGCCAGGGGGGTGGTGAGGGAAGGGGGTGGGGGCAGGAAGAAGAGCCAACCCTTTGAACTGCTGGACAGCATCCTCTGTGGCCCCGGGGAGACAGCTCCTCCAATGTCCCTGCCTGGGGCCAGGGAAGGGGGAGGGGGAGGTTTCTCAACACCAGGCACTTTTACTCCAGTTGTTTGACCAAAATGAATTGTTCTTAGCAGGAAAAAGAAAAAAAACACACAAAAAAACCAAAAGCCCCACCATTGAGGTCACTCCTATTACCCTAGCAGCTGATGAAAAGATCCTGAGAACAGATAACACACCTGGGCCGGAGCTGCTGTCCTTCCCCTGCCCCCATTCTCCCTGCCTGCCCACTCTGCACCCAAACACTGGCTGCTGCCCCAGCATCCTGGAACATTGCAGAATACTGTTCCAAATAAGGAGGGGGTGGGCCCGGAGAGAGGCCTGGAGGAGCAGGCCTGGTCTCAGTCCCACACACCCCAGTCTTGCTGGCTCTCTGTTCCCCCAACTGCCAAATAGGGAAACCACTGAAGAACCAATGAAATAATTAATGTGAAAGTGCTTGGCAGTGATCACTAGCCAGCCAGCAGGCTGGTGTCCTGTAGAGAAGGGAAAAGGGAGTTAGGGAGGGTTTCAGAGAAGAGGTCACGTCACCCCTCAGTGATTTAAGAACATTAAATCAGTTGACTACATCTGCTATTGGAATCTTGCAGGTTCCCTTTAGGCCCTGGATTGAGTCCTTATTAATGCCCTCAGAGACATGCACACCTTGAGAATGATGGGCACCATTGCTGAGCTCAGCTTGTGGTCTACTCAGATCCCTGGATCCTCTTTCAAGTTTGAGAACACAGGGTCATCACTTTAGTCCAGTGGGTGTTCTGCTGTAGTACTTCCCTCCTTGGCTGCAGACTAAGCTCAAATTCTAGTCAACCCTGGCTGCTTTCCTCGTTGGAGAGTGTAGCCTGATTTCAGCTGTAGTTTGAGCTTTTATCCCCTTTAACCCTGAGCCCAAAGCTCACCTACACTCACATAGCCCACACATACCTCAAACTCATTTATCCCAGACCAAACTTGTAATCTTTCTCTCACTAGCCCCTTCCTTCACTTGTGTTCTAGGAGCTTAGTTCATGGTAAGACTCCCCACCACCCAAGCCAGAGGCTGAGTCATCCTTGACCACAGCCTTCTGTCCACCACATCTGATTATCCTTCTCATCTAGTGGATTCTAACACTGGTATCTTTTTTTTTTTAACATCTTTATTGGAGTATAATTGCTTTACAATAGTGTGTTAGTTTCTGCTTTATAACAAAGTGAATCAGTTATACATATACATATGTTCCCATATCTCTTCCCTCTTGCGTCTCCCTCCCTCCCACCCTCCCTATCCCACCCCTCCAGGCGGTCACAAAGCACCGAGCTGATATCCCTGTGCTATGCGGCTGCTTCCCACTAGCTATCTACCTTACGCTTTGTAGTGTATATATGTCCATGCCTCTCTCTCGCTCTGTCACAGCTCACCCTTCTCCCTCCCCATATCCTCAAGTCCGTTCTCCAGTAGGTCTGTGTATTTATTCCTGTCTTACCCCTAGGTTCTTCATGACATTTTTTTTTCCTTAAATTCCATATATATGTGTTAGCATACAGTATTTGTCTTTCTCTTTCTGACTTACTTCACTCTGTATGACAGACTCTAGGTCTATCCACCTCATTACAAATAGCTCAATTTCGTTTCTTTTTATGGCTGAGTAATATTCCATTGTATATATGTGCCACATCTTCTTTATCCATTCATCCGATGATGGGCTCTTAGGTTGTTTCCATCTCCGGGCTATTGTAAATAGAGCTGCAATGAACATTGTGGTACATGACTCTTTTTGAATTTTGGTTTTCTCAGGGTATATGCCCAGTAGTGGGATTGCTGGGTCATATGGTAGTTCTATTTGTAGTTTTTTAAGGAACCTCCATACTGTTCTCCATAGTGGCTGAACCAATTCACATTCCCACCAGCAGTGCAAGAGGGTTCCCTTTTCTCCACACCCTCTCCAGCATTTATTGTTTCTAGATTTTTTGATAATGGCCATTCTGACTGGTGTGAGATGATATCTCACTGTAGTTAACACTGGTATCTTGACTCTTCCTCCCCTCTTCCCCATTCCCCACACCCCCCAGTTTTTGTAATAGTATAAATCCTCATCTCTTTTCTTAAGAGTGGCTAGTGGAACCAGTCAGACTTCCTGGGCCATCCTCCACCCAGCCGATGTGATGACACCTTCCCCTGCTGGTGGCTCCTGCCTGCCTCTCTGCCCTCATGTCCCAGCACTGCAGGACATGCACAGCCCAGCCCACGCGCGTGCCGGAAACAGCCGGGCCAGACTCCTTCCTTATGTTTGCTCAGGCTGCTGGGAAAGCCTTTCCTTCCTTGTCACCTGCAGAGCATCCCCTCCTTCAGGAGGCCTCTCTACTGGATATATGTGTGGGTCACTCCTTCCTCAGTACCCCACTCTGCTCTGTCCATTCCGTGCGGAGTGGCTGAGGGTGCACTGCCCTATGGTGCCTCCCCAGCCACAGAGGGACCTTCATCCTCTCTCTACCTAGACCCTGATCCCACCAAGAGCATGGTGGGTACACGCCAGGCAAATCTGGGTGGGATCCAGTTTTGCCTGTTTCCCACTGGGGACCTCAGACAAGTTACTTATCTCTGAGCATACTTTTCCTCATCTGTCAGATGGGGTAATATCATTACCTGCTTCCCAGGGTGGGTAACTGAGCCAGTCAAGTGCTTGGCACAGCGCCTGGCACATCATGAGAGGGCAGCAAATAGCTCTCATGGTTTCCACTCTTGTTATTAATCACTAGGACCTGGGAGAAAGTGCAGACAACTCAGGGCGGCTGACACCTCAGCCCTTCCCTCCCCTCCCCAGACTCTGCAGTACAGTCCCTTCAGCCCCTCTGCTCTTGTTCAGAGCCCCCTGTTCGCCCCCTTTCTGGTTGTCTGCTCTTGCCACCTAGACAGGGGCTTGGGCAAGGCCACCTCGTCCCCTTTTGCCAGTCCTTCCTCCCAGGACCCAGTGCTGTCCACATGGGGCTTTGACACCCAGTGTCAGAATTGTTCTCAGCCTGGGGGCAGTGTGGGCTGCCATGCTCATCTCCTTACTGCAACTGTGGTGGCTTGCTCAGTAAGACCCCAAAGTTTGCCCCCAACCACACAGGGAGTGAGATGCTGAACTGGCATGCTGATATACCCTGGTCTTCTGGCCCCAAGGCCAAGACTGTATCCATTCTGCCCTGCTGTTGTCCCTTCCAGTCTTTTTTGCATCTGTATGACTCAGTCTCCTCATCTGTACAATGGGCATAAAAATTCCTTCTCCTCCTTCTTTGTCCAGAGGAGGGGAGAAGAATACGGTTAGGATGGGAAGCTGGGAGGAAGCGGAGACCGAGCTGTGTACAAGGCAGGCGAGCCTGGCTGGGGTGAGGACTATAAGAGGATAAACAGGAGGTGAGGGAGGCCAGTCCAGTCTCCACCCTTCCAGCAGCCTAAGTCCGGTGCCTGAGTCCACAGCGCCCCCTGCTGGCAGGTCAGCCAGAAGCTCCCTGTGGGCAGCACCTGCCTCAAGCTTCACATTTCCCTCTGGTGACCACTGGGAAGGTGTCGCCCCTCCCCTCAGGGAGCCCAGTCTGAGGGTGGGAGCGGGTGTTTCTGTCTGAGAAGGGAACTTCCTAGGCCAAGGGGTTCAGCATTCTCCTCCCGAGAACCTGCTGAAATCTCTTCCAGAGAGAAAGGTCTGCAGGCTGGCAAGAAGGCCGGCGGTCTGCTCCAAGCCCAGCAGCTACGCTTTGATTAGGACTCCCTCCCCCTCCGCCTCCCCCTCCCCCACCCCTATCCCATAAGGACCATGGGTGAGACAGGTGAGGGCAGATGCTGAGAAATCAGGGTGAGGGGCTGCTCATGTTCTTTGCTTGCCCTCGGGCCAGGCCCCCTAATCAGCACCCTCGCCATCTAGAGATGGTCCTCCCAGCCCTCCAGAGCCCAGGCCCACCTTCCTCCTCGTCAGAACTTTTCTCCAAATTGACGGCAGTTTCATCATCTCTGCATTTCCTTAGCCTGATTCTGGGTTAGGTGTTGAGGATTCGGGGAACAGCAAGCCCCCTAACTAACCCCCCAGGAGCTCAGACATGCCACTATTCCCCCTCTGCTCTCCCTTCCCACTCATCCCCAGTATCTTTCCAGGGCTCCAGGACCTGCTCTGCAGGGCAGCCTCAACACACCCAACAGTAAAATGCAGCCACGGGCTTCCCTGGTGGCGCAGTCTTTGGGAGTCCGCCTGCCGATGCAGGGGACATGGGTTCGTGCCCCGGTCCGGGAGGACCCCACATGCCACGGAGCGGCTGGGCCCGTGAGCCATGGCCGCTGAGCCTGCGCGTCTGGAGGCTGTGCTCTGCAACGGGAGAGGCCACAGCAGTCAGAGGCCCGCGTACCGCAAAAAAAAAAAAAAAAAAAAAAATTCAGCCAGTTGTGGCCACCCTCCTGCCCCCTCCCTGGAAAGTCTCCATTTACCACTCCCAACCCTGGGCTCTGTTCACTGTCCTTGAGACTTTCCCCTCGAACTGCATCCTTCCTGGACTGTTTATATAAGGACCAGAGCCTCTTCTAGGAAGTCTTCCTGGGTGGATCCCAGCCTCAATGATTTTCCTGAATTCAGTCTTTTCCAGGATCTCCTGGCACAGACTGCTGTGCACTGGGTACGTTATTATCCTATTATCCTATCTGTCCCACAGAAGCTCTGGGCCTCAGGAGGGAATACCTCTGTCACCTCCTTCCCTGGTGAGACATGGGGCCGTCCATACACGATCCTTTAAGTCCACTTACATCAATGGTTCTCAGCTGGACACAATTTTGCCCCCAGGGGATATTTGGCAATCTCTGGAGACTTTTTTGGTTGTCACAATTGGGAGGTGGTGCTACTGGCATCTCGTGGGTAGAGACCAGAGATGCTGTTAACCATCCTACAATGCACAGAACAGCTCCCACAGCAAAGAAATATCTGGCCCCCAATGTCAATAGTGGCAAGGTTGAGAAACCCTGATTTAATTGAATCCACAGATTGAGGATTAAAATAGTGGCCAAAAAAGGGGCAATGGCTCAGGCGGGGGAAGGGCCAGAGCAGGCGTCTCATAACAGACACCAGCTTCCCCTCCACGTGGGCTTTATACTCCCATGTGCCTTCTACGCCCTTCTGTGGGCCTGTCGTGTCTTGTGTAAGTGGAGGCGACCTGACTCAGAGGAAGAGAAACCAGGTGCTGCCTAGACAGTTCCTGGGGAAGTGGGCTCTGTGTGGAGAATGCTTTGGGAGCCAGGGGTGATTTTTGCCTCAGTTTAGTCATCTCTAAAATGGGGATGGGCATTCCCTTCCAGTCCAAATGGTCAAAATGGTCCTAAACAGTATCTCTCCGATGGGCACAGTCATTTTCCCCTCTGCTGATGGGCAGGAGCCCTCCCGAGGGGTGGAGGGTGGAGTACTAGCCACCAGCCCCTTAAACAGACGTGGGGGTTATTGTGGCTCTAATTGCCCTCCCAGGAAACAGCTGTCAGAACAAGACCCCTTTGATAGGCTTCATCAAAGCTGCCTCCATGACCCCTGGGGACTGACTGGGGGGAGGGGGCGGGTCCTGAGGCTAACTGGTGACTGGGAGTGGCCGAGAGGTGGGCCACTGTCTGGCGTCTCCCTGACCCCACTCCCTTCCCCGAATGGTCCCTTTCCAGGACCAGACCTTGGGCAGAGGTAGGAGTCTCAGCTGAGAATCTGGGCTTGGGCACAGCCTTAAACTGGACCTGGGTAGGGACTCTTCTAGGATCAGGCTGCTAAAGGGAGTAGGGTTCCCCCAGTAAACAACGAATCGTTTTTTTAGTATCAGTATATCCCAACTATCGCACGGGACGTGCTTATAGTCAAAATGATTCACTCTTGGTCTGAAATTCAAATTTAACTGAGCATCCTGTATTTTCATTTGCTGACTCTGGCAAGTCTACTTCAGGGCCGGGGGCTGCAGGCTGGTGCAGAAGCAGGGAGGTTTCAGCCATGTTCCACCCCAGGACAGCTGCCTCAGGCCCACCCAAGTCAGGCTGTACCTGCTGAGTGTTTCCTGGGGCCAGCCTTGTGCTAGGAGCAGTGGGGGTGACATTCTCTGAGGCCCATGGCTCTGCCTGCAGATCCACCCACATACTGCAGCTCAGTGGACCTGGGTGTGGGAGCAGCGTTACTGCACGGTGTCTGGAGACCAGGCTGGTCAACGGGAGCTCTCCTGCAGATGTGGCCACTGTTTTCCAAAAGTCAAGAGATACCATTGTGATGAATAAAATGCACATTTGTTTAAAGGCAAGCATTACATAGTGGCTTTTGGCTCTTAAAGCTTTTTCTCGAGAAAATACCCAAAGTGTAATTACTAGGGGAGAAGGATACTTCTGGGGCTTTCATGCTGGAAAAAAATCTGAGGACGATTAGGTCTGAGGATTCTAGGACGTGACCTTTCATGGACCATGGACCCAGTGGGCATCTGGTGAAGCCTATGGACTTTTTCTTGGAATAATGTTTTCAAACGTATAAAATTAAATCCACAGGACTACAAAAGAAACCAGTGGTGCAAAAATACAGTGGTCAAAACACGAAGGAAACGCTTTATAAAAGAGTAATACACACGCTTCTCTACTTACACTTTGGTGGTGATCATTTTAAAGCAGCGATGGGTAGCTATTTCAAAAGATTGGCAACAATTCCAATATGATCCCCAAATCTCTGTGATTTCTGTTGGTGACAAAGTCACAGTTTCTGCAAATACTACTGTAGATTGTTCCCTGCATTTACAATAAAGGAAATGCTAAATTTCAGTTAGATGCTAGTGAAAATAAAGATGTATATTTTTTTCTCATCCAAAGTCATGGATCCCTGAATTCTATCCACAGACCTCCTGGCGTGGGGAAGGTGGTATCTGAGGTCCTTAGGTTAAGGGCACCTGCTCTGGAGGGAAAGCCCACAAGAGGGACTTAGAATAGAGCACAGGCAAGAGTCACGCATTCTCAGAGACAAGGAGAAATCAGATAGAAACGTAATGGGCAACCTGAGGGTGTGAGTCTGTGTGTAGGTGGACTGTGTCCGCTCACAGGACCCCTGGGAAGACCCCGAAGATGCTCCCACTTGCACTGCCTGAGCCAGACTTGTAGTCCCTGGGTTAAGCATTACCCTCTGTGTCCACAGCCACAAAAAAAGATCTGAACATTATCCACCTTCCAAACACTCAAAACGTTGCGGTTCAGGAGGCAGCCCAAATATCCCCAGAACAGCGACCACAAGGAGAAACAAGCTTGACCTCCATGCCATCATCAATTTCCCCCTGACCACTGAGTCGGCCATGAAGAAGATAGAAGACAACAGCACACCTGTGTTCATTGTGGAGGTCAAGGCCAACGAGCACCAGACTGAACAGGATGTGAAGAAGCTCTGTGACTTTGACGTGGCCAAGGTCAACACCCTGATAAGGCCTGATGGAGAGAAGAAGGCATATGTTCGACTGGCTCCTGACTATGACGCTTTGGATGTTGCCAACAAAATTGGGATCATCTAAACTGAGTCCAGCTGACTAACCCTAAGTATAAGATTTTTCACTATTAAAAAAAAGGCATTGCCCTCTGACATCCTTCCCCGCCTAGCGTGGTGTGTGTGGTCCGACCCGAGGTACTGGGGGCTGGGGCCTGGGCCTTTTGGAGAGAAGGCCCTGAGGGGAAGGCCTCAGGCAGGGCTAGTAACCTGGTGAGGAGGCCCCCGTTTTTGTATTTTATTTTTAAATTTAAGTGGCGGAAGGACTCACAATACAAACACAAATGCGGACCTGAAAGTACCTAGGCAACTTGATAAGCGTTTTGTCACAGGAATCAGGACATTATCATGAGGACGTCTGGAATTTATAAATAATGCCCTCTTTCAGGATGTCAGCTCTAACCCCCAGTCTGACCGCTTGTTAAAGCATTAGGCTGAGTCAAGCTAGAATAACTGCTTTCCAAATATTTGACAATGGAATTAATCTTGAACTCACTGTGGATCAATGCCTTTTATTTTTTTATTTTTATTTTTTCCAGGCTTATTGAGATATAATTGACATATAACATTGTGTAAGTTTAAGGTGAGCAACAATGATTTGATATATGTGTAAGTT